>NW_006922019.1:45472-61953 GCF_000298275.1 Orycteropus afer afer
AATCCTACTTCCGTAGTGATACTGCCTCGGAAACCCAAGGAGGGGTCGCTATGAGTCGGGGCCGACTCGATGGCACATAACAACAACAACACTATGACTGTGGAGTAATCTATTTGTCTTTACAGTTAAAGTCTGGTTTATATATTTTGGGGCTTTTTCATTGGTTGCATAGATATTTATTATGGTTATATCTTCTTCTTCAATTGATCCTTTAATCATAATATAATGTCCTTCATTGTCTTGTATGGTGGTTTTTGTCTTAAAGTCAATTTTATCAGAAATTAATATTGCCACTTCTGCTCTTTTATGGTTGCCATTTGCTTGATATATCTTTTTCCACCTTTGATTTTTAGTCTGTTTTTGTCTTTGTCTCTAAGGTGTGTCTCTTGTAAACAGCATATTGATGGGTTATGTTTTCTTATCCAGTCTGCAATTCCCTGCTGCTTAAGTGGTGCATTTAATCCATTGATATTCAGTGTAATTATTGATAAGTATGAATTTATTGCTTTCATTTTGTTATTTGCTTTTTTTGTGTGGTGTTGCTTATTTCTTTGCTCTATATAATTTTCTGTGTGAGGTCATTTTGTTTATGAATTGTGTTACCATTTCTTTTATTGCTATTTTAGTATTTGCTAAATATTTGTGCTTGACCTCTTTTTTATTTTGATATGAAGGTTTATCATTTTTCTTTGAGGTTACCCTGTGATTTATAATATTCTTCCCAAGTTTACATCAGTCCATTCTATCTTGCAGTTGTCTTGACTTCCCTACCATTTAGAAGTTCTATAACTATACACTTTGTTCCCTCTTTTTGGTTTGTATTTGTCCTCATTTGTCAATTGATGTCTCTGGTTCCCTATTTACAATCTTGTAGGCTTATTTACTTTGGATACTTCCATAGCTGGGTTGGTTTCTGGGTTATGTCACCATGTTTGTTAATGGTCACTTGTTGTTGCTGTTGTTGGTTCTCTGTCCAAAGGACTCCCTTTAGCATCTCTTGTAAGCCTGGTCTGGTTTTAACAAACTCCCTTAATTTCTGCTTATCTGGAAATGTCCTCATATCACTATCATATTTGAGTCAATCTTGCTGGGTATATAATTCTTGTCTGGAACTTTTTTTCTTTCAGGATTTTATATAGAACATCCCATTGTCTTTTTACCTGCACAGTTTCTGCTGAGATATCTGAGCTTAGTCTTACTGGTTGGCCCTGGTAGGTACCTTTTTGTTTTTCCCATGCTACTTTCAAGATTTTTTCTTTGACTTTGGTTTTGGTGAGTTTGATGATGATGATGTGTCTTGGTGATTTTCTTTTGGGGTCTGTGGAAGTTAAGGTTGTGTGAACTTGGCTGGGCCCGGTTGAATGGCTGGGCAGATGATGGTAGTTATTCCCCATGATGAGACTGGCAGTCAACTCCATGGTGGGATCTACCACAAGCAGCTGAGTAGCTGCTTTAGGGATGTGTCTGCTTCCCATTTATAAGAAGTAGCTTTGGGGATGGTCTCTAGCTTATGGCATGCTTGAACCCAGCATATAGCCAAGTTGTTGTTCAACAGCCTGCCATGCCCTGCTGATCTTGGGACTTCTGGACCTGAATTGGTGGCCTGCCATGTTGTTGGTAAAATTGAGACCATACCTTTTTACTTGTTGACCTTGGTTTGTCAGCGTCACCAGCCAGAAGGTACCTAAGTAAAGAAAACTGTCTAGCTTCAGTGGGGCAGGAGCAAGAAGCAGAGTTGAAGCCCAAGGTGGAGGGGCTTTCACCCAGCCCCTAGAGCCCAGCACTTTGAACTCAGGCTTAAAGTCTCCAAAATTGTAAGAGAGTAAACTACTGTTTGTTCAAGCCATTCCATTTGTGGTATATTCTTGTCAGAGCTGCATTAGGTAACCAAAACATGGTCTATCCTGTTTGGGGTTCGTTGGACTTCTTGAATGGATATATTGTCATCTTTCATCATACCAGGGAAATTCTCTTCCAATAAATCTTCAACAATTTTCTCTGTGGTTTTATTTGTCTCTTCCTGTTCTGGAATTCCAGTTACATGTAGGTTATTCCTGTTGATGGTATCCCACATGAACCTGAGGCTTTCTTCATTTTATTTTGATATTTTTTCTGATTGATTCCTTTCCAAAGAAGTATTGAGGTATTTGTCTTCAATCTCACAAATTCTGTCTTCCATTGATTCAGTTCTATGCCTTTGCCCATTCCATGTGTCATCTATGTCTGAAAATTGAGTATTAATTTTCTGGATTTCTATCTGTAGATTTTGTATCATTTCTAATTTTTCATTTATTTTGTCATTTTGTTCTTGTATTGTCTTTCAAAATTGTTCTAGGGTTTTCTCTGTGTTTTCCTCAATTTTGTCAGTGTTTTCCTTGATCTATCTCTCAGTCCACTGAAGATAATGTAATTCTTTTGAATTCCTTATCAGGGAGTTCCAGTGCTGCTTCTTTCTCAGGGATGTGTTCTGGGTCTGTATCCTGCTCCCTTGTTTCTCTTGCTTTATTTTGCTTCTTTGTGTGTATTGTGATGCTCTGTTGTCTCCGAGACATTGTGATTTTGTTGTATTTATATTTAATTGGTGATTGTATGGTGGAGTGACTTGCCCACAATTTTCATTTTCTTTGATTTGGATGTTATCTACATAAGCAGGTTACTGTGCTCCTCTGTTTGCTAGTTGGCAGCACTTACACACTTACCACCTGTCTCCTTTCCTATTGTCAGTCTCCTGTATGTCTCTGCTGTCCTTGGCAAATGGAGCCTATTCTTAGGCTGAAATACAAATGAGAATGCTGTCATTTTAAATATCCAATATGGCTGCCACTTGTAAACATTCAAAATGGCTGCACCCTTGGTCACTTTAAATATCCAATATGGCCACTGCTTGTAAACAATCAAAATGGCTGTGCCCTCCGTACAGCTGAAAATCCACAACTCAGGTTGCCTCCCTCCTTGCTGTTTCCCTTCCTAGTCATAGGCCACCAGTGCAATTGTCCCTGCAGTCCTTGGCAACCAGGGCTGATCTTTAGATCCATTTTCAGGTTCCAACACCACTTGGAAATATTCAAGCTGTTGGTCCCATCAGAGCAGCTGACAGTCCGCAGCTTTGTTCATCCCCGTCCTCACTGTTTTCATTCAGGTTTTTCTACTAGTTGGTGCCTAATCCACTTCTGTATACTTCTTTAAAAAATCAGGGCTCCAGGATTATTTTCTGTATCTGTGTCAATTGGTTTCTCTTTTCTTTGTTGAAGAGGGTGTGTGTAGCTTGTCTGCCTATTCCATCATCTTACCAGATGTCTTTTTAAGATTTTTTTATTTTGAGTTATTTTTTGTACCATCCAGTAGGAGGCAGCAACTGCATCCACACTACCCAACCACACCCACCCCTCCTGCTGCTATACCAACTGTGGAAGTACCACCACCCACTCTTACACCACTTGACCAATGACAATGTTTAACATTAGCCCAGCTCCCCTTCAACTACAGTACATGATGTGTGAACAGAGAACTGAGCACATATTCCCATCCGTTACCACACCCATCAGGAGACAGTAGTGAGCACTTAGGTGCTACCAAACTAGCGAGCACAGTAGAATCCCTCCTGCCCTGCTCACCTAGATATATCAAAACTAAATAAAGCAAACATCCTTGGCAAAACACACCAACATAAACTCATCAATTAAATACAAATACAGCAATACCACACTGTTTAAGAAACAACAGACAATTTCAGTTCACACAAAGAAACAAGATAAGGTGGCTCAAACAAGTAACCAAAATTCAGAGCCAGAAAATCTTCCTGAGGAAGAAATTTTATTGGAACTACCTGATAAAGAATTCAGAAGAATTATATTTAGGGCCCTTCAACAGATTAAGAAACAGAACAAGGAAAACAAAGACAAAACTCTAGAAGAATTCAGGAAACAATAAAAGAACAAAATGGCAAAATAAATGGAGAATTAGAAACCATACAAAAACAACAAATAGATATCCCAAACATTAATACTAAAATTTCAGAAATAGATAATGTATTGGAAGGGAAAAGGAGCAGAATTGAATCATTGGAAGACAGAATTACTGAAACTGAAGAAAATCTGTCAATATTTTAGAGGAAAACTAAGAAAAAAGAATGAAATGAAGAAAGCCTAAGAATTATGTGAAACACCATCAAGAGAAAAAAATTTACATGTGATTGGAATTCCACATGTAATATTTTGGAAGAGACCCAAAAAAAAAAAAAAAAAACCCCACAGAGGAAATTGTAGATTTGTTGGAGGAAAACTTCACTCCCATCATGAAACACAAGAAGATATGCTCAATGAATCCTAAATAGGATACACCCCAAAAGAAAATCACTGAAATATATCATAATAAAACTTTCTAAAACTAAAGATAAAGAAAGAATACTGAAATCAGCTTGGGAAAAATGAAAAATTACCTACAAAGGAGAACCAATAAGACTAAGCTCTCATTTCATGGCAGGATTAGTTCAGGAAAAAGGACAATTGGATGATCTATATAAAATCTTGAAAGAAAAAAATTGCCAACCAAAAATGATATACCCAGCAAAGTTGTCCTTTGAATAGTGTCAAAATTAGAACATTTCCAGATAAGTGGGAATTTGTAAAAACCAGACCAAGAAATACTAAATGGAGTCCTTCTAACAGAGAATCAACAACATCAGACAACAACTGGAGATTAAGACATATGACAACATTACCCAGAAACAAATCCAGATACAGAAGTGTACAAAATAAAATAAACCTACAAGACTGAAAATAGGGAACCAGAGACATCAATTTGTAAATGAGGACAACTACAGAGCAAAAAGAGGGTAATTATAGAACTTCTAAATGGAGAAGTAGTGAAGATAATATCAAGCTATAATGGACTGTTTTAAACTTCAGAAGAAAATAATGAATTACAAGGTATCCTCAAGGAAAATTAATAAGCCTCACCAAAAGAAGAAAATTATAAAGCTGTAGTCAACACTAAAACAACAACAACGAAGGAAACGATAAGAAAATCCATAAACAGAAAAATATATGAAAAAAAGAAATCATCGGTACAAAAAAAACCCACAACATGACAGCAGTAAATTCATACCTACTGATAACTACACTGGATGTAAATGGATTAAATGCACCAAACAAAAACATAAAGTAGCAGAATGGGTAAGAAAGCATGACCCATGAATATATTTTATACAAGAGATACACCTTAGACATAAAAACTAAAATAAAGTAAAAATGAAAGGATGGAAAAACATATCAAGCAGATGACAACCAATACAGAGCAGGAGAGCAATATTAAAATTTCTGATAAAATAGATTTTAAGGCAAATACCAGCATAAGGAATAAGGAAGATCATTGTATAATCATTAAAGGGTCAATCGAACAAGAGGGCATAACCATGATAAATATATATGCAGCCAATGAAAGAGCCTCAAAATACATAAATAGAACTGAAAATAAAAGTAGAAAACCCACAATAATAGTAGGAGACTTTAATATACTATCAAAGAAGAACAAAACAACTAGACAGCAACTGAACAAAGATATGTTGTTGTTGTTGTTATGTGCCGTCTAGTCGTCATAGCGACCCCTCCTTGGGTTTCTGGGGCAGTATCACTACAGAAGTAGATTGCCCCATCTTTCTTCTGAGGAGTGGTTGGTGGGTTTGAACCACCAGCCTTCTGGTTAGCAGTCAAGTGCCTTAGGCACTATGCTACCAGAGCTCCGGAAAAAGATATAGAAAATCTAAACAACACAGTCAGTCAACTTGACCTCATCAACACATACAGAACACTCCACTCAACGATAACACAATATATGTTCTTTTCCAGTGTACGTGGAACATTCATAGACTATATTGCCACAAAGCAAGCCTCAGTAAATTTAAAACCATCAAAATACTGCAAAGCATCTTCTCAGATCACAATGCTATTAAATTAGAAGGTCAGGGGGAGAAAAAATCATATACACAGAAACTAAATAAGACCCTGCTTAAAAACTACTAGGTGTTGTTGTTGTTGTTGTTGTGTGCTGTCGAGTCCGACTTGACTCGTAGCAACCCCTCCTTGGGTTGCCAAGGCAGTATCACTATGGAAGTAGATTGCCCAACCTTCCTTCTGAGGAGTGGCTGGTGGGTTTGAACCACTAGCCTTCTGGGTTAGCAGTCAAGTGCCTTAGGCACTATGCTACCAGAGCTCCTAAAAATAAAGGTCAGCCTACTGCGCTGGCTGGGAATTGAACCAAGGTCAACTGCTTGGAAGGCAGCTATGCTCACCACTATACCACCAACACTAGGTAATAGAAGAAATAAAAAACAAAATATAAAAATTCATTGAATCAAAGACAATGAAAACACAACATACCAAAATCTATAGAACACAGCAAAAGCAGTGCCCAGAAGGCAATATATAGCAATAAAATCACACATCAGAAAGAAGAAAACACAATCAACGCCTTAACCTAACAAATAGAAACACACACACACACCCCACAGTCACCAGAAGAAAGGATATAATAAAAATTCAAGCAGAAATAAATGAAATAGAAAACAGAAAAAAACAATAGGATTAACAAAATTAGAAGTTTGTTCTAATGTGAAAGGCTTAATAAAATTGATTAACCACTGGCAAAGTTAACAAAGGAAAAGAAGGAGATGGTGCAAATAACACAAATTAGAAATGAAATAGGTGACATCACAACATAGCCAACTGAAATAAAAAGGATAATAATAGAATTCTATGAAGAACTGTACTCCAACAAATTTGAAAATCTAGAAGAAATGGATAAATTTCTAGAAACACACTACCTACACAAACTAACACAATCTGAGGTAGAAAGTTTGAACAGACCCATAACAAAAGAAGAAAGTGAACAGTTGATAAATAAGACTCTTAACAAAAAAACTCCTGTACCTTTTGGTTTCACTGGTGAATTCTACTAACATTCAGAGAAGACCTGATGCCAATTCTACTCAAACAATTCCATAACATAGAAAAATAGAATATCCCCAAATTCATTCTACGAAGAAAGCATAAATTTGATACCAAAGCCAGGCAAAGACACCAGTGAAAAAGAAAATTACAGACCAATCTCCCTCATGCACATAGAAGCAAACATTCTCATCAAAATCCTAACCAATAGAATTCAGCAACATATCAAAAAATAATACATCATGACCAGGTGGGATTCAGACCAGGTATGTATGTATGGTTCAATATTAGAAAAACAATCAGTATAATCCACCAAATAAATAAAACAAAGGAAAAGAACCACATGATCATATCAACCAGTGCATAAAAGGCATTTGAAAAATATCCCACACCCATTCATGATTTTTTTTAAAAAACAAACACACTCAACAAAATAGGAATAGAAGGAAATTTCCTCAACATAATTAAGAAGATATATGCAAAAACAATGGCCAATATTATTCTCAATAGAGAGAGATTGAAAGCATCCCCACTGCAAATAGGAACCAGATAATGATGCCCTTGATCACATTCCTATATTTTATTGGAAATCCTAGCCAGAGCAACAAGGCAAGAAAGGGAAATAAAAGCCATCCAGATTGGCAAAGAAAGAAAACTGTATCTATTTGCTGATGATGTGATCCTATACATAGAAATCCCTGAGACTCAACAAGAAAACTACTGAAACTTATAAAAGGATTTTGCAAAGTGGCAGGATAAAAGATCAACATAGAAAAATCAGTCAAATTCATTTACACTAACGAAAAGAATTCTGAAAAGGAAATCAGGAAAACAATACCATTTATAATAGTCACCCAAAACATGAAATACTTAGGAATAAATCCAACCAGAGACATATAAAACCAAAAAACCAAACTCACTGCTGTCAAGTCAGATCCGAGTCATAGCGACACCTCCTTGGGTTTCCAAGGCAGTATCACTACAGAAGTAGATTGCCCAATGTTCCTTCTGAGGAGTGGCTGGTGGGTTTGAACCACCAGTCTTCTGGTTAGCAATCAGATGCCTTAGACACTATGCTACCAGAGCTCCCAGAGACATAAGAGACCTATATAAATAAAACTGCAAAACACTACTACAAGAAACCAAAAGAGACTTACATAAATGGAAGAATATACCATGCTTATGGAGAGAAAGATTTAACATTGTGAAAATGTCAATACGACCCAAAGCCATCTACAGGTATAATGCTGTCCCAATCCATATTTAGAGAAATGGAAAAACTAATCATCAACTTTATATGTAAAGGAAAGAGACCTTAGATAAGCTAAACACTTCTAAAGAAGGACAAAGTAGGAGGCCTCACACTTCCTGATCTTAAAAACTACTATATAGCCATGGTAGTCAAAACAGCTTGGTACTGCTTAAATGACAGACACACAGACCAATGGAACAGAATTGAGAACCCAGAAGTACATTCATCTATGTATGGGCATCAATACACTATCAAAGATAACTAAAAACACACAAACACCAGAAGACAAAGTAAATGATTGGGACCTCCTGAAAATTAAACACTTATGTACATCAAAAGATTTTACCAAAAGAGTAAAAAGGGAAACTATAGACTGGGAAAATTTTTTCAATGGCAAGAACAGAAAACAACAAATGCTGGCAAAGATGTGGAGACACTGGAACCCTCATACACTGCTGGGTGGGACTGTAAAATGGTACAACCACTGTGGAAAATGGTGTGATGCTTCTTTAAAAAGTTGGAAAGAGAACTATCATATAATCTAGAAATCTCCTCCTAAGTATACATCCTACAGAAATAAGAGCTGTAACAGGAATAGATATATGTACACCAATGTTGATACGGTATCTCTGGTAGCATAGTGGCTAAGGCACTTGACTGCTAACCAGAAGGCTGGCAGTTCAAACCCACCAGCCACTCCTCGAAAGGAAGATGGGGCAATCTACTTCCGTAGTGATACTGCCTCGGAAACCCAAGGAGGGGTCTCTGTGAGTCGGGTCTGACTTGACAGCATATAACAACAACAACAACAACAACAATGTTCATAACACCACTATTCATAATAACAAAAAGATGGAAAGAACCTAGGTACCCATCAACAAGTGGATAAACAAAATATTATACATACACACAATGGATTACTATGCAATGTTAAAGAATAGCACTGAACATGCAAAACACTTCCTGACATGGATGAACTTGAAGGACATTATGCTGAGTGAAATTACTCAATCATAAGAGGACAAATGTTGTATGGGACCACTATTATAAAAAGTCAAGAAAAGTTTTCACACAGAACGAAACATTCTTTGATGGCTACCAGGAGTGGAAGGAGAAATCACTAACTAGAGGGTAGACACACACTAACTTGGGTGGGGGGAAAGGCAATATGCAATAAGGGGAAGGTGATCACACAATGATCAAGGTAAAGGAAGATACTGGGAGGAGCACAACAGTTAAAGGCAACAGAGGTAAATACTGTTACATATACAGTCCTGCAACAGTAATAACAATCTGGTAGCATAATGTCTAAGGCATTTGACTGCTAACCAGAAGGCTGGCAGTTCCAACCCACCAGCCACTCCTCAGAAGGAAGATTGGGCAATCTACTTCTGTAGTGATACCAACTTGGAAACACAAAGAGGTGTCGCTGTGAGTCGGATCCAACTCAACAGCCATGAGTTTGGTTTTTGGTATGCCACTCCTCAGAAGGAAGATTGGGCAATCTACTTCCATAGAGATACTGCCTCAGAAACCCAAGGAGGGGTCGTTATTAGTCAAATCAACTCGATGGCAGTGAGTGAGTCAGTGAGTCATGAGCAGATACAGAGGCAAGCTGAACAGGGGTGGGAAGGTGAATGGGACTATATCCATGAATATATATATAGATTTGATAGAAGATATGTGTACATATGTATTTATATGTGCTGCAAGAACTTCTGGTAAGATGGCGGAATAGGCAGACAAGCTACATAGACCCTCTTCAACAAAGAAAAGAGAAAACCATTGACACAAATACAGAAGCCCTGAGCTTTGAAAGGAAGGATACAGAAATGTATTAAACACCAACTAGTAGAAGAACCTGAATGAAAATAGTAAGTAAGGAGACAAATGGAGCCGCAGACTGTCAGCTGTCCTGAGATCATGGACAGCCTCAATATTTCCAAGTGGTGTTAGGACCTGAAAGTTAACCTAAAAATCAATCCTTCTCACCAAAGGCTGCATGGACTACCGCATGGGTAGCTGATGACTGAAAAGGGAAACAGCAAAGAAGGAGATAAACTGAGCTGTGGACTTTCAGGCTGGAGGGCACAGCAATTTTGAATGTTTACAAGTGGTGGCCATTTTGGATATTTAAAGTGACAGCATTCTCATTCAGAGTCCAGGGACCTAAGAATAGGCTCCGATTGCCAAAGACTGCACAGACACATGGGAAGCTGATGACTGGAAATGAGACAGGTGGTAAGTTCGTAAGTGCTGCCAGGTGGTGAATAGAGGAGCACAGTACCCTGCTTACTCAGATACATCCAAACAAAACAAAGAAATTTTAAATCTTGGGGAAATAACTCCAACATACAATCACTAATTAAATATAAACACAAAAACATCACAATGTCTCAGAGACAACAGACCATCACAGTCCACACAAAGAAGCAAGATAAACCAGTAGAAACAAGGGACCAGGATACAGACCCAGAACACATCCCTGAGGAAAAAGCAGAATTGGAACTCCCTGATAAGGAATTCAAAAGAATTATATTTAGGTACCGTCAATGGATTGAGAGACAGATCAAGGAAAATACTGAAAAAATTGAGGAAAACACAGACAAAACCCTAGATGTGCTGCAAATATATTCATGGATATATAGAGTGTGAAGTTGTGAAAACTTCTTAGCCATAACCAAACACCTTGAGGGAATGAGTCACTGGGCCTGGGGGCTCAAGACCATAGTCTCAGTGGACTGGCATAACATAGTGCACAAAGAAAATGTTCTTTATCTTACCTTGGTAAGTAGTGACTGGGGTCTTAAAAGCTTGTGAGCAGCCATCTAAGGTGCAACTATTGGTCTCTTCCTGTCCAGAGCAAAGAAGAGTTAAGGAACTCAAAGAAGTATGGAAACAATTAGTCCATGTGAACCTCAGCCTTCGTGCCTCTAAGACCAGAACTAGATGGTGCCTGGCTACCACTATCAACTGCTCTGAAAGGGATCATAATAGAAGTTCCTGGATATAGTGGGAGGAAAATGTGGAACAAAACTCAAATCATAAAAAAGATTAGGCTTACTGGTCAGATAGAGATTGATGGAACTTCCAAGACTATGGCCTTTAGACACCCTTCAAGCCTAGAACTGAATTCATCCTTGCATTGTTTGGCTCAACTTCCAGCCAAACAATGGAAAAGCCTGTAAGGTGAACAAAAACACCAGGAAAAAACAAAAGAACACCCATTTGCCCAATGCAATTCAAACAATACAGTACTCTTCAGAACAATCAACAATGTGAGATCAAAAGAGTAGTGTTTGCCCAGAGATGCAGTTTAGAAGGCAGGAAGGGATAGGAAAGGATGAATGGAAATGAGGACACAGCACAAATGAGATGAGTGTTGTTACATTGTGGAGACTGCAACCAGTATCATGAAACAAAATGAGTATGAGTTGTTGAATGGAAAACTAAATTACTCTGGTAACTTTCACCCAAATCACAATAAAAAGTTTAAAACAATAAATAAGTAAGCCTGATAAACTTTGTGGTTGTGGAGTGTCTAATCCATTTACATTAAATGTCATATTGTTGTTGTTGTTATGTGCCATCAAGTCGGACTTGACTCATAGCGACCCCTCCTTGGGTTTCGAAGGCAGTATCACTATGCAAGTAGATTGCCCAACCTTTCTTCTGAGGAGTGGCTGGTGGGTTTGAACCGCCAGCTTTCTGGTTAGCAGTCAAGTGCCTTTGTTTTCCATTCCTAGCATCTGTTATTTTTTAATTTTTTCTTTCTTGCAGTCTTTTGGATTGTTTTCCATCATTCCATTTTTTTCTTGGTTATACAATTTTAATTATACCATTTAAAAATTATTCTTTTAGTGATTAGAAATGCTAATATGCACTCATGATTACTTAGAGTCTATCTTAAATTAAGACAATTATCACTTCCTGAGCAATGCAAACAACCTGTATCAGCTTACCTCCATTTACTTTCCTCCCATCTTTTGTGTTATTATTGTCATGCTTTACCTCTGCGTATGTTTTAAATATAACAAGATATTGTAATTATTGTTGTTTTAAAATTTGGTGCTATTTCTTTCAACTTTTCATGCTTCCATCTACTGTCGTTGTTAGGTACTGTTGAATTGGCTCCAACTCATCAAGACCTCATGTACAACACAACAAAACATTGCTTGATCCTATGCCGGCCTCACATCCTCGTTGCCATGTTTGAGCTCATTGTTTGAGCCACTGTGTCAATCCATCTAACTGACAGTCTTGTTTTTCACTGACCCTCTCCTTCACAAGCATGAGGTCCTTCTCCAGGGACTGCCCCCTCCTGATAACATGTCCAAACTATGTGGGACAAAGTCTTGCTATCCTTGCTTCCAAGAAGCATTCTGGCTGTACTTCTTACAAGACAGATTTGTTCATTCTTCTGGCAATACATGGTACTTTCAACATTCTTTACCAACACCATAATTCAAATGCATCAATTCTTGATTCTTCCTTATTTATTGCCCAGCTTTTGCATGTGTATGAGACGATTGAAAGTACCATGGTTTGGGTCAAGTGCACCTTAGTCCTCAAAATGACAAGTTTTTGTGTTGTTGTTGTTGTTTTTTGCAGCAGATTTGCCCAATGCAATGTTGTTGTTGTTGTTATGTGCCGTCGAGTCGGCCCAATGCAATACAACCTTTGATTTCTTGACTTCTGCTTCTGTAGAATTATGGATCCAAGTAAAATGAAATCCTTGGCAATTTCAGTCTTTTTGTGTTTATCATGACTTTCCTTATTGGTCCAATTGTGAGGATTTTTGTCTTCTTTATGTTGAGGTGTAATCCATACTGAAGGCTGTAGTCTTTGAACTTCACCAGTAAGTGCTTCAAGTCCTCTCATTTTCAGCAAGCAAGGTTGTGTCATTGGCATAGGGCAGGTTGTTAATAAGCCTTCCTCCAATCCTGATGCAGTATTCTTCTTCATATAGTCCGGCTTCTTGGATTATTTGCTTATCTAGTATCACCTAGGACTATTATTCAGCCTGAATAACTCTTTTAGTATTTCCTATACAGAAAATAATCTAGGAATTAATTTTCTCAGCTTTCATTATTTGAGAAATATTTCCCCTTTGTTTTCTTTTAACACATTTTATTTTTTTAATAGTTTTAGATTTACAGAAAAATTGTGAAAATAGTACAGAATTCCCATATATCTCATGGCCAGTTTCCTCTGTTATTAATATCTTATATTAGTATATATATATCTGTCACTATTAATGCACAGATAGTGATACAATATTATTAATCTTATTCATATTTCATTATACTTTTTTATATTCCAGGATCCCATCTAGGATCCCATGTACATTTAGCTGTCATGCCTCCTTAGGCTCCTCTTTGCTGTGACAGTTTCTAAAACATTTCTAGTTTTTGATGACCATGAAAATTTTGAGGAGCACTATTTTGTAGAATGCCCCTCAGTTGAGATTTATCTCATGTTTTTCTCATGATTAGACCGAGGCTGTAGGTTTTTGAGAGGAATATTCCAAGGCTATAATTCCATTCTCATCACATTGTATCAACGGTATATACTATCAAGATGAATTGCACTATTGATGTTAATCTTGATCACCTGTCTGAAGTAAGTTTCTTCACTGTAAAGTTCTCTTTTTCACCTTCTGCTTCTTGGAAGGAAGCCACTATGTACAGGTCACACTTGAGGAGATGGGAGTTAAGCTACAAAAATTATTTAGAATTCTTTTGTACGGGAAATTGCCTATTCTCACTCATTTATTTATTCATTAATTTATATGTATGAACACATGGGTATTTATTTTATACTTTGGCTTACAATTGAGTATTAATTATTATTATTTTTTTATTGCTTAAATTATTCCAGTCTGACCACTGGGAGCTCTTGCAGTCGGCTCCCATGTTCTTTTACACACTGCATCATTGTGGTTTTGTTTGTCTTTATATCTGTCAATACAGGATGCTCCAGGATCATCTTGTTTATTTTCTGCTCTGACCCGAGAATCAGTCATTTCCTCAAGGAGCTCTGCTTACTTATATTGGAGAATGGTATTCGAAACCAAGATCTAGGTGCTAGGTGTGTTCATTACTGTTGGGTGTTATTACTTGAAGACCTTCTCAGCTAACAAAGAAAGGAAATATGTGTGTGCATACGAACTTGTGTATCCTTTTCATTTTAAAAAACATTGTGGTAATTTAGGAATAACAAAAAAAAAGTCATTTTAACAATTTATAAGTATACAAGTCAGTGACTTTAATTACATTCACCATACTGTGAAGCTATTATCACTGTCTTTTTCCAAATGTTTTTCATCACCCAAAATGGAAACTCAATATTCATTAAGCAGTAACTCTCCATTTCTCCCTCCCCGCAAGTCCCTGGTAATGACTAATCTACTTTTGTTTCTATGCATTTGACTAGTCTAGATATTTTAAGTAAATGAGATCTTACAATGTTTGTCCTTTTGTGTCTAACTTATTTCACTTAGCGTAAATGTTTTCAAGGTCCATTGATGCAGTTGCATATATCAGAACTTCATTTTCCTTTATGGCTGAATACTATTCCATCACATGGATATGCCACATTTTGTTTATCCATTTATGGACACTTGGGTTGTTTCTACTTTTTAGCTATTGTGAATACACTAGTGCTGCAATGAACTTTGGTATACAAGTATCTGTTTGAGTCCTTGCTTTTAAGTTTTGGGGTCTTTTGAGTGGAGTTTCTGGGTCTATAATCATTTTTAACTTTTTGAAGAACTGCCAAACTATTTTCTGCAGCAGCAGTACTATTTTAATTCCCACCAGCAATTAATGAGGCTCCAGTTTCTCCACATCCTTACCAACTCTTGTTACTTTCCTTTTTTTTTTTTTTTTTTAAATAATACCCACCCTTGTGAGTGTGAAGTAATATTTCATTGTGGTTTTGATTTGCATTTCCCTAATGACTAATAGGGAGCTCTGGTGGCGTAGTGCCTAAGGCATTTGACTTCTAACCAGAAGGCTGGTGGTTCAAACCTACCAACCACTCCTTGGAAGGAAGACTGGGCAATCTACTTCTGTAGAGATACCACCTTGGAAACCCAAGAAGGGGTGGCTATGACTTGGAACTGACTTGACGGCAGTGAGTAATGACTAATAATGTTGAGTATCTTTTCATGTGCTTATTGGCCATTGGTATAATTTCTTCTTTGGAGAAATGTCTATTTAAGTCCTTTGCCAATATTTTTATTGGATTATCTTTTTGTTGTTGGGTTATAGGAGTTCTTTATATATTCTAGATATTATACCCTTGTCTGATACATGGTTTCCAAATATTTCCTCAGATGACATACATTGTCTTTTCACTTTCTTGATAATGTCCTTTGATGCATAATTTTAAAACTTTGAATCACATTTAAAAATATAAATTTGAAGGACAGTTAATCTATTTTTTCTTTTGATACTCATGCTTTTGGTGTCATAGTTAAGAATCTATTGCCAAAAATAAGATTTCAAAGCTTTACCCTTACTTTTTCTTCAAAGAGTTTTATGGTTTTAGTTCTTATAGTTAGATTGCAGTTGCTGATACATTTTGAGGTGTTCTTTTTATTTTTTTGAGTAATTTACCAAGTGTATTAGTTTCCTAGGACTGCCATAACAGAGCTTTAAACAACATAAATTTATTCTCTTGCATGTCTGGAGGCTTATAGTTTGAAAAGCGAGTGCTCATAGTTTGAATTCAGGGTGTCAGCAGGACCATGCTCTCTCTCAGAGTTCTACAGAAACATCCTTTCCTGTCTCTCTCAGCTTCTGATAGTCATATATTAGGGCCCTTAAATTTGCCCCTAGTTTTTCCTTGAAGAACTTTATAATTGTAGGTTTCACATTTAAGTCTTTGATCCATCTGGAGTTCGTTTTTGTGTGTGGTGTGAGGTACAGATTGTTTCATTTTTCTGCAATGGATCTCCAGTTTTGCCAGCACCATTTATTAAACAAACATTCTCTTTCCCATTTAATGGATTTAGACCCTTTGTCAAAGATCAGCTGACCATAGGTCAATGGATCTATTTCTGGGTTCTTAATTCTGTTCCATTGGTCTACATGTCTGTCATTGTACCAATGCCAGGCCATTTTGACTACTGTGGCTGTATAGTAGGTTTTGAGATCTGGCAGTGTGAGACCTCCTACTTGGTTTTTCTTCTTCAATAGTGCTTTGCTTATCTGGGGTCTCTTTCCTTTCCATATAAAGTTAGTGATTGGTTTTTCCATATCCTTAAAAAATGTTGATGG
>NW_006922019.1:66928-79495 GCF_000298275.1 Orycteropus afer afer
ATGACATTAATTGTTTTTCTAATGTTGAACCATCCTTGCATACCTGATATGAACCCCACTTGGTCATAATGAATGATTTTCTTGATATGTTGTTGAAGTTTATTGGCTAGGATTTTGTTGAAGACTTTTGCATCTATATTCATGAGAGATATTAGTCTGTAGTTTTCCTTTTGAGTGATGTCTTTGCCTGGTTTTGGTATCAAGGTTATGCTTGCTTCATAAAATCAGTTAGGGAGGATTCCATCCTTTTCTATGGTTTGGAATAGTTTGAGTAGGATTGGTGTCAGTTCTTCTCTGAATGTTTGGTAGAATTCTCCAGTGAAACCGTCTGGGCCAGGACTTTTCTTTGTTGGTAATTTTTTTTATGGCCTGTTCAATTGCTTCTTTTCTTATGGATCTGTTCAACTTTCCCACATCAGTCTGTGTTAGTTTAAGTAAGTGGTGTGTTTCTAGAAATCTGTCCTTTTCTTCCAGATTTTCAAATTTGTTGGAGTACAGTTCTTCGTAGTATCCTGATATTATCCTTTTTATTTCAGTTGGTTCTGTTATGATGTCACCCGTTTCATTTGTTATTCATGTTACTTGTATTCTCTCCCTCTTTTCTTTTGTTAAATTTCCCAGTGGTTTGTCAATTTTATTAATGCTTTCAAAAAACCAATTTCTGATCTTGTTGATTTTTTCTATTGTCTTTCTATTTTCTGTTTCATTGATTTCTACTTGAATCTTGATTATTTCCTCTCTTCTGGTGACTGTAGGCTTTTCTTGCTCTTCTTTTTCTAATTGTTGGAGATGTTGATTTAAAGTATTGATTTTGGCTCTTTCTTCTTTTTTTGATGTGTGCATTTGTTGCAATAAATTGGCCTCTGATCACTGCGTTTGCTGTGTCCCAAAGATTTTGGTATGTTTTGTTTTCATTCTCATTTGATTCAAGGAATTTTTCTATTTCACTTTTTATTTCTTCTCTTACCCTGTCTTTCTTAAGGAGGGTATTGTTTAGTTTCCATGTGTTTAGTCTTTTTCCATTGATCTTCCTATTGTTGATTTCTAATTTGATAGCATTGCAATCTGAGAAGATGCTTGGCAGTATTTCAATGTTTTTTAAATTTATTAAGGCTTGCTTTCTGGCCTAACATATGGTCTATCATGGAAAATGTTCTATACTTCACCCAACAACAGCACAATATGCATTGTTTTCCAGTGCACATGGGACAGCCCTTTCAACGTGTTATCTAATTCTGAAATCTTAATATTAATATTCTGGATTTCTATTTGCTGTTTTTGTCTGGTTTCTAATATTTTTTTTTCTCTCAGTTCTTGTATTATTTTCCTAAATTGTTCTAGAGTTCTGTCTGTATTTTCCTTAATTTGTTGGTGTTTTCCTTGATTTTATCAGTATTTTTCTTGATCTCACAATCCATTATAGGTACCTAAATATAATTTTTAAAATTTTTATTGTGATTTGGGTGAAAATTTACAGAGCAAATTCACTTTCTATACAGCAGTTCACATACACTTTTTCTCATGACGTTGACTACAGTTTCCCACAATGCAACAGCTCCCCTTTCACTTCCTCCCCATCGTTACCTCTTCCCTTTGTCCTTCCCTCCATGCACTCTTGCCCCCTAAGCTGTCTCCCTGTGCATACACAGCCTTTCTATTCTCCCATGATTGATCTCTCTAAGGAGTGTATCTCCCTAAGGTAAATGTTCAGCTCATATGCCTGTCTTTTGTTTGCCTGGAAGCCACAGGAGTTGGTTCAATTCCAGACCTGAAGGGTAACTAGGGGTCATAGTCTCAGTGGTTCCATCAGGCTCTATCTGACCAGGAAACCTGGTCTTTTTTTTTTTTTTTTAATGATGATTTTGAGTTTTGTCCCACATTGTTCTCCCCCTCTATCCAGGATCTCCTACAGAGATCCCCCTCCAAGTGGTTGACAGTGGTACCCAGGCACCATCTAGTTCTGGTCTCATCATCATATAGGCTGAGGATCGCACGGTGTACCAGTCTCTTGGACTAATTGTTTCCATGTGTCTTTGGTTTTCTTCATTCTTCTTTGCTCTGGATGAGGAGAGACCCATTGTTACATCTGGATGGTCACTTGCAAGCTTAAATATAATTCTTTTGAATTCCTTATCAGGTAGGCCCAATGCCACTCTTCCTCAGGGAGGTTTTCTTGCTCTGTATTCTTGTCCCTTGTTTGTACTACTTTATCTTGCTTCTTTGTTGAACTGGGATTGTCATTTGCCTCCAAGACATTGTGATGTGATTGTATTTATATTTACTTGATGATTTATGATGGTATGATTTGCTCATGCCCCCTCCCATTGTGTTTTGATATATTCAAGCAAGCAAGGCTGGTGTACTACTCTGTTCTCTAGTTTGACAGCACTTAGGTACTCACCACTTGTCTCTTGGTGAATGTGATAAAGGATGAGAATATGTGTACTGATTTCTGTTAGCTCTTTGTGCAGAGTAGTTGAGGGCAAGTTGGGCTGGTATTGAATACTGAAGACCATAATTTATGAAAAACATTCCTGAACTAAAGACTTGAAACTGCATATTAAAAGAGGACACCATGAACCTGAGTATGTCAGCCCAAAATGACCAACCCTAAGACATATTCTAATAAAATTACTGAACTTTGAAGAAAAAGAAAATTACCCTTTAGGCATATTGGCAAAACAAAGCACATGGCTTATAAGAGAAAGAAAATTAGTGTACCACCAGACTTTCTGACATAAATCCCTTATGCCAGAAGCAAATGGAACTACAAATTTAATAAAATGTATCCAAGGATTTTATATCCAGAAAAATTGATCTTCAATACAAAGGACAGAGATAAATTGTTATTAGCATGCAAGAATTCAAGGAATATTCTTCCAATGAGCCCTTTCTGAGAAATGTTGTTGTTGTTAGCTGCCATCCAATGACCCCTGAGACATGGGGGCACCATGCACAAGAGAATGAAATGCTGCCCAGTGCCATCTTACTCTGGAAGTTCCACTGAAACTTGTTCAGTATCATAGCAACACACAAGCCTTCTCTGACTGATGAGTGGTGGCTGTCCATGAGGTGCATTGGCCAGGAATCAAATCCTTATCTCCCACATGGATGGTGAGAATTCTACTATTGAACCACTGATTTCTCCAAGGACTGGTAGTGGCTGTTAAATGTAAGTTTGCATGTAGAAATAAGACTTCATAAATGTTAAAGGGAGAGCTTATTGTTTATAATGGTAGATTCTCTAACAATGAAGATAGTTGTTGTTGTTAGGTGCTGTTGAGTCCATTCTGACTCAGAACAACCCCATGTACAACAGAATGAAACACTGCCTAGGCCTGGGCCATCCTCACAGTCACTGCTTTATTTGATCCCATTGTTGCAGCCACTGTGACAATCTATCTCATTAAGAGTTTCTCTCTTTGTCGCTGACCCTCTACTTCACCAAATATGATGTCCTTCTCCAGGGACTGGTCCCTCCTGATAACATGTCCAAAGTATGTGAGACAAATGCCACCATTCTTGCTTCTAAGGAACATTCTGTTTATACTTCTTCCAAGACAGATTTCTTCATTCTTCTTTCATGGTATATTAAATATTCTTCACCAGCACCATAATTCAAATGCCTCTGTTCTTCTTCAATCTTCTTTATTTATTGCACAGCTTTCTCATGCATATGAGGCAACTGAAAACACCTAGGCTTGGGTTAGGTGCATCATAGTCCTTAAAGTGACATCTTTACATTTTAACATTTTAAGAGGTCTTTTGCAGCACATTTGCCCAATGTAATATGTCCTTTGATTTCTTGATGCTGCTTCTGTGGGTGTTGGTTGTGGATATAAGTAAAATGATACATCTGACAAACTTTTCTCTTGTTTATCATGATGTTACTTATTGGTCCAATTGTTAGGATTTTTGTTTCGTTTATGTTGAGGTGTAATCCATACTGAAGGCTGTAGTCTTTTATTTTCATCAGTAAGTAATTCAAGTCCTCTTTGCTTTCAGCTCTGGTGGTGTAGTGCCTAAGACATATAACTGCTAACTAGAAGGCTGGCGGTTCAAACCCATCAGCCACTCCTCAGAAGGAAGGTTGAGCAATCTACTTCTGTAGTGATACCACCTCAGAAACCCAAGGAAAGGTCTCTATGAGTCAGATCCGACTCCACAGCATTGAGTTTGGTTTTTGGTTTGTTGCTTTCAGCAAACAAAGTTTTGTCATCTGCATATCACAGGTTGTTAATGAGTCTTGCCACAATCCTGATGCTTTTTCATATAGTGCAACTTCTTGGGTTATTTACTCAGCATGCAGATTGAATAAGTATGGTGAAATGATTCAACTCTGATGCACACCTTTCCTGATTTTAAATTATGCAGTATCCCTTTGTTCTGTTCAAACAACTGCCTATTGGTCTCTGTACAGGTTATGCATGAGCACAAATAAAGTGTTCTAGAATTCCCATTCTTCACATTTTTATCTGTTTTTTTTTTTTTTTTTTTTTTTTTTTTTTTGTGATTCACACAGTCAAATGCCTTTTCATAGTCAATGAAACACAGGTAAACATCTTCCTCATATTCTCTGCTTTCTGCCAAGATCCATCTGACATCAGCAATAATATCCCTTATTCCACATCCTCTTCTGAAACTGGCTTGAATTTCTGGCAGTTCCCTGCTGATGTACTACTGCAACTATGGTTGAATTATCTTCAGTATAATTTTACTTGGACATGATATTAATGATATTGTTCAATTCCACATTCCTTTGGCTTACCTTTCTTTGGAATAGGCACATAGTTGGATCTCTTCCAGTCAGTTAGGCAAGTAGCTATCTTCCAAATTTCTTGGCATAGATGAGTGAGTGCTTCCAGCTCACAAAGTCACTGTACCAAAAAGAATTGGTCAAAATTCCACCATTTCGGCAGGCAGCATATGATCAAGGACTGAAGGAAGAAGTCCAAACTGCACTGAAGGCATTCGCAAAAAGCAAGGCTCCAGGGATTGACAGAATACCAATTGAGATATTTCAACAAAGAGGTTAAGAAAGCTATAGTCTTGAATTTGAATTAAAAATAGTAGTATGAACTCATAAAGTATTTTATCTTTACACACGTTGTTGTTTTTGTTATGTGCCATTGAGTCAGACCCAACTCACAGCGACCCCTTCTTGGGTTTCTGAGGCAGTATCACTATGGAAGTAGATTGCCCCAGCTTTCTTCCAAGGAATGACCAGTGGGTTTGAACTGCCAGCCTTCTGGTTAGCAGTCAAGTGCCTTAGGCACTATGCTACCAGAGCTCCCATCTTTACACATACACATGTACATATGCATATATGTGTTTGTGCAAGTGTGTGTGAGTTTTCCCTAGCTTTGCACAAGGAAAAGTTCAAGAAATAAGAATGAACCCTAATGGGCAGATTGTAGTCTTGAAATGCCTTTTCTCATTTAAAGAAACAAGACCCCCTAGGAGAAATGGATAATTCCAAGTCTGAGTCAAAAAAGTTATGACATAAGGTGGAACATCTTGAGATACCACATAGCAAGGAAACTATCAGAGACTGTAAGATTATGTGAAAAGGACTCAAAAGCCTATTGATGAGGCCAAAGATTGAACAATTTGAGCTTTAATAAGAATAAAAATTGCAGTGGATTGAACCCCATCTAATATGTTTACATCAATTGATTAATAATGAGTTCATGATAATATTTAAGGAAGAAGGTACAAAGGCACCTTTTGAATGTACAGAGACATTTTCACACTCTTCAAAAGTCAGTAAAGAATCAGGCTCATATCCTACCTTTCCTGCATGGCTATACTACTGGGTAACCAAATAGTAGCTGAGGGGAAGTGTCCCTTTAGAAAATTATTCTACCTAGTCCTTGACCACTAGCCAGAAGGCTGGCGTTTCAAACCCACCAGCCACTCCTCGGAAGGAAGGTTGGGCAATCTACTTCCGTAGTGATACTGCCTCGGAAACCCAGGGAGGGGTAATTATGAGTCGGGTCCAACTCGATGGCAAATAACAACACCAACAGTCCATGAAAACCAAATGGTGAACTTAGAACATCACCAGTGTGTGACCCTCAATGAATTAATGGATCTCTGTTGTTACTGTTGTTAGGTGCCATCAAGTTGGCTCTAACTCATAGCGACCCTGTGTACAACAGAATGAAACAGTGCCCAGTCTTGCACTATCCCCACAATTCTTGCTATGCTTGAGCCCATCATTGCAGCCACTGTGTGATAGTTGGAGCTGTGTGTCAACGTGGCTGGACCACAATTCTGTGTGGTTTAAGCAGTTGTGATGTGGTTATTCCCATGATGGGATCAGATGTATATGTTTTGAGCAGCCAATCTGTTGAAAGGAGTTTCACTAGGGGTGTAGGCTTCTTCCAGTATATTTATGGACATCCTGGGAAAAGAGACACTCTTCTCTGGATCGGGATTCTGTTGTGCTGCCTACAACTGTTCATGAGTGAACAATCCACCATTCGGCCTGGAGATCTTGGATTCATCATTCCTTGGAGTCAACAGCCAGTATCCTGCCTGCCAACCTTGAGCTCCTCAGCTCCTGCAGCTGCGTGAGTCGGGAAAAGCATCCAGCTTGACGTTTGATCCAAGAACTTTGGACTTGCCAGCTCCTATAAGTGTGTGAGCCATTTTCCTAAGATAAATTTCTCTTTCTCTCTCTATATATAAGCTTTACTGGTTTTGTTTCTCTAGAGAACCCAGTCTAACACACACTATGTCAATCCATCTCATTGAGGGTCTTCCCCTTTTTTGCTGACCCTCTACTTTATGAAGAGTGATATCTTTCTCCAGGGAATGGTCCCTTCTGACAATATGACCAAAGTAGGTGAGATGAAGTCTGGCCATTCTCACTTCTAAGGAGCATTCTTGCTGCACTTCTTCCAGGACAGGTTTATTCTGGCAGTCAGTGGTATTTTAGTATTGTTCACCAAGACCACATTTCAAAGGCATGACCTCTTCTTTGGTCTTCTTTATTCATTGTCTAACTTTCATATGCATATGAGGCAATTAAAAATACCATGACTTGTGTTAGGTACACCTTAGTCTTCAAAGTGACATCTTTGCTCTTTAACACTTTAAAGAGGACTTTCGCAGCAGATTTGCCCAGTGCAAGACGATGTCTGATTTCTTGATTGCTGCTTCCACAAGTGTTGATTGTGGACCAAGTAAAATGAAATCCCTTACAACTTCATCCTCTTCTCCATTTATTGTGATATTTCTTATTGGTCCAGTTGGGAGGAGTTTTGTTTTATATTGAGGTGTAATCCATACTGCAGACTGTAGTCTTGGTTCTTCGTCAGTAAATACTTCAAGTCATCTTCACTTGCAGTAAGAAAGGTCATGTCATCTGCATAGTGAAGGTTGTTAATGAGTCTTCCTCTAATCCTGATGTCATATTCTTCTTCATATAGTTCAGCTTCTTGGGTTAATTGTTCAGCATATAGATTGAATAAATGTGGTGAAAGATACAACCCTGATGCACACCCTTCCTCATTTTAAACCATGCGGTATCCCCTTGTTTTGTTTGAATGACAGCCTCTTGGTCTAGTAATAGGTTTCTCATGAGCACAATAAAGTGTTCTGGAATTCCCGTTCTTCACCATGTTCTCTATAATTTGTTATGATCTACATAATTGAATGCCTTTGCATACTAAATAAAACACAGGTAAACATCCTTCTGGTATTCTTTGCTTTCAGCCAAGATCCATCTAACAGCAGCAGCAATGATATGTCTTCTTCCACGACCTTTTCTGACTCCAGCTTCAATTTCTGGAAGTTCCCTGTGAATATACTGCTGCAAACGTTTTTGAATTATTTTCAGCAAAATTTTACTTGCGTGTGATATTAATGATATGGTTCAATAATTTCTGCATTCTGTTGGATCACCTTCCTTTGGAGTAGCACAAATATCTATTTCTTAGAGTCAGTTGGGCAGGCAGCTGTCTTCCAGATATCTTGGCGTAAATAAGTAAGCGCCTCCAGTGCAGCATCCAGTGCTGTTTGTTGAAACATCTCAGTGGGTATTCCATCAATTCCTGGAGCCTCATTTTTCACCAATTCCTTCAGTTCAGCTTTGATTTTTTCTTTCAGTACCATTGGGTCTTCATCATATGTTACCCCCTGAAATTGTTGAGTATCAACCAATTCTTTTTGGTACAGTGATCTTCTTTTGATGCTTCCTCCATCATTCAATATGTTGCCCATTGAATCCTTCAATATTGTAACTCCAGGCTTGAAATTTTTTATTCTGTTCTTTCAGCTTGAGAAATACCAAGCATGTTCTTCCATTTTAGTTTCCTAATTCTAGGTCTTTTCACATTTCATTGTTGTGGTGGTTAAATCTGTGTATCAACTTGGCTGGGCCTGGTTTTGAGTGGCTGGGTAGCTGGATGTAGTATTCCTCATGATGACTGGTAATCAACTCCATGGTGGAATCTACTGGGAGCAGCTGAGTAGCTGCCTTTGGGTTTGTGGTCTGCTTCCTGTATATAAGAAACAGCCTTGGGAATGGTCTCGACCTTATGCCATGCTTGAACCCTGCATGTAGCCATGTCGTTATTCAGCAGCCTACCATGCTCTGCCCACCCTGGGACTTTCAATGGACTTGAATTAATGGCCTGCCATCTGGTTTGGTAACATCGGGACTATGCCATTTTATTTGTCGACCTTGGGCTTATTACCCTCAGCAGCCAGTAGCTGCCTGAGTGAAGAGATGCCTCTAGCTTCAGTGGGCCAGGAGCAAGAGGCATTGCTGAAGCCCAAGGTCGAGGGGCTTTCACCCAGCCCCTAGAGCCTGACACTTTGAACTCGGATGTGTAGCCTCCCGAACTGTAAGAGAATAAACTCCTGTTTGTTCGGCCATCCCATGTGTGGTATATTCTTGTCAGAGTGGCACTATGTAACCAAAACAATTGTCATACTTTGTCTTCTCAAGCTGCTCTTTGAAATCATCTGTTCAGCTCTTTTATTCCATCATTTCTTCTATTCACTTTAGATAATCTCCATTCAAGAGCAAGTTTCAGAGTCTCTTCTGACATTCATTTTGGTCTTTTCTTCCTTTCCTGTCTTTTTAATGACCTTTTGCCTTCTTCATATATGATATTCTTTATGTCATCCCACAACTCTAGTCTTCAGTTATTAGTGTTCCATGCATCAAGTTTATTCTTCAAATGGTCTCTAAATTCAGGTGGTCTGTAATCAAGGTGATATTTTGGATTTTGTGGACTTGTTTGAATTATCTTCAGCTTCAACTTGAACTTGCATATGAGCAATTGATGGTTTGTTCCACAGTCAGCTCCTGGTCTTGTTTATTTATTTATTTATTATTGTGATTTGGGTGAAAGTTTACAGAGCAAATTCATTTTCCATACAACAATGCACAAACATTTTGTTTCATGACATTGATTGCAATTCCCATAAACAGCTCTCTTCCCACTTACTGTGGTTTTCTTTTTCCCTGTGTCCTTCTTTCCTATGCATTCTTGCTCTCTGATCTTTCTCCCTGTGCAAATACTGCCCTTCTGATGTCCCATGGTTGATTGTTCTAAGAACTGTACCTACCTGGTGTAAATGTTTACCTTACATGTCTGTCTATTGTTTGCCTGAAAAATTCTTTTCTGGAAGAAGACCAGAATACTCCTTGGAAGGGAGAATGGCCAGGCTTCATCTCACCTACTTTGATCATGTTGTCAGAAGGGACCACACCCTGGAGAAGGATATCAGGCTTGACAAAGTAGAGGGTCAGCAAAGAAGGGGAAGACCCTCAATGAGATGGATTGACACAGTGGCTGCAATGATGATGGGCTCAAGCATAGCAAGGATTATCAGGAAGGTGCAGAACCAGGCAGTGTTTCATTCTGTTGTACATAGAATCGTTATGAGTCAGAGCCAGCTGGAGGGCACTTAACAGTATTGTTTGGCTGGAAGTCACAGGTGTGTTTAATTCCAGGCCTGAAGGGTGACTAGGGGCCATATAGTCTTGGGAGTTTTACCAGTGTCTGTCAGACCAATAATCCTAGTTTTTTTTTTTTTTTTAATGATTTTGAGTTTTGTTCCACATTTTTATCCCACTCTATCCAGGATCTCCTGCACTAATCCCTTTCAGAGTGGTTGACAGTGGGAGTGGGGCACCATCTAGTTCTAGTCTCACAGTCATTTAGGCTGATGTTCACATGGTCCACTAGTCCTTTGGACTAATTATTTCCATGTGTCTTTGGTTTTCTTCATTCTTTTTTTTTTCTTAATCTTATTGCGATTTGCGTGAAAGTTTACAGAGCAAATTCATTTTCTATACAGCAGTTCATATATACTTTGTCTCATGACATTGACTGTAATCTCCCACAATGCAACAGCTCCCCTCCCACAATGCAACAGCTCCCCGCTTACTTCCTCCCCATAGTTACCTGTTCCCATGTCTTTCCCTCCCATGCACTCCTGCCCCCTAAGCTATCTCCCTGTGCATACACAGCCCTTCTATTCTCCCATGACTGATCTCTCCAAGGAGTGTGTATCTACTAATGTAAATGTTCAGTTCATATGCCTATCTTTTGTTTGGCTGGAAGCCACAGGAGTAGATTCAATTCCAGACCTGAAGGGCAGCTAGGGGCAACAGTCTCAGGGGTTCAACCAGGCTCTATCAGACCAGCAAAATTGGACCCCCCTTTTTGTAAATATATTTTATTGAAACATAATTTATGTACAGTGAAATACACAAAACTAAAGTGACATGGGTCAATGCTTTTTTTTTTTTTTTTTGCAGTGTTCCCTCCCCTCACCTCCCACACCTGTTGTTGTTGTTATGTGCCGTTGAGTCACCTAGTAACCAACAAAGTTTCCTTCCATATATAAACCTTTCCTTGACTTTTTACAATTAGGGACTAAAACTGTATTTGTCCTTCTGTGATTGACTTATTTCACTCAGCATAATTTCCTCCAAGTTCATCCATGTTATGTGGTGTTTTGCAGATTCTACATTATTCTTTAGTGTGGCATAGTATTCCATTGTGTGTATGTACCATAGTTTGGTTATCCATTCTTCTGTTGATGGGCATGTAAGTTGTTTCCATCTTTTTGCTATTGTAAATAGTGCCACAATGAACAGGGGTGTGCATATATCTGTTCTTGTCCTGGCTCCCACTTCTTTAGGATCTATACATAGTAATGGGAATGCTGGATCAAATGGTATTTTTAATTCCAGCTTTTTAAGGAATTGTCATACTGCTTTCCACAGTGGTTGTATCATTTGACAGCCCCACCAGCAGGGTATAAGAGTCCCAATCTCTCCACATCCTCCCAGCATTTGTTATTTTCAGTCTCGTTGAACTTTGCCATTAGTGCTGGGGTGAGATGGTATCTCATTGTTATTTTGATTTGCATCTTTCTGATGGCTAATGATCATGAACATTTCTTCATGTATTTGTTGGCTGCCTGAATATCCTCTTTGGTGAATTGTCTATTCATGTTTTCTGCCCATTTTTGAATTGGATTGTTAATCTTTTTGTTGTTGAGGTGTTGAGTTTTCTATAAATTTTAGAGCTAAGTCCCTTATCCAATATGTCATTGCCAAATATTTTTTTTCCAATCTGCAGGTTCTCTTTTGGAGAAGTCTTTAGAAGCACATAAAAATTTAATTTTTAGAAGGTTCCGTTCATCTAGTTTCTTTTCAGGTGTTTGTGTATTTTGGGTTATGCTTGACAGTCTTATTTGTGCCCTATATTAGGGCTTCTAAATTTGCCCCCCCTTTTTTTTTCCTTGAGGAATTTTGTAACTTTTTAGGTTTCACATTTAAGTCTTTGATCCATTTGGGTTAGTTTTTGTGTATGCTGTGAGGTATGATCTTGTTTCATTTTTTCTGCAAATGGATATCCAGTTTTGCCAGCACCATTTGTTAAAGAGACCATCTCTTCCCCATTTAATAGATTTCAGCCCTTTGTCAGAAATCAGCTGATCCATAGGCTGATGGATCTATTTCTGGTTTCTAATTCTGTTCCACTGGTCTATGTATCTGTCATTGTACCAGTACCAGGCTGTTTTGACTATTGTGGCTATATAGTAGGTTTTGAGATCCAGGAGTGTGAGACCTACTACTTTGTTCTTCTTCAATGGTGCTTTGCTTATTCGAGGTCTCTTTCCTTTCCATATAAAATTAGGGATTGGTTTTTCCATATCTTTAAAGAATACTGATGGGATGAGGATTGGGATGCATCGAATGCATAGATTGCTTTGGGTAGAATGACATTTTCACAACATTCAATCTTCCTATCCATGAGCATGGTATGTTCTTCCATTTATGTAGATCTCTTATGGTTTCTTGGAATAGTGTTTTGTAGTTTTCTTCATACAGGTTTTTGTGTCTCTAGTGAGATTTATTCCCAATAATTTTATATTTTTTGGTAGCTTTGTAAATGGTATTGATTTCCTTATTTCCTTTTCAGCAATTTCTTTGCTGGTATAAAGGAATCCAGCTGACTTTTGTATGTTGATCTTGTATCCTATCGCTATACTAAATCTCTCAAATAGTTCCAGTAGTTTTTTTTTTTTTTT
>NW_006922019.1:79845-82807 GCF_000298275.1 Orycteropus afer afer
AAATCAGAAATGGGTGTTGGATTTTATCAAATGCCTTTTCTCCATCAATTGATGTGATCATGTGGTTCTTTTCCTTTCTTTATGTGATGGATGCTGTTGATTATTTTCTAATATTGAGCCATCCTTGCATATTTTGTTAAACTCCACTTAATCATAATATATTATTATTTTTGATATGTTTTTGGGGTCTATAGGCTTGGACTTTGTTGAAGATTTTTGCATCTATATTCATGAGGGATACTGGTCTGTAGTTTTCCTTTTTAGTTGTATCTTTGCCTGGTTTTGGAATCAAGGTTATGCTTGCTTCATAAAATGAATTTGAGAGGATTCCATCCTTTTCTGTGTTCTGGAACAGTTTGAATAGGATTGGTGCCAGTTCTCTGAACATTTGGTAGAATTCTCTGGTGAAACCATTTGGGCCAGGACTTCTTATTGTTTGTAATTTTTTGATGACCTGTTAAATTTCTTATTTTGTTATGGGTCTGTTTAAATTTTCCACCTCAGCCTCTGTTAGTTTAGGTAAGTAGTATGTTTCTAGAAATCTGTCCATTTCTTCTAGATTTTCAAATTTATTGGAGTATAGTTCTTCATAGTATTCTGATATTATCCTTTTTATTTCTGTTGGTTCTGTTGTGGTGTTTCCCAATTCATTTCTTATTTGTGTTATTCGTATTCTCTCCCTCTTTTCCTTTATTAAATTTGACAGTGGTTTGTCAACTTTATTAATCTTTTCAAAGAACCAACTTCTAGTCCTGTTGATTCTTTCTATTTTCTTGTTCATTGATTTCTGCTTTAATCTTTATTATTTCATTTCTTCTGATGACTTTAGGCTTTTTTTTTTTTTTTTTTGCTGCTATTCTTTTAATTGGTGGAGACATTGGATTAAGGTGTTGATTTTGGCTCTTTTTTCTTTTTTGATATGTGCATTTATTGCTATAAATTGGCATCTTATCACTGCTTTTGCTGTGTCCCAAAGATTTTGGTATGCTGTGTTTTTTCATCTTGTTTGATTCAAGGAATTTTTTAATTTCATTTTTTATTTCTTCTATTACCCAGTCATTTTCAAGGAGTGCTCTAGTTACCTAGTACCACTCTGACAGGAAATATACCATAAATGGGATGGCTTAAATAAACAGGAGTTCATTCTCTTACAGTTCGGGAGGCTAGAAGTCCAAGTTCAAAGTGCCAGGCTCTAAGGGCTGTGTGAAAGCCCCTTGACCTTGGGCTTCAGTGCTGCCTCTTGCTCCCAGCCCACTGAGGCTAGAGGTATCTCTTCACTCAGGCAGCTACTAGCTGCTGAGGCTAACAGGCCCATGGTCAACAAATAAAATGGCACAGTCCTGATGTTACCAAACCACACGGCAGGTCATTAACTCAAGTCCAGTGTAAGTCCTAAGGTCCACAGAGCATGGCAGGCTGCTGCACAATGACATGGCTACATGCAGGGTTCAAGTGTGCCATAAACTAGAGATCATTCCCAAAGCTGCTTTTTATATATGGGAAGAAGATCACATCCCTAAAGCAGCTACTCAGCTGCTTGTGGTAGGTCCCACCATGGACTTGATTGACAGTTTCATCATGGGGAATAACTACCACCAGCTGCCCAGCCACTCAACCAAGCCCAACCAAAGTGACACACAAACATAACCACCATGAGCAGAGTGTTATTCATGTGTTTGCTCTTTTTCCATTCATCTTCCTATTGTTGATTTCTAATTCTACAGGACTGTGATCTGAGAAGGTGCTTTGCAGTATTTCAATGTTTATAAATTTATTGAGGCTTGCTTTGCAGCCTAACATATGGTCTACCCTGTAGAATGTTCCATGTGCACTAGAAAAGAATGTATATTGTGCTGTTGTTGGGTGAAGTGCTCTGTAGATGTCTATAAGTTCAAGTTGGTGGATTGTATTGTTTAGTTCTTCTGCATCTTTGTTGAGTTTCTTTCCAGTTGTTCTATCGTTCATTGAAAGTGGTGTATTAAAGTCTTGTACTATGACTGTGGAGTCATCTGTTTTTCTTTTAAGTTCTGTTAGAGTCTGGTTTATGTATTTTAGGGCTCTTTCATTGGGTGCATAGATATTTATTATTGTTATGTCCTCTTGTCCAATTGATCCTTTAATTGCTATATAATGTCCTTCCTTTTCTCTTATGATGGTTTTTGTCTTAAAGTCATTTTTATCAGAAATTAATATTGCCAGTCTTGCTCTTTTATGGTTGCCATTTGCTTGATATATCTTTTTCCACCTTTGATTTTTAGTCTATTTTTGTCTTTCTTTCTCAGGCATGTTTCTTGTAGACAGCATATTGATGGGTTATGTTTTCTTATCCAGTCTGAAACTCTCCATCTCTTGAGTGGTGCATTTAATTCATTGACATTCAGTGTAATTATTGACAAGTATGAATTTATTGCTGTCATTTTGTTATGTGTTTTTCATGGTGTTGCTGATTTCTTAGTTCCATATAATTTTCTGTGCTGAGCTCATTTCATGAGTCATGTTATTGCTTCCTTCATTGCTATTGTTTTACTATTTGCTAAATATTTGTCCTGGTCCTCTTTATTTTGATGTGAAGGTTTATCACTTTTCTTTGAGGTTATTACGCTATGATTTATAATTTTCTCCCCAAGTTTAGAACAGTCCACTCTATCTTGCAACTCTCTTGACTTCCTCACCATTTAGATGTTCTGTAACTACACAGTTTTCCCTCTTTTTGGTTTGTAGTTGTTCTCCTTTGCCAATTGATGTCTCTGGTTCCCTGTTTACAGTCTTGTGAGCTTATTTTACTTTGGATACTTGCATAACTGGATTGGTTTCTGGGTTATATCATCATGTGTATTAATTGTTGGTTGTTGTTTGTTATTATTGGTTCTCTGTTCAAAGGACTCCGTTTAGTATCTCTTGCAAGTTTGGTCTGGTTTTAACAAATTCCCTTAATTTCTGCTTATCTGGAAATGTCCTAATT
>NW_006922019.1:83097-167302 GCF_000298275.1 Orycteropus afer afer
GGTTCCAATCCCTCAAAGAATGTCTCTCTTCCCAGGATGTCCCTGGATATCTAGGAAGCAGGCCACACCCCTAGGGAAACTCCCCTTGGGCAGACTGGCCACTCAGAACACAGTCATCTGATCCCATCATGGGAACAACCACACAGAACTGGGGTCCAGCCAAGTTGACACACAGCGCCAGCTATCACACCATCCCATTGCCTTCTCACCTGCATGGTTTCTGCTGAGGAATCAGAGCTTAGTGTTATTGGTTGCCCTTTTTAAGTAACTTCATTTTTCCTGTGCTGCTTTCAGGATTCTTTCTTTGTCTTTGGTTTTGGTGCATTTGATGATGATATGTCTTGGTGATTTTCTTTTGGGGTCTGTCCTGTTTGGGGTTTGTTGGACTTCTTGAATAGATATATTCTCATCTTTCATCATATCAGGGAAGTTTTCTTCCAACAGATTTTGGACAATTTTCCCAGTGGTTTTATTTTTCTCTTCCTGTTCTAGAATTCTGATTACACATAGGTTATTCCTTTTGTTGGTATCCCACATGAATCTTAGGCTTTCTTCATTTTGTTTTGATCTTTTTTCTGATCCCTTTCCAAAGAAGTATTCAGGTGTTTGTCTTCAATCTCATTAATTCTGTCTTCCATTGATTTGATTCTGCTCCTTTGCCCTTTCAATGTGGTATCTATTTCTGAAAATTTAGTATTAATCTTCTGGATTTCTATCTGTAAATTTTTAATCATTTCTAATTTTTCATTTATTTTGTCATTTTGTTCTTGTATTTCCTTCTGAGATTGTTCTAGGGCTTTGTGTTTTCCTTAATTTTGTCAGTGTTTTCCTTGATCTGTCTCTCAGTCCATTGAAGGTACCTAAATATAATTCTTTTGAATTCCTTATCAGGGAGTTCCAATGCTGCTTTTTACCCAGGGATGTGTTCTGGGTCTGTATCCTGGTTCCTTGTTTTTACTGCTTTATCTTGCTTCTTTCTGTGGACTGTGATGGTCTGTTGTCTTGGAGACATTGTGACTTTGTTGTATTTATATTTAATTGGTGATTGTATGTTGGAGTGATTTGCTCAGATTTTTGTTTTGTTTTCTTTTTTTTTTTTCTTGGTATGTATCTGAGTGAGTAGAGTACTGTGGTCCTCTATTCGCTAGTTGGCAGCACTTATGTACTCATCACCTATCTCCTGGTGGGTATGATACAGAATGAGAGTAGCTGCACAGGTCTCTGTTAACTGTTTGTGAAGAGCAGTTAAGGGTGAGTCAGGCTCTTATTGGTGGTCGTGTATCATTGACCAGTTGGTGCAGAAGAAAATGGTGGCTCTCACTTAGTAAATGGAGCTGCAGGAGGTGTGGGTGTGGTTGGGTCATATGGGCACAGTTGCTGTCTCCCACTCAGACAAAAATAACAATAGAAAAACCATCAAAGAAGTAAAATCAAGAGGACAAAAAGCACACATTGCATAAACATACAGGAACAATCACCAAAAAGAGAGACAGAAAAAAAAGAGGAAAGGCAGTAAATGAGAGAAAATATTTAAAGAAGTACTTTAAAAAGCCAAAAGAAATATGAATAGAAAAAGGGAGAAAAAAAAACCTCACAATATGTGGGGAGGGGGGAATAAGAGAAAAGAGGTTAAGGTAGGATAATAATGAAGACAGAAATGGGAAAAATGCAAAAAGAAAAACAAGTAATGGGGAGAACCACAAGAGAGAAAAAAATGGGAACAAAGAAAAGGGAAGAGAGAAAAAGCCAAAAACTAGAATCTTTGCAGTCCTCAGTGTCTGGAATGTCCTTGTGGTCCCTGGCAAATGGAGCCTATTCTTAGGTCCCTGGAATCTGAAAAAATGCTGTTGCTTTAAATATCCAAAATGGTCAAATCCCTTACAAACATTCAAAATGGCTGCGCCTTCTGGACAGCCAAAAGCCCACAGCTCAGCCCATCTCCCTCTTTGCTGCTTCCCCTTTTATTCGCTGGTGACCAATTCAGTCCTCTATGCAGTGCCTGGTTAGCAGGCATGGTTTTCAGATTAATTCTTGGGTCCTAACACCACTTGGCAAGTATCCAGGCTTTCCATGCCATCAGGATTGCTAACAGTCCACAGCTCTGTATGTCTCATTTTTCATTGTCTTCATGGAGGTTCTTTTATTAGTTGCAGGGCTCCAGGATTACCTTCTGTATCTGTGTTAATTGGTTCCCCCTTTTTCTTTTTGTTGAAGAGGGACTGTGTATTTTGTCTGTCTATTCCACTATCTTACCAGCACCCTTTTTTGCTTCATTCTTCATTCTTTACTGGTTTGCCATCTTAGATGGCCACTTGCAAACTTTTAAGACCCCAGTCACTACTCACCCAAGAAAGATGAAGAACAATGTTTTTGTTTAGTATGTTATGCCAATTGAGCTTGATGTCCCCTGTGACCACAGTCCCAGGGCCATGGGCCCCAAAATTTGCTCCCTTAGGGTAGGTGGCTTTGGCTAAGAACTTATATATAACTTTGCTCCATTAGTTGTATTATATACATGGAATTGATAGCACCTACAAATACATATGTAGAAATACAATCTGCCAAACTTATATATGGACATGGGTATATTCCCTTTTGCCTAGACATACCTGATCATTCTGTTTGTCTATCTATCTATCCACTCATAGATTAATGTTCGTTATTACTGATAATGCAATACTGTGTATGTAAAAGTGTTTATCTTTGTTGTCTGTACCTCTTATGCACCTCTCTGTGTCTTCCTTTTCCTTAGTGTTAGGGTGTTGGTCACTTACTTTGGTATATTATTGCTTTTCACTTCACCCAAATCAACACTTCTCTCTTACCTATCCAGCAATTTTTCCTCCCCTCCCCTCTTACCCCTGGTAACCAACAAAGAAGGTTTCCTTCCATATGTAAACCTTTCCTTGACTTTTTACAATAGTGAGCTAATATTTATCCTGGCGGTTCATACCCACCAGCCACTCCTCAGAAAGAAGGTTGGGCAATCTACTTCTGTAGTGATACTGCCTCGGAAACCCAAGGAGGGGTCACTACAAGTCAGGTCCAACTCGACAGCACATAACAACAATGTCTAATGAAGGAGCTCTGGTAGCACAGTGCCTAAGGCATCTGACTACTAACCATAAATTTGATGGTTCAAACGTACCAGCCACTCCACAGAAGTAAGACTAGGCAATCTACTTCCATAAAGATTTTCTGCCTCAGAAACCCAATGGTTTCTGACACGATGGCAGTGGGTTTGGTTTTTTTTAATGGCTAATGATTATGAGCATGTCTTAATGTGTCTTTGGCTGCCTGAATATCTTCTTTGATGAAGTGTCTGTTCATGCTGTCTGCCCACTTTTTAATTGGATTGTTTGTCTTTTTGATGTTGAGGTGTTGGGGTTTTCTATAAAGTTTAGAGATAAGTCCTGTGTCAGATATGCCATTGCCTAGTATTTGGGAGCTCTAGTAGCATAGTGCCTAAGGCACTTGATTGCTAACCAGAAGGTTGGTGGTTCAAATACACCAGCCACTCCTCAGAAGGAAGATTGGGCGATCTACTTCTGTAGTGATACTGCCTCGGAAACCCAAAGAGGGGTTGCTATGAGTCGAGTCCAACTCGACAGCACATGACAACAACAACAACAACAACATTTTTTCCCAGTCTGTAGGTTCTCATTTTACTCTTTTGGAGAAGGCTCTTGATGTGCATAAGAATTTAATTTTTAGAAGGTCCCAATCATCTAGTTTATTTTGCTGTTTGTGCATTTTTAACTTGTGTTTGGTAATCTATTAATGCCATATAGTTGGCCCCCTAAGTTTGCCCCTATTTTTTCTTTGATGACCTTTAACATTTTAGGTTTTACATTAAAGTCTTTGATCCATCTGTAGTTGGTTTTTCATTTTTGTGTATGGTATAAGGAATGAATCTTGTTTCATTTTTCTGCAAATGGATATCCAGTTTTGCCAGCACTATTTGTGAAAGAGACTATCTTTTCCCCATTTAATGGATTTTAGCCCTTTGTCAAAAATCAGCTGACCATAAATTGATGGATCTATTTCTGGGTTCTGACTTCTGTTCCACTGGTCTGTATGTCTGCCATCGTATCAATAGTAGGCTGTTTTGACTGTATAGTAGGTTTTGAGATCAGGGAGGGTGGAACCTCTTGCTTTGTTCTTCTTCAATAGTGCTTTGCTTGTCTCTTTCCTTTCCATATAAAATTAGTGATTACTTTTTCTATGTCCTTAAAGAATGTGGATAGAATCTGGATTGGCATTGCATTGAATGTATAGATTGCTTTGGGTAGTACTGACATTTTCACAATGTTCAATCTTCCTATCCACGAGCATGGTATGTTTTTCCACTTATGTAGATCTCTTACAGTTTCTTGAAGTAGTGTTTTGTAGTTTTCTTTGTATATGTTTATTGTGTCCTTGGTAAGATTTATTCACAAATATTTTATCTTTTTGTTGTTGTTGTTGTTGTTATGTGCCATCGAGTCATCTCCAACTCATAGCGACCCCTCCTTGGGTTTCCAAGGCGGTATCTCTATGGAAGTAGATTGCCCAATCTTCCTTCTGAGGAGCGGCTGGTGGGTTTGAATTGTATTGATTTCCTTGTTTCCTTTTCAGAGATCTCTTTGCCTTGTGTAGAGGCATCCAACTGATTTTTGTATGTTGATTTTGTATCCTACCACTATGCTAAATCTTTCAATTAGCTCCAGTAGTTTTCTTGCTAAGTCTCTTGGGTTTTCTATGTATAGGATCATATCATTTGCAAATAGAGATAATTTTGCTTCTTTTTTACCAAGGTATATGCCTTTTATTTCCCTTTCTTACCTTATTGCTCTGGCTAGGACTTCCAATACAATACTGAATAGAAGTGGTGATAGAGGGCATTCTTGTCTGGTTCCTGTTTGTAAGGGGAATGGTTTCAGTCTCTCTCACTTGAGAATAATGTTGGCTGTAAATTTTGTATATATGACCTTTATTGTGTTGAGGAATTTCCCTTCTATTCCTGTTTTTCTGAGAGCTTTTTATCAGAAATGGATGTTGGATTTTATCAAATGCCTTTTCTGCATTGATTGATATGATAATGTGGTTATTTCCTTTATTTTACTTATGTGATGGATTACATTGATTGTTTTCCTAATGTTGAACCATCCTTGCATTAAAAAAAACCAAGCCGATTTAACTCATAGCAACCCCTCCTTGGGTTTCTGAGGCGGTATCACTATAGAAGTGGATTGCCCAATCTTCTTTCTGAGGAGTGGCTGGTGGGTTTGAAATGCCAGCCTTCTGGTTAGCAGTCAAGTGCCATAGGCACTACGCCACCACAGCTCCCATGAATTCCCTTTGGTCATGATATATTTTTTTAATATGTTGTTAGAGTCCTTTAGCAAGAATTTTGTTGAAAATTTTTTCATGTATATTCATAAGGGATCTTGGTGTAGTTTTCCTTTTTAGTGATGTATTTGCCTGATTTTGGTATCAGAGTTATGCTTGCTTCATAAAATGAATTTGGAAAGATTGCATACTTTTCTGTGTTCTGGAATAGTTTGAGTAGGATTGGTGTCAGCTCTTCTCTGAATGTTTAGCAGAATTCTGCAGTGAAACTGTCTGGGCCAGGACTTTTTATGTTGGTAGGGTTTTTTTTTTTTTTTTTTTAATTACTTGTTCATTTTCTTCTTTTGTTATAAATCTGTTGAGATTTTCTACCTCAGTCTGTGTTAGTTTAGGTAAGTAGTGAGTTTCTAGAAATCCATCCATTTCCTTTAGATTTTAAAATTTGTTGGAATGCAGTTCTTCATAGTATCCTGATATTATCCCTTTTATTTTGGTTGGTTCTGTTGGAATGTAGTCCTGGCCTTGTTTTGGCCGATGTTATTGAGCTTCTTCATCACTTCTTTCCACAGATGTAGTTGATCTGATTACTCAGTATTCCATAAGGTGAGGTCCACATGTATAGCTGCCATTTATGTTGCTGATAAAAGATATATGCAATGAATTAAGTCACTGGTCTTGCAAAATTCAATCATGCAATCTCCAGCATCATTTCTATCACCAAGGTTATATTTTCCAACTACTGAAGCTGCTTCTTTGTTTCCAACTTTCATATTCCAATCACCAGTAATTATGAATACATCTTAATTGCATTTAGATCAATTTCAGACTGCAGAAGTTGCTAAAAATCTTCAATTTCTTCATCTTTGGCTGTAATGGTAAGTAAATCTGAATAATAGCATTAACTGGTCTTCCATGTCCATGTATGGATATTATCCTATCACTAAACAGTACTCTACTTCAGGATAGATCTCAATATGTTCTTGCTAATTGTTGCTAGTAGCTGTCCAGTTAACTGCGATTCATGGTGACCCTATGTATAACAGAATGTAACATTTCCTGGCCCTATGCCATTTTCACCATCACTGAAATGTTAGAGTCCATTGTTGTGGCTATGAATGGATCTCTAGGCAAGGAGAATTAAGGAGCTTTGGTGGTGTAGTGGATAAGGCATTTGGCTGCTAACCAGAAGGTCAGCAGTTCAAACTCACTAGCTGCTCTGTAGAAGGAAGATGGGACTATCTACTTCTGTAAAGATTTACAGCCTTGGAAACCCAACAGGGGTCACTTGAGTTGATTTTTTGGTTTAGCATCAAAAAAGAATACCAAGTAGAGATAATGCGATACCTCATGAAAGAACCCACCTACAGTCTTGCCAAGGGGATCAAAACTGAGTCTGATCCAGCCTCTGATCCAGCTGCCAATTTGCAAGATGTAGAGGGAACAGCGGAGCACACTGAACTGCAGTGTGTATGATCAGCAACATCAGACTGTGGGAGACTAAGTTAAGGGCAAATGACTTGGGACTTTATAGATATGAGGAAAAGAAAGGGAAACCAAGAGATTTAAAAAACATCAAAAAAATTTTTTTAAATGGCCAGACTATAGTATCTATTGATGCAGATTCAGGTGATTAAGTCAGAAAGAAACACAAGGAATGATTAGTATAAAAGTGTGTATGGGGGTGTTTTTGAACAGAGGGAGAGCAGGGGCCAGAATGAGCACTGGAGGAGGGGCTTCTGAGGCGGCTGGAAAGTTCTTTCTTGATATGAGTTCTGGTTACAAAGGGTTGACATTAAAATAATTGATTAAACTATATATTTCTTTCATGCAGCCTCTGATAATGTTTTAGTTTTTTTAAAAAAAAAGATTTTAAAAAATAGACTACAGAGAGAAAAAAGTTTGAGGATTCCTGTGTTTTAAAAATAGAATGCTAGTCTATTAAAAATGTTTATTAAGGCCTAGGGCCTCTGTTCCTTGTCATAAAATTAAAAATATCTTCTTGGTGTTGGTGTCACAAAGATGAATATAATCTCATTGGAAAACAACTTGGTCACTCAAACAGACTAACAAACAATAGCCACATGCTTTATATTAATAATGAACAATCTCAGGTCCTTGTCATCTGAGCCTGGTATCTCGCTATAACCTATATGCCTTCACTGTAACAAGAGAAGCTTGGGTGAAATGATTTCCAAGGTCTTTCCTAATTCTGTAAATCTGATTATCACTCCCATGTTATAAAATGGAAGCTGCCCTTTTCTCAGTGTATGGAAAGATACTGAAGTCTATCTTTCTCTGCCATGAGGTCCCCTCGTCTGTGAGGGTCTCTCCTTCACTGTTGCTTATCTCTGGAAATGCACACATCAGTGGGGTGCTGGTTAAATAAATGTGGTACAACTGAACTGCAATGTCATTTGAAAGGATGAACTGGACTTGTATTACTTATATTTTGGAAAAGTTTCAAGATGAGAGAAAAAAGATGCATTTTGAAACAGTATATGCTGTGTAACATAAGAGTTAAAAAAAAATTCTGTGGAAATATTCACCTAACATTAGTTTTCTCCAGGGAGTAGAATCTGAAGGATGGGAAATGATATGGGAGAAAAAGGGAAATTTTACCTTTTTATCTGTTATATTTTTGCTCAGTTGCTTATTTTTTTTAATTGAAGAATAACAGTGTGTGTGTGTGTGTGTGCATATGTGTATATATATATATATATAGTAAAATGTACAGCTTGATGAATTTTCACAAGTGAATAATCAACGCCCGGATTACCAATCAGAATAGCCCCAAACCAAAAACCAAACTCACTGCCATTAAGTTGTTTCTGACTCATAGTGACTCCTGTTGGGTTTCCAAGCCTATAAATCTTTAAGGAATCAGAGTGCTTCATCTTTCCTCAAACCACCAACCATATAGTGAGTTGAGAGTGGGTTAAGAAGTTCCTGGGTGGTCCAAATAATTAAAGCTTTTAGGCTGCTAGCCAAACATCCAAAATGTCTGAACATCACCACCACCAGAGCTCCTTAAGAACAGCCCCAGACCCCAGAAACTTCCTCCTATCTTTTTCAGTATTAACCCACCAAAGGTATTTCCCCATTATCTTTATTCCTAACTGTGCTGTTAACTTTTTATGATTAATATATGAAAAATTCTACAGTATAAAACATTAAAAGTATTAACCAAAGTAAGAATTTTATTTCTTTATTCAGCAACATAAAGATAGAACCTATTCTTTAAAAAATAAAAATAAAACAAGCAACCAAACAAAACAACAACAGTTGTCGTCCAGCCAACTTTGACTCTTGGCAACCCCATGTGTGTCCAAGTAGAACTGTGCTCTAGACAGATTACTGAAGTAGATTGCCAGGTCTCTCTTCTGAAGTGCCTCTGGGTTGACTTGAACCTCCAACTGTTTGGCTAGCAGCCTAAAAGCTTTAATTATTTGGACCACCCAGGAACTTCTTAACCCACTCTCAACTCACTGTCCTTGAGCGGGACCCAACTCATAGCGACCTCTCCTCGGCTTTCCGAGGCCGTGTCACTACAGAAGTAGATTGCCCAACCTTCCTTCCAAGGCGTGGCTGGTGGGTTTGAACCACTAGCCTTCTGGTTAGCAGTCAAATGCCTTAGGCACTACACTACCAGAGCTCCTATTCTAGGAATGCAAAAATAAACGTTAGTCCCCAACTCCAATGGGTTCACAGACAATTATGTAACAGTTTTCTAGTAGGAATATACATCCAGTGCTTTCAGTTTAAGGGACTTCTGGAGGAAGCAGAGGGAAGAAACACAGCAAAGCAGGGCTGTAAAGGATCGGAAGGAGCTCGCTGTCATCAGTTATAAAATGCAAAAGAGCCAGAAGGAAATGCTGTCAGGGAACACAAATGAAAACTTGCTCTTTAAGAAACCAGTTTATGGGACGGCCAGGCACCTGCTGAATCCTACCAGGTTTGGTTTCTGAAGCCATCAATCAGCATGACATCGTTGCTGATTGGGTTACCTGGGCTGTTTGCAGCTGGCAGGTGTGTAATGAGGAAGGACAAGTACTGCTACATCTCCCGGGTAGCCTGGAGGCTTGAGACATGCGGTGCCCTGAGGCCGGAAAGCCTATAATTAAATTCAATCACTGCCAGAAATATATCTACAGCTTCAGTGTGCCGGAGCGCTGCCCCCTCTGCCAGCAGGACGTGGGCTCGAGTAAGCTGGAGGAAGCCCCTGTCAGCATCTCTAACCCCTTTACCAATGGCCATCAAGAGAAATGTACCTTCCTCCTCAGACCAACTCAGGGGACCTTTCTTAGGTACAGTTTTTTGTTTTGTTTTTTTAAATTTTTTAAAAAGTGTTACATTGATTGTGTAAACATTTCCAACTGTGTCTTTAACATGAAAACTCTCTTTTCCTGACGTGTGCTCGTGTGCTCGACAGTATAAAGTTTCGTGAACACTTTCCATTGTTTTGACCTTACATCCCGAGAGGCAGGCCCACTTGCTTGATAAAAATAGATGGAGGGCACATTCTTTCTTGGAATGACAAGTATAAAGAAATAAGAAAAACATGGGCAAACTTGCTTACACAATTTTAAGAGAGAAAAAACGACAGCCTGAAGATTTTCTACCTGTAGATTTTGTGTTCAGAGGCTAACAGGGAAAATGATCCAACCACCAATCATATTCAAATAATACCTCCCCTGCCAGTTTGTTTGTAATATCTGTAACAAAAAGGTACAATGCACAAAGCCTGAAGAATGGCCACTTATATTTTGCACAAGACTTCACCAACTAAAAAGGAAAAAACCTGGCCACTTTTATGTGGCAGAGGACAAACTGAAGATTGTCCTGATTTATTTCAATTGTAGGTGCCATCTGGCTTTCATTAAGAAAGACTTCAGAAATCAAAAGAAATGTATCTCTTTATTGTCCAGAGTCTCTGGATGGTGCAAACGGTTAACATGCTCAGCTGCATATTTGAAGGTTGAGGTCCTTCAAAAGAAAGGCCTGGTGATCTACTTCCAAAAAATCAGCATTAAAAACCCTACAGAGCACAGTTCAAACCTGACACACACGGGGTTGCCATGAATTGGAGCTGATTGGATGGCAAATAGTTGGTTTCGAATTTACAAATGGAATTCGGAAGGGCCCCATATAAGCTAGTTTTTACAAGAGCATGGGGGTGTTATAGGGGGTGGGGTTCAGTGATTGCTGTATGCTTTATCAAGTGTATTCATGTGTACCCTTACTATCTAATGTGGAGACCGTCCTTGCTGTCTTAAAATCCACCCCTAACCCTTCCCTGACTTCAACAGCACTGGATTGGGGATCTGAGGACTGGAGTCCTCACGTCCCTGCTTCCTAACCTGGATCGATTTCCTTGGGGTCCCCTTGAAGATGAAGTGAACCAAAGTGACTGAAGTTTCCGAGACCAATTGTGTTAGAGCAAATTGCCCCTGACCTTTCCTGGGGAGGCAGAAGACAGTGCTGTCTTTGGTGCCATGACACCCTCTATTCCTATCCTGTTGGTTCTGCTAAGCAGCTCTGTGACTCCCTCTGGGTCTCTGGTGTGGTGCTGCATCTGTAAAATGGGGACTCAGGGACCTTGCGGGAGTTGTGAGGGTTAGTGAAAAGGCATGTGAACCTGGCCCAAGCGTCAGTTACATGTTGAGCCAACACGCTCCTTCCTGTCCTATTCTCCTCATACTCAGTTCAGACTGTAACTCCCCAGCCTGGCAGAACCTTCATGTCCATCTTTCTTAGAATCACAAAGCCCCAAAGTGTTTTAGAAGAGCACCTCATTCGTGCTAACTTTAAGTAATTAACTGGTTGGATTCCAAAAGCTTTTGCACGACTTAGTTAAAATTTGAAATTCATTTGCCATAACATTGGTTTGTTTACCCAGCAGCTGTGTGGGAAATGCCACAGTGAACAAGCCACAGCCCTGCTGTCAAGAAACTGACAACACTGCATTGATTTGTTCATGATGTGATGGGGATACTGATGGCCTGGTCTCCATTCTAGCTCTGGGAATAGGCGCCATTAGCATGGGCAGAAGGTGTTGTTGTAGCAGGTCATATACTTTGGCTTTCTCAGCCCCACAGGTCAGGGGCTGAAAAACCCCCAAGACTGACCCTCTAAAGCCTCCAAGTTCCAAGGTATTTCCTTTCCTCTGATCCACATTTCCAAACCCCTCAGTACAACCAAGAACACAATTTGATGGGTTCAGGTTCACTCTGAGTTACAAATGACTGAAGCCCACAACTCACTTTGAGACAATTCTATGCATTTTGTAAAAGAGAATGAGCCATGATACAAAGGCATCACTGACTCTGCTCCAGTTAGGTTAGGATCCCTCTGGCCTTCCACATATGGCTGTGCAGGCTGCAGACTTTATAAAGCTCCTGGTGCTGCTCTCCACTCCTGAGCCAAGCACCCTGTGGAGAGCTGCGTCTGCAGGCAGAGAGGCACCCTGTCGTGATTTGTACAAAGCTGCCCTGCCCCTGACCCTATCGTGCTTCTATAACATTCTCCAGCAAAACCTGCAAAGGTGGAACCTGTGTAAGGTGGCAACCTGTCAGAGAAGGAAAACTCAAATATTTCCCATAACTAGAGTGATAGAAAACTGATGACTGTACCCTGCGAAAGGCAGAAAACATGCAAGGCCTGGAAAAACGAGTCATTCCTCTCGACTTGTGGCTCTCACAGGTTTCACTGTGTATCTTTTTCTCTTTATAGCACTTACCAAACTATTAAGAATGTGCTAAAGTACAGCTAAAATGTCTTCTCTGGAAGCAAGTGAATACTGTGAAGGCAGAGACCTCATCTCATTCCCTGTTATGTCCCTACATTCACTTGCCAAAACAACAGGCCCAAGTCATTCAAAGTAGCTATTGTATGAATGAGACATAAATGAAGGAAAGGAGGGCGGGCGGGCCTTGGATTTAGGAGGGTAACAAAGTGCCAATGAGGGCACTGAAGCAGTGGGAACAGGGCCAAGATTCTTCCTTTCTCCAGATTCATTCTCAACCTCTGGACCCATGGGATTTTAAAGAGCCCAAAGTTGGATACAACCAAATGGCCTGGGGGACTCCCACTGAATAAGATGGGCAGCCATTTGTGTCCATGGCCATTTAGAGCCTGGCACTGCCTCCCCCCACCCGCACCTGCAATGAGGTGACTGTATTCACTGCATCAAATATATAATTATAATCTTTATAATTAAACAATCAGTTATTATTTCGTCACCTCCAACTCGTGGTGACTGCATGTGTGTCAGGGTACAGCTGTGTTCTACAGTTTCAGTGACTGGTTTTTTGGAAGTAGATCACCAGGCCTTTCTTCTGATGCTCCTCTGGGTGGACTCTAACCTCAACCTTTCAGCTCGACCATCTGTATAACCCAGGAATGATTTTAAATTACTTTGGATTTATTTGACACCAATTTGTGGTAGGCACCCTCCAGGCATTTCATTCTCATAGCCAGCTTGCTAGGACATTCATGCTAATCCCAATTTACAGATGAGGAAGCTGTGATCAGAATGAGTAAATGACTTCCCAGTGTCCCAGGGCTAGTAAGTGATGGTCTGGGGTTGTGTATAAAGATCAAATTATACTGAGTTATACATTTAATGCAGTTGAATAAAGAATAATTTCAGGAAATGGTCTGTCTAGGAAAATTGGGTGTGAGTACAGACTACAGCACCCCATAGGTTAGTTTAGTTTTCAATGCTGTGCTCTACTGAGATGCATCCAGGATTTCACCACCCATATTAGTTTTGAGGACCAGGCTGTAACAAGGAGTTTCTTCAATCACTGACATTGGTATAGCTCCTCTGCTGTGGTTCTAGAGGGACAGGTTATGCTGAATGTCTGCTCTAGCAGGGCTGGCCTTTAGTATTGTGCCAAATGTGTGCAAAAGGAGAAAAAATACTTTTATTTTATTTTTTTCAGGGAGTATGATGGAAGGTCTGATCTTCATGTTGGAATAACCAACACAAATGGTGAGTCCATTTTCATAGTTTTTTTTTTTTTTTTTTAAACAACAAACCAACCAACCCAGTGAGAGGAGAACAGTACCTCTAGAGAAAACGTGGTCGCAGCAGCGTGTGTTGAGTTGAACCACTGCACATGAGGTGGGCATCACTACCCCCAAAATGAGGAAAATCTGACCTTATAGCAAGTTATTCCCACTAACAATACTAAATATTTGAAAGCTCTTTAGTATTTTCTCAACGAAGAGCCCTGCAAACCTAAGAAGTTTTTTGTTTGCTTTTTAACAGAGGAAGAAACCGATGTTCAGAGAGGTTGACTTGACTAAGACCTTATCTTGAGTCCGAATCAAAATGTTTGGCCCTCTGATGCCCCTGCCTTGCACAGAGCCCCTGCATCCTGTCACTCCAGACCCTTTAGAGGCTAGTCAGGGCCTTCAGGAGTTAAACAGGGGCTATAATACCTTAGGATGTGGTGGGCCTACAGTAGTATGTCTAAAACAAAGCAGCAGCAGGTGAAGATTAATCAGTAGTTCCTTTGACCAGATTTAGCTCTAGGGGTGCTGAGTCTGCAACCACTAGCAAACCAGGAAACATCCTTGTCCACATGAAAAGAGTGTGGGTGTAGCCACTGGTAGGGAATAGGAGGCCAAAGAATGGTCAGCCATGTGCACCAGATGAGCCAGGTTCTCAGGCCTGAGTTCAGTCGGCTTATGGCCTTTCCTTACCCCCTGGAAGCCAAGAGAAACTAACTCTGTGAACAGAAACCTAGAACTGGTTTTTCAAATTTAGATTTACCCACATGAGCAGCAAATTTACCACCCGTCTTTATCAGAGAAAATTTATTGCTGATTTAAGGAAATGTGATAGAAGGATTTGTAAACAGAGAACTTCAACAAAAATATTTGGAGATGATTATCCTGGCGCCTAGTATGGTCTCAGCTTCCTGGGGGCCACTACAGAGCACACTGAATAGCAGGTAGAGCCAGACTTGGGTTTACCTGGATGAAATGTTTACTGAGAGAAGGGAGGCAGAGGCTTAGTGTGCCTGCCCCACCCCCAACCCCTTCCCCACTCCAGGTGAAATCATATCTCAATCTCATTAGGAGTATGGCTGCCTGCCATATTTAATGATCTCCAAGGAAGGGGATTCTAAGCATCTCTCATGGGCCCACTGCTCTTTGGCATAATCTCAAAGTGCAACCTGGGCTTATGTTATGTAAAATTACCACCCTGGCTACTGAACCCACCAGCCATTCCTTAGAAGGAAGATGGGGCAATCTACTTCTGTAGTGATACTGCCTCGGAAACCAAGGGGGGGGGGTCGCTATGAGTTGGGTCCAACTTGATGGCAGTGAGTTTGGTTATGTAACAGGTGCATTTGTTCTTAAGCTTCCCAATGACTTTGTTTTTTGGTTTATAGGAGTTGTGTATAATTACAACATACAAGGTGTCCACCGAGATGAAGCAGGGTGGGAACAGAGTATAAGTATCCCATTATTGCAGCCCAACATGTATGGACTAATGGACCAATGGGACAGGTACCTGGAGGAATTCTCAAACTTGGGGGCATGGCTGCCTCACAGGTATGTGGCTCGGAAGACCAGCACTCACTGATGCAATTGTGTGAGGACTCAAAACTTCATTTGGCTTCATGTTGAGCCCATAGTGATATGTTAGTCTGTAACAGAATCTAAAACCAAAAAAACCCAAACTCACTGCCATAGAGTGAATCCAACTCATAGTGACCTTGCCTTGGGTTTCACTAGAGAAGTAGATTGCCCAACCTTCCTTCTGAGGAGTGGCTGGTGGGTTTGAATGGCCAGCCTTCTGGTTAGCAGTCAAGTGCCTTAGGCACAATGCTATCAGAGCTCCTAACAGAATCTAAAGGGGTTGAATAACTTGGATTTCTGTGGAGATGAGTCAGCATAAATATACACAACAAAACTGAAGCATTTTAAGAGCTGACAGAATCAGAATCCAATACCCTATTTAGTTATTTCAGTAATTTGACTAGGTACACTTAAACACTTAACGTTAAAAAGCACATACAGTAAAAGTCATAACATTATAGTCCCTTTAAACCAAAATTATTAAAAATTATGTTCAAAATGTAAAAGGACTTAAAGTTCTAGTTTTTTGTTTTGTTTTAGCAATTTTGAAATCACCAAATTTCATGATTCCTCTCTTCCTTAACACTTATGTAGTATGAGTGTGATTTAAATAGTTTTGAGGCTTTCCTTGAAATAACTTTGTTGTTTGTTATATGCCGTCAAGTTGACCTTAGGCACTACATAAGCTACCAGAGCTCCCTGAAATAACTTTAGATTACTGGGATATCATAAAATTTAGATTCGGAATTCCACTTCTGGAACGTAGAATCACAAGGAAAATCAAATTCCCCAAATAGGCAGTATCAAGTCACCATTCTGAACATTTTGCTGAGTCCTTCTTATCTAAGAAAGTAGCAAATAGAAAGGGCCCAAGAAGTGAAACTGTCCCTCACTAATTGCACCTCAGGGAAACTTCACAGCCCAAGTAGGCGGTTACCTGGGGGGAAGAGGTATGGCATTTCCTATGTTAGTCCACTTTCAATAACAAAAGTCCTTCCACAGCTTCATGGCCTATTCTTGAGCAGGTTTCAGGTTAAACCTTGTCGCCTCCCTGTCCTTGTCTTATCAGGTATGAGGAAGACCTCCACAATTGCTACAGTTACACCCTCACATTCATTAACTGCATCCTGAGCACAGAGGGCAAAGAACAGCTGAACAAGAACGACTTCACAGAGAAATATGTGCTCCCATGGACAAGGAAGGCCTCCAAGTACATCACACTCTACCGGGCCATAGAAGAGCAGGGCTTCTACGTGACTGATCAGCCCCAGCAAGAGGCAGGCCCTCCCTAAGGAAGCCCTTTGCATGACACAGGACAGCTGGGGGTTTAACTTTAATAGGTACCACAGACTTCCAAATGCATTAAGTCTGTGGTTAATAAAAAGTGGTATGTTCTTTTAAGCATCTGTCAGCTTATCAGATGTGTGTTTACAAAATTAATAAAAATTACTCTGGGTTTTAACAGTTATATGCATTACAATTAAATTATTTTCATAGCAGTTTTTTTAAAAAACAATTGTGCTAAATATCTATGTAACAAAACATTTGCTATTTCAACATTCTTCATGTGTACAATTCAATGATGTTAATTCTGTTCCAGCTCTGGTTTTAAACTGGGACTCCATGTTATAGCATAAAATAGCAGCACTTTTAAGTCACCAAAACAAACAAGAAAACGAAACTCACTGCTGTGGAGTAGCAACTCCTCCTTGGGTTTCTGAGATGGTATCTCTACAGAAGTAGATTGCCCAATCTTCCTTCCGAGGAGTGGCTGGTTGGTTTGAACCACCAGCCTTCTGGTTAGCAGTCACATGCCTTAGGCACTAAGCCACCAGAGCTCCCAACAAATGTCCCTACTCTTGATAAAATCAATGTGGCAGAGTAACACCAATAGATGGCAATGTTGCTCAAATTTGTAGAATTATGAACAGAATCTTTTGACTCCATTTTTTTTCATCATATCAGCTAAATGCTAGATAAAGCCACAAATAGGTTCAGTATTGGCCCAAGCTCTGCTCCTCAGATTGGAGCCTCCGTGTTCTCTCACCACCTCCCAAAGCACACTTCATCTTGTCGTTTAGCACTGCCCTGTACACACAACTGGTACTCAATAAATGCTTATGAAATGAACTCTGAGTCCCTTTTCCTAGCAAGGGCATAGAGTTTGCTTTGATGTCAGTAATCTGAAAGCCTAAATGATCCACACAAAGGTATTTTTCCAAAGCCTTCACGGTGTGCATGGAATACTTTTATAACCAGGAAAACCCAAAAAACATTCCAGGAGGAAGCAAGCCACCATGGCTATATTCAGTACCATTTGAACAAGAGGTGCTTACTGGAGTGTTCCTTGTCCCACTTCTCCTGAGCTATCTTCACTCCTGAAAACAGCTCACCCAAACTAGTTGTTGGGGAGTTGACTCCAACTCCTGACAACCCCACGTGTATCAGAGCAGAACTGTTGCACATGGTTTTGAAAGCTTTTTTTTTTTTTTTTTTGAGTGGATTTACAGGCCTTTCTTCCAAAGCACCCCCGGTGTGCACTAGAACCTCCAACCTTTAGAACTGTTTGTGCAACCCAAGGAGTCCTTTCACTGACAATATTTTTCTATCACCTCCCCTCTTCTCCACTGTCTTCTTTATAAAGGGATAAAATAGGCTTTTCACTCCCTTAAGGAAAATAGTTATGGCTTAGCTACTATGTGCCAGACACTTTCACATTCCATCTCATCTCATTTAGTCTGCAAAACAAATTCAGGAGGTAGTAATGATCCACGCTTTATAGTGGGGAAACTAAGGCTCAGAGGGATTAAGCTACATTCCGAGGTCACCTCCATTTGATCCTAGCTGACCTGGAATTTGGACCCAGGTTTTCTGATTTGACTCTTTCTACGCTATCAGAAGGAGCTCTGGTAGCATAGTGGCTAAAGCACTTGCCTGCTAACCAGCAGGCTGGCGGTTCAAACCCACCAGCCACTCCTCGGAAGGAAGGTTGGGCAATCCTACTTCCGTAGTGATACTGCCTCGGAAACCCAAGGAGGGGTCGCTATGAGTCGGGGCCGACTCGACGGCACATAACAACAACAACAACAACAATGCTATCAGAATGTGCCATTTAAAAGTTAGGGAAGAATCTGCCTTTGAAACCTTTTTTTTTTTTTTTTTTTCTGAATGTTTACATAAGTTTTTTAAAATTTAAAATGCTAGAAATCTTTGTTAAAGGAAGTTATAGTGGATTCGTCTGCAATAAAAAAATTCACTACCTCTTAGTTTTGCAGTTTTACAAATATGCTTATCCATATCGTGTATTCTTAAATGAAGCATCCCTGTATTTCACAATGTTACGTGACTTTAAAATTTTCCCATTTATATATAAAACCAAAATTTTGAGGAAAAAATGGAGGTTAAATCTCTTAATTTTTTAAACATGGGCTTCTGTTACAGTATTTAGGAAGTTAACATTCATGAGATGGTTATCTAAGTCTGATTAGATACTTAAAAATACAGTTGTTGGTAAAATCATAAATGGAAGGTAGGTGGTGGAAAGGAGAGGATGTTCCTCACTAGGGAAAGAACAGATAACCGTATTCAAGAAAACAGTCACTTTCGTTTTTTATTTTTGTTGTTGTTGTTGTTTGTTTTAAAGAAAACAAATATACTTTAACAAAAAATCCAAACCCATTGTCATTGAGTCAATTCCGACTCATAGCTACGCTATAGGACAGAGAACTGCTCCATAGGGTTTCCAAGGCTGTAAATCTCTACTGAAGCAGACTGCCTCCTCCTTCTCCTGCAGAGTGCCCAGTGGGTTGGAACAGTCAACCTTCTGGTTAGCAGCTGAAGGCTTAACCACTTCACCACCAGAGCGCCTTTTAACAATAAAGGTAAAATAAAAGTTTTGTTTGAATTTTGTCTTATTCTTTTAACAGTAGAAGTAAAATAAGACAAAATAATAATTTTTATTCAATAAGTAACAATAAAACTTCAGTTTCATATACTATGCTCAAAAACTTAATTTTTCTGCCTCCTCCCAACTTTTCCAGCTTTCTAAGCCTACCTCAAAGGAGCTCTGGGGACGTAGTGCCTAAGGCATTTGGCTGCTAACTAGAAAGTTGGTGGTTCAAACCTATCAGCTACTCCACCCACCTCAGAAACCCAACAGTGTTTGCTATGAGTTGGAACTGACATTATGGCAGTGAGTTTTGTGGTAAACCTACCTCAAGGTCCCTGTGTGGCACAAATGGTTTATGCTTGACTGTTAACCTAAGGGTTGGCAGCTCAAATCCACACAGCAGCTCCACAGAAGAAAGGCCAAGTGATCTTCTTCCGTAAACATAACAGCCAAGGAAACCTTGTGGAGCTCAGTTCTACTCTGTAATAAAACGCGGCATGGCGTGAGTCGAAATTAATGGCAACAAGTTTTTGGTTTAACCCTACCTACCATGCTACCAGAGCTCCTAAAAACCCTCGTCCCATGCTCACTGGCTTAATGATTGCAAAGTGCTACATAGGAACTAGGAGCTCTGGTAGCATAGTGCCTAAGGCACTTGACTACTAACCAGAAGAAGTGCTACATAGGAACTAGGAGCTCTGGTAGCATAGTGCCTAAGGTACTTGACTACTAACCAGAAGGCTGGCGGTTCAAACCCACCAGCCACTCCTCGGAAGGAAGGTTGGGCAATCGTAGTGATACTGCCTCGGAAACCCAAGGGAGGGGTCGATATGAGTCTGGCCGACTCGACGGCATATAACAACAACATAGGAACTAATTATTGTATAGAGAGAATCTTTTTATGAGAACATAAATGATAAGTCAATGCACAGACATTATCATTTCTCCTTACACATTGAGGATTAGGCCAGAAGATGTTAGCCTATGAAACTGAAAATGAAAGAATCAACACAGACTAATCAATTGCACAAGTAACTGCCTGAACAGATGGTATGAAATTGTGGTTCTTAGGACATGGTGCTGCTTCTTGCCCCACAAAGTGAAACATTGTAGCTACAGCTACACAGCATAGCATATGGGGATCACTGTGTGAATCAACTCACTTGAGCCTCGCAGCAACCCTCTGGGGTCAGTTCATTATTAACTTTTTTAATACACAAGGACACATGCTCCCAAGTCACAGCTAGCAAGTGGACATGTTGAGATGCAAACCTCAGTCTTGCTCCAAACCAAGGAGCCCTTAACCAGCCTGCCTCCCTATCCAATTCCAATCAGGGCAACTGAGGATTTGCTGAAAGCTGGTACCAAAACCAGAGTCTCAAGTTGTTGTTAGGTGCTGTGGAGTTGGTTCTGACTCATAGCAACCCTGTGTACAACCGGATGAAACACTGCCATCCTTGTTGCCATGCTTGAGCCCATCATTGCAGCCACTGTGTCAATCCATCTTGTTGAGGGTCTTCCCCTTTTTCACTGACCCTCTTCTTTACCAAGCATGATACCCTTCTCCAGGGACTGGTCCCTTCTGACAACATGACCAAAGTATGAGAGAGAAGCAGTTTTTAAACCCTGAGAACTATAAGCTGTTAGGGAAGGGCAGGTGTGTGCTTGCAGACCCACTGCTCCCAGGGGCTGGCCTGGCACCTTCCCAGGGTGCCTGTCCCATTCTCTCCTGGGGTCTTCGAGAGGCAGGGTGAAGGTGGCTCATCTCACTCCCTATTGGGCTCTACCAGAAATGGCTCTCCACAAATCTCTTCACCTCTCTTCACTGTGAACAAAGAATGCTTGCATATGTTATCAGATGGGCTTACCAGTTATCAGATGGGCATTTCAGTTCTCAGCCCAGATTTATCTCTAAATGTATTTGAGTAAATTGGCAGTTGTCTCTTACCAAGCTCTTGCCAGTCTGGGGTGGGGTCAGAGTCAGAGTCACTCCTTCTGGGAAAGGAGGGGAGTCTCCATGACATCAGGTGCTTTTGGAGTTACCCTCCTTCATCCACATAACCACTCAGTGAGGTAAATATTATCATCAACTCCATTTTAGAGATAAGAAAACCAAGGTTTATCAAGGGCAACTAAGTGAATCAAGGTCACACAACCACTGGGAGGCTATGCTGAAATGTTACTGGGTTCTTCTCAGAAAGTTCACCCTACTACCCAACCTTCAACAGCACTGTCTCTGGGAAAACAAGTTAAAAACGAAGTACCACACATTGTACTGAGGTTCTTACCCTGGACCCACAGAAGGCCCTCAGGGAGCCTGTGCTCCTTCAGATGCTATTTGCAAAACCCTATACAAGAGCATGTTCCTGGGCAGAGGGGTCTCTGTCCCAGCCCAAGCCTCAGGTGCAGGACCACAGCCTAGCCTAATGCTGATGTCCCCACCGGCCCCTTGTTGGGGGTGCCTTCCTCTTTAACCTCTTTAGTCAAGCCTCTCACAAGGCTGTATTTCAGCCTTCAAGTGCTTTTCTGCTGTGGTGCTACGGGCATTTCTGCTGTGGTGCTCTCAAAAGGCACTGAACAGGGAATGGAGAGCTTGGTGCAGGTCCTCCCTTTATTCCCTATAAAGCAGTGATTGGTGCTGAAGCATGGCCTCAACATCTCTAAGACTCAAACCTCCTTCTGTGAAGAGTCTTAGCCCCTGAAATCACAAGGCTGCTGTGGGGATAAACTAGCATATGCAGAGCTCACTCACTATCTGAGTATTTGCTGTAATGATTTGCAAAAACACTCCATATTGGCTACTCAAATATAACGAGTATGTGAGAGCTTGAGGAAGAACTTGTGCATGTCTGGGCCAGACACATTTGCAGCACAGGCTGCTGTCTTAGCTGATCATGCTTTTGTTCATTTATGGAGTATCATCACATCATCTTCCCCACGTAATTAAGTAAAAGCTACTCTGACAGAAGTGGGAAAGCTCATGAAGGAAGTGGGTGTTTGAGATGCTCATGATATCCCACCCACCACTTGTCTGTCAGTTTCTTGTACTGTGGTGCTTTGCACATTACCATGATGGTGGAAGCTATGCCACTGGTGTTTCAAACCCAAGTAGGGTCCTGCATGGTGGACAGATTTCAGCAGAGCTTCCAGACTAAGAGACTAGGAAGAAAGGCCTGATGATCTCCTATTACCACCCAGTGTTGGCAAGCCGACTGACTCATATTGACTGATAGGACAGAGCAGAGCTGCCTGAAAGGTCTTCCAAGGCTATAATCTTTATGGAAGCAGAGGGTCACATCTTTCTCCCACAGAGTGCCTGGTGGGTTTGAACCACCAACCTTTGGTTAGCAGTTGAGTGCTTAACCACTGCACCATCCAGGTTCCTGATGATCAACTTCTGAAAATAAGCCAATGAAAATTATGGATCACAACAGAATACTGTCCAATATACTGTGGAATATGAGCCCCTCGGTTGGAAGGCATTGCAGATACACGGTGGCTACAACAATGAACTCAAGTGTGATCATGAAGGTGCTGCAGGATTAAGCGACGTTTCCTTCTGCTGCATGTGAAGGCGCCAGGTCAGAGCCAACTTGACGGCAACTAACAGTGACAAAAAAAGTCTCATACGCTAGAACAAGCTAGATAATGTAGTGAGGAAGGTGACTACATGGAAGATATAGTCTTGGACATGCATGAGTTGCCCTTCTTAGGGAATTTTTTGCCTTCGTTGTTGTTACGTGCCGTTGGGTCGGACCTGACTCATAGCAACCCCTCCTTGGGTTTCCGAAGTGGTATCACTGTGGAAGTATATTGCCCAACCTTCCTTCTGAGGAGTGGCTGGTGGGTTTTAACCCCCAGCCTTCAGCAGTCAAATGTCTTAGGCACTAGGGTACTGCCTTGGGTGACAAAATAAAACATGTGGAAGTATCACTGGTTCCACAAGGCTTTCTGGTGCTCTTGAGCACGGTGTGCTATGTTTATGAAGCTAGTGCAACTCCGGCACCACAGGGGCTAGGCCCCGGTCGTGTGAAGCCACTGAGCACCACGTTGATGCAGTAGAGGCTGTGAGCTAAGAGCTGAAAATGCGACAGAGGGGAAGGGAGAGATGAACGTGTTAAAAAATTGAAGTTTTCAAGTAAGTGGAAGGTTCACATGTTGAGAACATATAAATCTGATGCTTTAAATAGTATGGGTGAAGTAATTTCTACTCCAAGTAAGGCCCTATAAACCACAGAAAACTCCTGGGCAAGGTGGTTTTACTGCAAAGCTAATTTCCAATCTTGATGAACCTGGGCTTTTACTGCAAAGTAAATTTCTAATCTTGAAGAAACCAAATGCCATCATCTTCATTTATTTCAAAATATGAAAGAAAAAAAGTGCCACACATAAAGCTTCCAAAGATCAGCGAATACTATTGTAACTGAAACTTGAGGGTGATCTTAAACCAAAACCTTTCCTGGTATATTATTCCAGAAGCCCCAGGGCCCTTAGATAGTGAAGAGCACATTGTTCAATGGTGTTCAGATCATATATGCAGGGAAGTCTACTGTACAAGGCTTCTTTGACTAAAGATGTTTCTGGAAATCCTCCTAGAGTTTTCAGTTACAAATAATATTTGTGTGGTCTTTGGGCTTGTCAAAAGCCCATCGTTATTTTAGGCGACACTCCAAGGAGTAAGAGTAAACTTCATGACACATTAGTATCATGGTGGGTGCTGATGGCAGTACCTCGATGAAGGATTTATGGAAGGTTTTTTTTTTTACTAAGAAGGCTTTTTTCTACTAAGATGTACTGATTAGGCTTTTTTTTTAAAAAAAGTGCCACCATAAATGATGAATGAAATAGGGAAGAAATGGTCCCTATGATTTTTCCTTTCAGGGTTCTGAGAAAGTGAAATCTTTTATTTTGTTCATAAGGAGCCTGGATTAAGCAGTGTGGCCAGTAAAAGATTGTCGAGCCATCAGCATCACGGAAGAAGAGCCAGCAACTTACCATCCTGCCTTCTCTCTTACTAAGGAAAGAGCTCACTACTAACAAATGCACTCAAATCGATGGTCATTATTGGTTTGAGGCCGGGGAGGACTCGATCACCAAATCTCTAAAATCTAGATCATGCAGACATACCAAGAGCAGCATCACAACATGAATAGAAGCACTGCGTTTACAACACAAAACTACAAGCAGAGTCTTATGTCAGGAGCTGTAAGACCACAGGCCAAGGGATGCCCGTTTTGGTTTCTTCAACCCAACTGTTAACATTTTGTGGTTCAAAATGTTAACATATTTGGCTGCTAACTGAAAGTTTGGAGATTCAAGTTCACCCAAAGGCATCTTAGAAAAAAGGCCTGTGATGTTTCTGAAAATCAGCCACTGAAAGTCTTAGGGTACACAGCTCTACCCAGACGTACACAGGGTAGCTGTAAGTTGCAATCAACTCAACGGCAACCAGTTGGTAGGTAGGTACTGTGTGCAGAGACAGGTCACAGTTGTCTACTTCTGAAGTCTTGAGTGTCAAGAAGAAGACTGCCCACCAGTTTCTTGAGTTCACACTGGATGATCTCAGACATTCGGTGCTTCCCTCCTGCCTTCATTCATTCACGCACTCTTTTGTATTCTCCCCAACCATCACACAGCAACTGTCCCCTCTGCCCACCTCCCTCCTCTTGCTGCCAAACACCCCTCATGAAACTCTTCACTGGTATGTAACCAACAAAAAGGCTTTATTATATTTTATTAAATTTTAATTGCATTCATTATGTATCTTCAAACATATTATTTCACCACTTTTATAACAAGTTCACTGGTGTGAGATGTTGTTTTTATCTGATACTGTATAATATTTGTAGGAGCTCTGGTGGCGTAGTGCCTAAGGTATCTGACTGCTAACCAGAAGGATGGCGGTTCAAACCCACCACCCATTCCTCAGAAGGAAAATAGAGCAATCTACTTCCATAGAGATACCACCTCAGAAAACTGAGGAGGGGTGGCTATGAGTTGGGTTTGACTCAATGGCAATGAGTTTAGGTTTGTTTTATTTTTAGTATAATATTTGTACTGATATGAACATGCCCTCTGATGAGATCAGAGTTAAATAATTATGATACTTGACATTTTACATGACATAGACGTCCTTGGTAGATGTCCAGTGGATTTTTAAGTGTTCAAGTAATTGTTTGAAGTTCTTAGATAAGCTGAGACACACTATTATAGTTTCCATTTAAAATATAGAATAGGGTTCTCAACCCCCAAATTCACTCTTCAATATGCTTTTAGGAATGAACTAGATGTGAGTAGCAAAGAGACACTGTGAACGAATGTGCTTTGTAAACTATAATTTGCAGATCAACATAAACTATTATCATTTTCAAGTAAATGCAGAGTAAGAGAATTTCTCTGGCTAGAAGAGTCCTCTCAGGAGTCATCTTATCCAACCTCCTCATCTGATGGATGAGGACTCAGACTGAGGCTCAGCCAGCGAGTCAGAACCACAGGTGCTGCCACAGGGCTTTCTTCTCCCTATGTCAATTCTGTCTGTTAAAACACTAACAGTAGCTCATTTCCTAGGCCCTTTATAACTTTAATAACCTTGTTGTTGTTAGGTGCCATCGAGTTGGCTCCAACTCACAGCAACCCTGTGTACAACAGAATGAAACCTTGCTTAGTCCTGCACTATCCTCACAATCCTCGTTATGCTTGAGCCCATTACAATAAAGGGACTATTTATCTAGCCTGGAACTTGGCACATCGTAGGCAACTCACTAAGTATTTGTTAATGAAGTCAGACATGTGGGGTTGAGTCGTTAAAGTTCATCTTGGTCACTTCTCTCTCGTGAAGAAACCCATCGGCTTAGAATCACCTCCTGAAACAAAGTAAAACAAGAAGGCAACTGAAATTCAAAGACAGAAAGGAAAGAACCTCCCAAGCATTAGACATCACAGCTCCACAGAGAACCCTAGGAGGCAGGTGAGGGCTGCAGGGAGGGAGTGTGTCAGCAGGAGCAGTTCGGGTCTCTGGGGATCAGAACTAGAGGGGCCTGTCAGGAGGCGTTCACAGGCAGTCTTGAAAAGAGTGGTGTCAGCTGAGAGATGAGGATGGAACCCAGACTGCATGCCCCTAAAGCAGCAGCAGGAAGTTAAGGGCCAGTAAGAGACAAGATAGACTGCGTGCGCAGTGAGTCAGTGGGGAATAAAGAGGTACGCTTATGGAGCCTGGGAAGGCTTTCTGTTCCAAGGCAATACCGCTTTCATATCTTTTCTTGGAATCACATATTTCAGATGACTCAATATAAGGTACATCCTTTGGGATGACATTGCTTTGTCTCTGAGTTTACCTACCTGAACTTTAATTCTTTTCATACATTCTGGTGACTCCATTTCTTCATCTGTCATGGTAGAGGGTTTAATCAAATAGCACAGCATAAGTTCCTAGTGAAAAAAAAAAAAAAAAAAAAAAAAGCTTCATATATCCAGTAATGATAGTGCAAATGTGGGTGTCGGCAGGAAAGGCAGGCAGCCTCCATCCGCTCTCACTGTGTGTTCCTGGAAACCTCACAGATTGGAAACCCAACAGGCAATCAGTTTCTCCCAGGAACATTACAACTGCAGCTCAAATACTTGACTAAAGAGTTGCCATTTAGTAATCACTGACATGACAAAAGAATGTAAACAACAACAACAACAAATAGATATATAGATATATAGATATATAGATCATGAAGTTAGTATCTAAAATATAAACTAATGCCACAAGTCCCATAAAATGAGCATCAGGATACTAGAAACAGTGCACTCACTGTTTCCGAGATGAAGCTAGCTGTTACAGATTAAAAACTAAGCAAATTTACCTGCGCTCAAGACCAGCCATCATCCAGCCCTGCCAGACCTCTGCACTCACCTCCCACCACACCTCTAGCAGCAGCGGCAGAAATAGCTGGAGGGCCCATCATCTGTTAACAGTCAGCAAAGTGCTGAATGATGGAGAACATACCAAGCTTTCATTCTTAACAGTCCTGGTGGAAGAAGGAATTTCCCTCCTCCTTGATGGCAGCTCTGGTGGTGTAGTGCTTAAGGCATTCAACTGCTAACCAGAAGGCTAGCAGTTCAAACCCACCAGCCACTCCTCAGAAGGAAAACTGGGCAATGTACTTAGGTAGAGATGCTGCCTTGGAAACCCAAGGAGGGGTCACTATGAGTTGGGAATCAACATGATGGCAGTGAGGTGTTTTTTTAGGATTTTTGATGGCAGCAGGTGTTGGTAAAACACAGTCAGACAGACTTGGGTTTAAATCCACTTTTGCACATGAACTGCAGTCTGAGTCAACTCAACACCTCTGAACTTCCAATTCTCCATCCTTAGGATGGGGAAAATAACAGGGTGGTTATAAGGTTCAAGAGTCCCTGGGTGGCACAAACAGTTAATGCACTCGGCTACTAACAGAAAGGTCAGCAGTTCGAGTCCACTCAGAGGCTCTGCAGAACAAAGGCCTGGTGATCTACTTCCAAAACTCAGTCACTGAAAACTCTATGGAGCACAGTTCTCCTCTGACACACACGGATCACCATGCATCCCAGTCGACTCCACAGCAACTGGCAGTAAGAGGTGCAAATGAGAGAAAACACGTAAAGTGTTTAGCAGTAATATTAATACCCTTCCTTTCTCTCCACAGAAGTGGCAAACTTTTTTTTTTTTTTTTTTGGGGGGGGGTGCAGTTTCTATTACTAGGCACAGACTGTATGTTTATGAAAACAGTCGTGCCATACATTTTAATTCTAACTTATATTTTCACATCACAGGTCTCAAATAAAATGAGACAAATCACTTATTCATCTCAGAGAACAAAGGGAGAGTAAAGTTACAACCCCAAGATCAAAGAAAACATATTTCAATTGTAAGGATCTGCAAACTTTGTAAAGAAATGTGTATGAGTTTTGCCTCTCTGAATCCATGTTTAAAAGCATGTCTGTGCATGTGGTAGCTGTGCTTACAAATTGCAACAGAAAATCTATGTAAGGAAACCCCATAGAAGTAACTCCAAAGTTTAATAGTCAAAGCTTAGCAGCAACCAGTGGGTGGAAGGGAACACTACAGTATAGCATGAGCCAGAACTTGTAGCCCAACAGGAGGGATGCAAAAGACCCCAATACTCTCAGAATTTCACCTGCAGGAACACTATGAAGTTTCTACAAATGCCTTTTCTGATTCCACATTAAAATAAACAAACCCCTTAGCCACTTCAGTGACACTTAAAAGCTAAAGCTAATGCTTTGTTACCTTAGAGACATTAACTGAAACTCTGCTTAGGGCAGCCAGTGACTTCCAACTGAAAGGTCTTCGAAGGGAGCCTTCAAAGAGGTCGTCAACTAACTCGATAATGACAGAGTAACTGGAAAACACACAAAGGGGCAGTTTAAAAATAAAAAGCATGAAATCAATCCATTTAAGCAGAATACTGGTTGTTCTACTAAGAACACAGATAGAGAATATAAAATTCACATCATCTAAATTCCCCTAGGGTACTACTGAGCAAATACTAATGAAAAACTCACATGTTAAGTTATAAACGTTCAGGCTGATTTCAATACTTCAGGAAAGGAACATAAATATTTTTCCCAATACGAAAGCTATCAATTCACTCCATTCTTTAGGAACTAGTGCTCACTGAAATGAACAATTACTGTGTAGTAATTTACTCAATGGGAGCTCTGGTAGCATAGTGGCTAAGGCACTTGACTGCTAACCAGAAGGCTGGCGGTTCAAATCCACCAGCCACTCCTCGGAAGGAAGATGGGGCAATCTACTTCCGTAGTGATACTGCCTTGGAAACCCAAAGAGGGGTCGCTATGAGTCGGGTCCGACTCGACGGCACATAACAACAACAACATAACAACAATCTACTCAATGCTCAATACTAAAACACCTATCATCACCTATATATTATCATCTTAGGAGCTCTGGTGGTACAGTGCCTAAGGCATTTAACTACTAACCAGAAGGCTTGCAGTTCGAACCCATCAGCTGCTCCGCAAAAGGAAGATGCGGCGATCTACTTCCATAAAGATTCACTGCCTCAGAAACCCAAAAAGGGTTTCTATGAGTCGGAATTGACTTGCTGACAATAGGTTTTTTTTTTCTTTTGGTTATATAATGTATGTAAAAGACATTCAGTATCTATCCTAGTCAAGCCAAGAGGAACACAACTTTGTTTCTATGACACTGACAACAAAATTAGAGGCCATAAATTTCCTCTTGTCCCTTAAGGCCATTAACTTATTTAAAAATCACTCCAAACCTTGCATGGTAAAACGGAGGGCCTTTCCGATACAGCACTGTAAAGAAAAACAAAAAAGGGGAAAAAAAATGTGTAATCACTCAAAATCAAAAGCTTACACTATTACTTTATTTTTTCCTTCTCCAAAGGGAGGCAAACACCCAATTATTTGTATGTGGATAATCAACAATATGCTCTGAGGTTTATTTTTAAAACTCAAAACTGTTTTTTTCCCCTGAAATAAAATGCAATTAGTAATGCAAATCTGTTGCTAAAACCATGACCCCTACCCCCACCCCACAAATGAATTCCAAAGTCAAGTACAAGGATTCCTGTCTTGCCTCTTGCCTTACACTATTGAGAGTGAGTGTGAAGCATCGTGGGGGTCAGCATTTTTGTTATTCATTTCAAATGAATGTTAAGTAATTTAAAGTGTTTGGGTGGATACTATGGCCAGGACAGGTATTCATGCTAGAGATGAACAAGACTCATGCCTTTTTAAGAAATTCAAAGTCCAGTTGGGGAAAAAAAAAAAAATAATAGAACTATACATGCCATTTCAGAATCAGTCCATCCCATTACAGAGGAGCAGCATGATCACAGAGGTCAAGAGCCACTTGGGTAAGGATTTGGCACATGGAACCTGGAACTGTGCTTGGGAACCCTTTACATACATATCATACCAGTTGCTGTTGACTCTGACATATGCGACCCCATGTGTGTTGGGACTATCCCTGTGCTCCACAAGATTTTCAATGGCCGATTTTCAGAAGTAGATCACCAGGCCTTCCTTCTGAGGTGCCTCTGGTGGGACTTGAACCTCTGGCCTCTCAGTTAGCAGAGGGGCAAGTTAACTAGTTTCACCATCTGAGGACTCCAGGGAACCCTTTGGAGGCCCACAATTTGTGCAGGGACTGGCTACTTGCTCAATAAACCTTTTTCTTCCTTCTCCTGGGTACTCAGTTAGACTACTAAGGCTACTAAGCAGCTGGGTGTGGCATGTGTCTGGGTTCCAGCCAGTGCAATGGGCTGAAGGGCCACGCGTTACTTCCAGGCTGGTCTATAAAACCTCCCAGGTGCAAAGCTCACTCCTTTTCGAGGGTGACCCAGGAAGTCCCGCGTGGAACACTGTGGAGCCACAGAAAGCAGCCCGAGCTCCTGAAGCACCTTTTAGAGGAGGGACTTCACATGATCCAAAAGTGGCCTTCTATTTATTATATTATGCCCTTGATCTTTGGGGATTATCTTTAACTACAGCTCGCATTCCTTTAACTAATACACAATTACATCTGTAAGCACTTAGCGGTCCCCTCTGAGAAGTGCCCATGCAGGAGAGTTCAAGAAAAGCATTATTTCTTTTTATTCATATTACTCCTATAACTAATCAAGTTTTTCCTTTTTGGCTCAGGAACCTCAGACCCAAATGTGTAGCATGAGTTTAGTACTACAGGGGACCCCATGGACTACACTGGAACCCTTTACCTAGTCTTGTTTTGTTAGGCTATGTTTTCCATGGTCATGTTTCCTTTTCATGGCTGTATTTCCAATTTAAACTGTATTTAAGCTATCTGGCAGGTCAGCTCAAATACACTGTGTACAGGAACAAATGTAAATCAATATGCAAACATATACTCCTCAATTTTTTGAGATGTACTTCAATGGAATGAATCACAGTGCTAGAATGAAATAGAATGAAATTGAAATTCAGGTTGCTTCCTGTCCATTGCTAGCTGTGTGACTTCAGGCAAGTTATTAACTTCTCTGAGCCTCAGTTTCCAAAATGATTAAATGAAGACATCAGGGAAAATGAAATTCTTTTCTAGCTCTAAAATACCATTATGTATAATCAAATTGTACATCTATAATAATGTTAATATAACATATAATACAACTTGTGGAATATTACATACTTTGAAAGCAGCTCATACAATTCAGGTCATTTCTGATGACCAATTATGCTAGAAAAGGACATCTTGCCGGTAGAGGGTCACAAGGGAAACCCTCAGTAGATGGATTGACACAACAGCCGCAACAATGGACTGGGACATGTGAACTATTGTGAGGATGGCACAGGACTGGGCAACATTTTGTTCTGTTATACATAAGGTCTCCATGAGCCAGAGCTGACTCGATGGCCAACAACAACAACAAATTATGATGGTGGTATAACTTATAAGTTAAAAGCATGAATGTTGGCATCAGACACTCCACTGAAGACAGTGACAGGCCTGAAAGGGGCTCAACAGCAGAGCTGGTAGCAAAAGATGGCAGGGCCAAGAGAAGCCTATCCTGAGAAGGCCTGGAGGAACCTGACCTTAGGTGGCCAAGAGGAGCCTGTCCGCAGGGGACTGAGAGGAAGCCTGTACAGCCAACAGGAGCTAAGAGCCATCCTGCATTGAAGACAGGAGACTTTGCCAACATGCTTCTTGATCTGATTACTTGTAGCCCATTGGGCCCGATCCCAAGTTATACCCTTTTCCTTAACAAACCACTTAACTATAAGTATGACCTGTGAGTTCTGTAGCCATTGCAAGGGGTATCAAACCCAGAGGGGAAAGAGAGGGTTGGATGATGTCAGAATGGTAGCAACATTGGTGAGGAGAGGCAAGTCTGATCTCCACCTCATAGGGATCCAGCCTTGGGCTGATCTTGATTTCCATTATTCCACCTTGAAGTTAAACAAGATCTGATGCCACCATTATACATGGCCACAAACTAAGGAATGCCTGGGGCCATCATGAGCTGAAAAAAGCTAGGAACAGAGTCTCCCTGAGGGCCTTCAGTGGCAGCAGCCCTGCCAACACCTTGATTTTGGACTTCTGGCCTCCAGTGAGAGAATACATTTTTGTCGCTTTAAGTCCCAAGTTTATGGTTCTGTGTTATGGAGTCTTAGGACACTAAAAGAGAGACATAACAATGAAATTAACCTTGACTACAACCCATATCCAAAATAAAAGGAAAAAACCTATAAAAAACCTCAAAAACAAAAAATAAAAGCAGTCACAAGACATTTTGGGGAAAGCTGGGAAAGGTTAAATATGGACTACATATCTAGACGATCTTATTAATTTTTGTTTTCTTAGGTATTACTCTAAAAAGCCCTGGTGGCACAGTGGTTCCATGCTTGGCCACTAACCAAAGGTCAGCAGTTTGAACCACCAGCCATACTGTGGGAAAAAGATGTGGCAGTCCGCTTCCATACAGATTTATAGCTTTGGCAACCCAATGGGGGTATTCTACCCTGTCCTACAGGGTTGCTATGAGTCACAATCGACTTGATGGCAGTGGGTTTGGTGTGGTTCAGGTGCTATATGATACTACAATTCTACAGAAGAATATCCCTGTTCTTAGGAGCTACATGCACAAGTCCTTATGAATTAAGTATAGCATGTGTGCAGACGTGGAAAACGTTAACAAAAACAGTTAAGAGGTTTGAGTAGAAAAATAAGCCAAGCAGTGTTTTAGGTCAGAACCAAAGGAGTAAAAAGAAGGTATATCCCATTTACTCCGTGATGGACACGCAGCTGTACTGCTGCCTTCCCTGATGTGGGGACCAGCTCTGTCTCGGGGCTGGATGTCAGAGATGGTAAGGGGCCTTTCAACTCTAGCAGTCCTGTCACTCTACTGCTTCTCATGGCTCCTGTCATTCGACTTCTGTTTTGAGACTTGTAATTTACAGGGAGTTGAGAAGTCACAAAAAACGGAGTGGGGTGGGAAAGACTAGCACTCTGGGTCAACCCAAATCAATTCAACCAAACTGTATGCTTAAAACAAAAATACAAATCCCAAGTTGTTTGTTAGCTTCTTGGCTAGCTAAACTAGTTAGATGTAGCTTTGGATCTAAGCACTGTGACCTCTGGAACTAGACAGCCCTAGTTGTGCGACAACAGGCAATTTGCTATTAGTTGTTGTTGACTCACGGTAACACTGTGTAGAACAAAACAAAACACTGCCCAATCCTGCACCATCTTCATGACTGTTTTCATGTTTGAATCTACTCTACTGTGTATCTTCAGTGCCTTCCAACCTAGGGGGCTCATCTCTATTGGGTAATATTCTGCTGTGATCCATAGGGTTCTGGAAGTAAATCGCCAGGCTTTTCATTCTAGTCTCTTAGTCTGGAAGCTCTACTGAAACTGTTCACCATAGACCCTGCTGGTGTTTGAAACACCAGTGGCATAGCCTCCAGCATCAGAGCAACATGCAAGCCACAGCAGTACAACAAACCGGCAGATGGGTGATGGCTAGATTCCAACTTTTTTCTAAGCCTCAACTTCTGCAGCTTTAACATGAGGCGAATATTACGTACACCTCCTAGCAGTGTGAAGATTACATGAGGCAAAAGAAGAAAAGCACCTGAGCAAGGCACCTGGCTCACCAAAGAGCTGGGCAGCCATGCAAGCTTTTGAGCGGAGAATACAACAAGGGGCTCCCTCCTCGCTGCTAGTCTGGCTTTCACCAGGAAGGTGATCAAGGTCACCTGGCTTGGCAAGTGCACTTGATATGAAATCCACATTACTCTTTCCAAGTACTGCTCCTGGAATGAAATTTGATAGACAAGATTCATTCAAGGGAAGCACTTCCGTGATAAGAAGTGACTTTCATAATGGTCCTTTATCTGAAGTCATTACCTCTATAAGGAGAAATGATTGTTAAGAGACTAGACTGTCCTGGGTTTAATCTGTGTTGGCAATTCTAGGGTGGTTGTTGTTGTTGTTATATGCCTTAAGTCGGACCCGACTCATAGTGACCCCTCCTTGGGTTTCTGAGGCAGCATCACTATGGAAGTGGATTGCCCCATCTTCCTTCCGAGGAGTGGCTGGTGGGTTTGAACCGCCAGCCTTCTGGTTAGCAGTCAAGTGCCTTAGGCACTATGCTACCAGACCTCCCATGTGATTAGGTCACTGGCCTTCAAAATTAAGATAGTATATTTTAAAAAATCAGCAAGCACTATGCAGCTTGCCTAGAGAAAAAGCAACGTCTAAGAAGCTGATCCTCATAGTCCAGGCTAGCATTGTTTACGACCTCTTGCCAAAGCCGAAAATGTGAAGACACCCATTTGCTGCTCACTCCATGCTCGAGTCTCACAATAATTATACAGATGACTAGAAATAGATGATATACTTCAACTGGGGCCAGACCTCTATGGAGCTGTGAAATAAGCAATTTATTTCTTTTCCTCCCTCCATTCCCTTCCCCTCATATCTATCCACACATCCTTCCATTCATCTGTCCATCTGACCATCTATCCATCCCCACACCCATCCTTCCATCTGTTCATCCATCCATCCATCCTCCTACCCACCCATTTTTCTGTCTGTCTGTCTGTCTGTCCTGGCTCATCACTATTGTTGTTAGGTACCACTGAATTGGTTCCAACTCATAACCACCCCATGTACAAAAGAACTGCCTGGTCCTGTACAGCCCTCACAACTGTTTCTGTGTTCGAGCCCATTGTTGCTGAGGATCTTCTTTTTTGCTGATCCTATCACTCCTCGGAAGGAAGGTTGGGCAATCCTACTTCCGTAGTGATACTGCCTCGGAAACCCAAGGAGGGGTCACTATGAGTCGGGGCCGACTCGACGGCAAAACAACATCCTTTACCGAGCATGAGGTCCTTTTCCAGGGACTGGTCCCTCCTGATAACATGTCCAAAGTACGTGAGACAAAGTCTTACCATCCTCACGTCTAAGGAGTGTTCTCGCTGTATCTCTTCCAACACGGATTTGTTCATTCTTCTGGATGTCCACGGTATATTAAATATTAACTTAGGTACATTAAATATTAATTCAAGCACATCAATTATTCTTCCATCTTCCTTATTAACTGTCCAGCTTTCACAGGCATATGAGGTGACAGAAAATACCATGGCTTGCATCAGGCACACCCTAGTCCTCAAAGGGACATCTTTTGTTTTTAACACTTTAAAGAGGTCTTTTGCAGCAGATCTGCCCAATGCAAAAGCTCATTTGATTTTCTGGACTGCAGCTTCCATGGCCATTGATTGTGGAGTCAAGTATAATGAAATCCTTAACAACTTCAATCTTTTCTCTGTTTATCATAATGTTTAAATGTTTATTGGTGCAGTTGCGAGGATTTTTGTTTTCTTTATGTTGAGGTGTAATCCATACTGAAGGCTGCTAGTCTTTGATCTTCATCAATAAGTCCTGTCTTATAGTACAATTTATTTTTAAATTAATAAAGTTCTCCCTACTTATCATCCATAAATATGGCCTGATTACTGAAAATGAAAAGCTGCAGGGGAAAGGGGCCTTTGTTGAATGCCTTCTAAGCACACATCATCTCATTTATTTCTAGTAGCTGTTTTAAAAAGATGTTATTGTCCATATTAAATGATGAGCAAATGAAGGCTTGGAGAGATTAAATAGCTTATCTGATGTCATGCAGGCAGTAAGAGAGATGGCAGGCTGTGCACCCAAACAGCTCTCATTCCATTACCCCATACCACCTCTCAATGCATCATCGTAGTCTTGTCAACTGGAAAACTGTACTCCAATTTCACCCCTATAATGAGAGCATTGGAGAAGACCAGCCAAGCATCAACTCCAAGTGGCTATTCTTACACGAGTCTGAAGAGGAGAATGGAGCAGGAAACCAATGAAGGAAAATGAAACAGGCACATCATTTATTTAAACAATTTGACCCATGGTTAACCCAATTATCTGGAAACTCATAAAACTAATCTCAAATTAATCCTGATGGTTTGTGTGGTAACCTTGGGGTAGGATATCTGTACCTGAAATCCAGGCATGGAAAAAAACAAAAAGAATAATTTATCCTCAAGACTTTCCTCATACTTTATTTTGGATTGCTTGCCCCCTTTGAGAATCTAATGAAATCTATAGGCTCTTGGCCCCAAAAAACACACCAATGTACAAACACAACATTTTTCATAAAATTTCAGGCAATTCTAGGGTCCCCTGAAGACCATCCTATGATTCAAGGTTAAGAACATTCTATGTAAGAGCATTTAAAGATTTTAAAGACTGTGCTGACTTTCTTTTGGTATTTGAAAAGGATATTTTTCATACATGGAATAATTATGTGACAGCTTAAAAGAACTCAAGGGTCAAGACTTACGAAGTCTTCTCAAATATCCCCAAATTTTTGTTACAAACAATTCTGAACAGTCCCTAGTAAGCAGCTTCACTTGACAGATGTAGAAACTGAATTTCAACAACTTATCAAGGTCCTTCCTTATCCTAGAGCTGGAAGGAATCCCAAAGATCTATGCTCACTCTGAGATGATTTTATTCAAGCCTATGGCTTTTAACACCACTTATACAACGATGACTCCCAAATTTATATCTCGACTCTCCTGAGATCCAAATTGCTTATCTATCTTTTCAACATCTCTATTTGATTCACTTAATATGTCCAAGACAGGAAGACAAATATCTTGGAGTTACCCGTGATCCTTCTGTTACCCTCATATTCCATGTACAAGTCATCAGCAGGTCTGGTCAGTCCCATCTTCAAAGTATAAGCAGAATGCACACTTCCCATTGGCTACACTGTTATTCTTGGAAGAAATAAAACCAGGATGTGCTTTAGAAGCAGGGATGGTGAGACCTTGTGTTGCTTGCCTTGAACATGTCATAAGGAAAAGGTTAACTGCCAGAAAAGGACATCATGGTTGGCAATGAAGACAGGAAGCAAAAGTGCAAGAAACCCTCAATGAGATGGACTGACGCAACAGCCAGAACAATGGACTCAAAGATACTAACGATCATGAAGATGGTGCAAGACTGAACGATGCCTCAATCTATAACACTTAGGGATGCCATGAGTAGGAGCCAATGTGACAGCAACTAATAACAACAACAACACACTGCTACCACCCTGATCCAAGCCACCACCATCTTGCCAAGACTATTCCTCCAACAGCTTCCAAGTAGTCTCTCTGCACCCATCTTTGCACCCCTATTATGGACTGAATTATGTCCCCCCAAAATATGTGTTGGAATTCTAATTCCTTTATCTATGGATGTAATTCTATTTAGAAATTGGTTTTCTTTGTTAAGTTAATGACACCATAGAACCTACAGGGTTTGCCCCAGGCCTCATCATTTCTGAGCAATATAAAGAGTGGCACAGACACAGAGATATATGTGCATACAAAGAGGAAGACAGACGCTCTCTGAGATGGAGGCAAACGATCCACAAGCCCAGAAACTCCAAGGATTGCCGGCTACTAGAAGCTGAAAATGGAGACCCTGGGTGGTGCAAATGGTTAAGCACCAGACTGCTGATTTGAAAGGCTGGTGATCCAAACCCATCTAGAGGTGCTTTGGAAGTAAGGCCTGGTAACCTGCTTCTAAAAGGTCACAGCCTTGAAAACATTATGGGGCACTTCTACTTTCTATACATGGAATGTCAGCATGAATCGGAATCAACTCACTGGCAACTAACAACAACAATGGGAACTGAAACAGACAAGGAAGGGTCTCTCCCTAGAGCCACACCCTGAATTCAGACTTCTAGCCACCTGAATAGTGAGAAAATAAATTTCTGTTCTTTAAAGCCACCCACTTGTGGTATTTCTATTACAGTAGCATTAGGTCACCGAGTCCACTCTATCAAAAAGGCAGCAGAGGGCTTTATAAAATTAAGTCATTTCAAGCCACTTCTCTGCTCAAAATATTCCCAAAACTTCCCGTCACCAAAGGAACACCTGCAGCTTTGCCATGCCCCGCACAACACAGCCCCTGCCCAGCTCTCAGACATAGCCTCATATCACACTCCCAGGAGCTCTCAGGTCCAGTCACACTTGTTTTCATGCTGTTCTTGAAACTTGCTAAGCCGGTTCCCGCCTCAGGGCCTTGGTGTTTGCTGTTCACTATGCTAGCACGTTCTTCCTGATTCTCCCATGACTTGCTCCTTCAGTGTACGCACATCTGGGTTAAAATGCCATCCTTTCCAGAGTCCTTTCTTGACCCTAATTCCCTTCTCTCTCTCTATCCCCTTAAGCAGCTGCCTTCAAGTCCATTTTGAATCACAGTGACCCCAAGTGTGTCAAGAGTAGAACTGTGTTCCACAGGATTTTCAATAGTTGATTTTTCAGTTAGACCTGAGGTGGCTCTGGGTGGACTCAAACCTCCAACCTTTTGGTTAACAGCTGAACATCAACTGTTGGCACCACCCATGAACGTCCTCTATCTCCTTACCCTGCTTTATTTTTCTCACAGCATCTATCAGTCCCTAAAACAATGTTACACATTTGTCTCTCCCACCAGATGTAAACTCCATGAAGGCAGCTTTTTGTTTGTCCTGTTCACCTCTGTTTTTGGCAACTATAACAGTCCCTGCCCATAATGGACTCTCAGTACTTATTTGCTGAATGGCCCAGACACCTCACTTTAAGCAAATAAGATCAGGGGAGGCAGTACCAAGAATTTTCCGAGAACACAAGTTCTGGGATTCAAAGCCCAGCTCTGCAAGTTACTAGCCTTGGAGATGATCAAAGGCAAATGACTCACTCTCTCAAATCTCCAGTCTCCCTATCAGAAAAATTCAGAAAAACGAGGATAATAAGAATACCCACTGAATCAAAAACCAAAAACCAAACTCACTGCCATCGAGTCAGATCCGACTCATAGCAACCCCTCCTTGGGTTTCCAAGGCAGTATCACTATGGAAGTAGATTGCCCAGTCTTCCTTCTGAGGAGTGGCTGGTGGGTTTGAAACACCAGTATTCTGGTTAGTGGTCAAAATGCCTTAGGCACTATGCCACTAGAGCTCCCAAGGAACAGGGCTGCTATAAGGAACAAATGAGACAATGGATGTAAAACATTCAGTACAATGCTTAGTACATGATAAGTGCTCCGTAAAAGATAGCTGTGACTGCTATTACAGTTGTGAAATTATTCTCCCTTGTTAGATGAGGCCACTGAGGTACAGAGAATACGGGATGACCCTAAATCAAATGGCTAATGAGTTTGGGGGTGCAGGGTAGAACTACATCCTAAGAGTACAGACCAAATAAGAGGCACAACCTGATTTGGGGCTGTAAGCTTCTATGCCCAAGATTCTCAGAGAGATTGTCTATTCTTTTCTTCTGGACCATCCCCTGTCCCCAATCCACATATCCAATATTCTTATCTAAGCCAGAAGGAGGACATCTTCTTGGAAAGGAGCAGCAACAGCACATAGAATCAATTCAATTTCACCTCAGTATTGGATGCAAACCCTGAATGTCAGGTCCACCAAGCCAAGAGTTACTTACGTAGGTCTGTTCCATACTTGAGTCCCACTTTGGGCACCCAGCCCTTGCTTCGAAAGTAATGGTAAGCCATGTACGTGGTCTTGAATGAGGGCTGAACTGCAGTGAAAGCTTTCCAGAGCTTTATTATCGTTAGAGGTTCCTAAAGTTATTTTTTAAAAAAAAATGTTCATTGTAATACTGTTCAAAATAGCCAAAAGATAGACATAGCTTAAATGTCCATCAACAGATGAGTGGATAAACGAGTTGTGGTTCATACTTACAATGGAGTATTACTCAGCCAAAAAGAGAAATGAAGTCCTGACACATGGTACAGCATGGGTGAACCTTGAAAATGTTATGCGCAGTGAAATATGTTTGACATAAAAGTACAACTAGTACAACTACTATATGATCCCACTTACATGAAACAGGCAAATATACAGACACCAAAGCTTATTTGTGATTATCAGGAGCACGAGGGAGAGGAAGGGGGAGTCATTGGTTAAGGGACACTGAGCTTCTATTAGTGGTGGTGGAGTAATTTGGAAATGGAGAGGATGATGGTTGCATAACACAACGAATATAATCAATGTCATTGAATTTTATGTGTAAAAAATGTTGAATCGGCAACTGTTTTGTTATTAAAGGCGCTCTGGTGGCACAGTGACTAAGGCACTTGATTGCTAACCAGAAGGCTGGTAGTTCAAACCCACCAGCCACTCCTTGAAGGAAGGTTGGGCAATCTACTTCCGTAGAGATACAGCCTCAGAAACCCAAGGAGGGGTCACTATGAGTCAGGTCCAAGTCGATGGCCCATAACAACAACAACATATGTTATTAAATAACCTAAAAAAAGGTGTTGTTATATATTTATCCACTCACTATTTAGTCCAAGAATCAATGTCTATTCTAGGTGTGGTGCTGTAATAGCGAATAAAACAAGGACGATACCCAGAGGGGTGGGATAACTAGAAGAGCTGGCCCTGTGCTGTCCAATGAGGCAGCCCCCAGGCCCATATGCCTTTCTGAACCAACATGTGCTGGGAGCTTAAAGTACACACTCAATTTTAAAGACTTAGTATGAAAAGAAGAATGTAAAATTTGTAAATAATTTTGGATATGCTGGGTTAAATAAAATATGGAATTAAAAAAGAAAATCTTTTAAAAGTGGTTACCAGAAAACATCAAATTACACATGTGGTATTCTATTGGACAGAACTGCTTGAGAGAACTTAGAAAGGCTCCCTTAAGATAGTAGCATTTGGGAATGAGAAAGAAGTAGCTCAAGATGGGGGGTGGCGAAAGGTATTCGAGGAGATGGGTATCAGCGGGCTGGGGGAGAACATTCAAGGCAGAAGAACTGGTATGTGCTAGGGTGTTCAGTGTAAGTGATCCACCACAGTTGAAGGGCAGCATGTTCCAAAGGCTTCAAAGACCCCTAACGAGTAGCTACTGGAGGTCAGGTCATGCTCAGGAAAGCAGCAATAATTTTGTAAAAATTCTCCCCACCCCAAAAGACATTCTATCTACTGTTTGAAAGGAGAGGCTCTGTTATCAGATAGCTTGAATTAATAATTCAATTACTTAAAGAAAAAGTTTTTCACGTAGGACTTAGAGAGACCGAAACTGTTTTGGTTCAGAGAACATTCTGAAGTATCATATAAAAACAATATGAAAAGAAAAAAAAAAAAAAAAAAACCCAACAAAATGCAACTAGGTATGTTTGGAAAATTGTTTGCTTCATTTTAGCGCTTAGAAAAACAATCATTTGTGCAGAATTCAGTCACTTCGTGGGATTTGCTCAGTTTGGCTCAACCTAAGCTTTTAACACCATAGCATGATCAGGAGTTGTTTTTTGTTTTCTTTCCTTTCATTTGCAATGGCTCCTTAGGTGGAGACACCATGCATGTGTGGATTCTCCAAATCCCACGGCAAGTAACACTCAACGACCTCCACCCCCTGAACAAAGCAACAATCTCACAGAGAATCCTGGCTACATTTCCAATATGGATAGCCCAACATTTTTCAGATGTTAGTGTTTCTATGCAGTGGCTGGAAGGTTTCCAGAATGTTCTGAAAAATTCTAGCAAAGGCCCCAGGGGAGGAGACAGGGTGGAGCTATGAATGGCCACCATCTGGGAAAATGAGTCACCGTCAGGCAGACACCCATTCCAAAACCACTGGGATACTTGTGAAAAAGATTTTTGTAATTAGGATTTTATGACTCATAAAACTATATATTCCCAAGAAGGGAATAAAATATACTTTCTCTGTTCTATTTACTATGTTGCTTACTTTTTGTTCTTTTATTTTGATTGTATTAGAATTATGTTGACTAGTTACTTTACGTACATGTTTTAAAAATCGAAAAAGTAGACAGTACACAGTGAGAAGTCTCCTTCCCACCTGTGAGCTCCCCCCCTCCCAACTCCTCCACCTGGAGGTAATCATAGAATCAACTCCTCAGGCAACAGCCTTTCCTCCAAAGGAAGCAGGCTACAGTACAAAACACAGACTTTACAACATGGATGAACGTCACAAACATTATGAAATTAGTCAATCACAAAACGACAAATATTGTACAATTTCCCTAAGATGAAACAGCTAGAACAGGTAATGTATAGAGATCAGAGTTTAACAGCAGTTACCAGGAGTGAGAGGGAGGAAGGGAGGGGGAATCACTGTTTTGGTAACACAGAGTTTTTATTTATGGGGATGGAATGTTTGTCAATGGTTCTTAGTGATGGTTGCACACAACTGATGCAATTGGTTTTATTGAATTGTACAGCTGAAAAATGTCAAATGTTGTGTTCTCTATATTTTTACAACAATAAAAAAAATGTTAAGAACAAAACAAAACATAGCTTTTGGGGTAACCTCAACATGGGTTCAAATACTACTTCTACCCACACTGTCTGACCTTGGATAAGTTAACTAATTTCCCTGAGCCTTAGTTACCTGACCTGTATAATTCTTACCAGGTGGGTATAAGGATTACAGGTATTATATGTGAAGTGTTGAAGATAGGGCCTTGACCACAGCGGGTATTAAACATTGGAAGCTCTTAATTTCTTTTTTTTTTTTTTTTCACTTTTCTTCTGACACAGATTTCCTGACCATTCTAGTCTCTAGGAATGAAATCCAATCTGAAACAGTAAAAGCTGGCTTTCTGCCTAAACAGTCTCTATTTAGGACCTGAAACTTTTAGAGTTTAAAAATTCAATTCCTATTTTATTTGGTGGAAGTAAGCATATTTGTATTGAAGCAATATGAGAATTAGTATAATAATCCTTTTTAAAAAATGTGTGGCATATGGCATGTATCTGTATCTATATATACCTGTATCTCAAAATACTTGTCATTTCAACATTCTTCACATATACAGTTAGTGACATTAATTTATGTTCATCCTGTTGTTCAACCATCACTATATCCACTCCCAAATTTTTCCATCACAACACTGCTTTCGACATCAGGAAAATGTTAAGTGGACTGTATCTAAATAAAACACCTCACCTGCTCATAGTAAATACTAAGACATCCCAGAGCATAGACCAGGAAGAATGCCTAAAAACAGACAAAGTAGAAAATGCTCATTAGAAATAATTCAACATTCTTGAGAACATATTTTATAGGTTGATTTCTGTTCATTCTAAAACATCATCAAAATGGTTACATGGTTCTAACATAAATGATTCATTCACATTTCAAGAATTAAAAAAATATATGGAAACATGAATGCTACAAACTGGTTTAAGTCAGTAAAAAAAAAAATATTTGTCTAGCTTTTCCATATTGTATGGTTTTACTTAAAAGAAAACACAGCTTAATTGAAGACTCATGTAACTATCTGTAACAAAAAGTTTTGTTCGTTGGATTTTCCTTTATAAAATGAAATAACCATTTTAAGGGCACTCTGGTGGCATAGTGCCTAAGGCACTTGACTGCTAACCAGAAGGCTGGCGGTTCAAACCCACCAGCCATTCCTTGGAAGGAAGGTTGGGCAATCTACTTCTGCAGTGATACCACCTTGGAAACCCAAGGAGGGGTTGCTATGAGTCAGATTCAACTCGACAACAGTGGGTTTTGGTTTAACCATTTTAAACTGAGAAAAGAAATATACAAAAAGAAATGTGTGAAAAGGGGGACAGTGTGGATTTTGCTTGTATCACAAAATAGGAGTCTCTCAACCACCCTTCCTGTGCAATGATTTTTTATTAAGTAAAGCCTATCTTGTCACTGGAGTCCCTGGGTACTGCAAAACGTTCACAAGCTCAGCTGCCAGCTGAAAGACTGGAGACTGAAAACCACTCAGAGGCACCTTGGGATAAAGGCCTGGGGATCTAGTTCACAAAATCAGCCAATGAAAAACCCTGTGCAGCACACAGCTCTACTCTGACATCCATGGAGTCAACATGAGTCTGAATTAACTTGACCACAACTGGTTTAGCTCTACACTGAATTCATTATATAATGACATGCTTTACTTATTTGGGGGATGCAGGAGAAATGGCAAGAAAGTTGGCTCTTGTTGAATAAAATCACACTTAAATAGAAATAAAAACAGCGCTCTGATAAAATAAAACAATGTCAAACACCAATACCACCCAAATAGTTCACTTGTATAGAGTGATTAGGATCTATGTGTATTGGTTCATAGTGTGTATGGCTAAATGGTAGTTATTCTTTAAACCGGGTTACTTTTCTTTAAGTATGAGAATTAAACGTTAGATTTATAACCAAAAAACAAACACTCTGCTTCTGCTAACACTTCTGTATCCTTCTGTGCAGTATGGAAAGAGAAACTCGCCCCCTCCCCTTGCAGGGGCCTTCTGGCTTGTTCAACTATGATACAGTGACACACTTTCAAGCTTGGTTCCTCCCTCCCAACCCCGGCACACACACAGGATAAACAGGGTTTAGGATAGCATAAGCTATACACAAGTAGAAGATTTCAAGTAGCTACAAGGTCCTGATAAGGAAACATCTTAGTGATTCCTCAGAAATTGCCCAAATCCACACCACTGTCATTTTCTGGCTGGCTAGCTGATGATTATTCTCTTTAGGGCAGTTGTTCTCAGAGTGTAGTCCAGAGAACCCTGGGGGTTCCTAATACTCTTTCAGGAGGTCTCAAGGTCAACTATTTTCATAATAATGTGATGATGTTATTTGCCTTTTTCATGCTCTTTTTCTGCAGAGGCTATAGGATGTGGGATATCACAACAGACTGAATACAGAAGCAGATGTGGGAATCCAGCTGACTTCTATAAAATCAGAAGATTTGCAAAATCTTCAAGAGATTTGCAAAAAGGAAAAACTGAATTTTTTTGTTTTGGGAAATACACTTATTTTCATAAAAATATTATTTTGTTAGCACATAGTGAATTCATTATAGTTACTTTAAATGAGCTCATAAATATTTAAGGTTCTTCTCTATTTTAATCTATAACTTGGTAAACATCAATAGAAATAATCCACATAAAATGTTCTCTGGAGTTCTCAATCGTTTTTAAGAGTAAAAGGTCCTCAGACCAAAATGTTTCAGAACCACTATGTCAGCTTTACCCAAATACAAATAGAGTTTCTTTGCTGATGAAGATAGCTGGCTGCCTGTATGCTGGCCCCCTTTACACCTCCCAGTCCTGTTCCTGGCCACACCACTTTTTTTTTTCAAAAATTTTTATTGTGATTTGGGTGAAAGTTTACAGAGCAATTTTATTTTATTTTTTTTATTGTGCTTTAGGTGCATGTTTACAGAGCAGAGTTTGTTTTACATTCAACATTTCGTGTATATTTAGTTTCACTCCCCATTTACCATCCCCAACCCTAACCTGGTCTCCCCCTTCTCTGCCCAGTAACCCCCCTGCCCCACCGGTACCCCTCACAGTTATGCACTCCTGTGTGTCCTGCATTTCCTGTGTGCGAATGATGCCCCTCTGGTGCTCCGTGGTCGACTGCTCAAAGGGATGCATCTCCATAGAGTATGTGAGTGCATCACCCTGGGTTGAGTGGTTTGCGTGTACGTTTTGTTTACTATTGGGCTGAGAGCCAGTCCCTGCAATTTCATTTTATATACAGCAATTCATACACATTTTGTTTCATGACATTAACTGCAATTTCCCACAACGTAACAGCACTCTTCCCACTTCTGCCCCATAGTTACCTCTTCCCTGTGGCCTTCCCTCCCATGCACTCCTGCCCCTGAGCGGTCTCTCTGTGCATACACTGCCTTTCTGTTCTCCCATGAGTGATCTCTCCAAGGAGTATATCTACCTGATGTACATGTTCAGCCCATACGCCCATCTTTTATTTGGCTGGAAGTCACAGGAATGAGTTCCATTCCAGACCTGAAGGGCAGCTAGGGGCCCATAGTCTCAGGAGTTTCACCAGGCTCTATCAGACCAGCAAACCTGATTTTGAGTTTTGTTCCACATTGTTCTCCTACTCTATCCAAGATCTATCCAAGATCTCCTACACAGATTCCCCTCCGAGTGGTTGACAGTGGTAGCCAGGTACCATCTAGTTCTTCTGGTCTCATGGTTACCAGTCCCTTGGACTAATTGTTTCCATGTGTCTTTGGTTTTCTTCATTCTTCTTTGCTCTAGATGAGCAGAGACCCATTGCTGCATCTAGATTGCCACTTGCAAGTTTTTAAGATCTCTGTCGCTACCCACAAAAGTTGGATGTGGAACAGTATTTTTGTGTAGTATGTTATGCCATTTGAACTTGATGTCCCCTAGGACCAGGGCCAAGAAGTCACCACAACCTTGTCCCTTCTCAGTTCTACTATATACCTGGACACTCTTACAGAACATACAAATCCACTTGTACAAACTTTGTCTGCCAACCCTATACATGGACATGGGCACACTCCCCCCTGCATAGACATACCTAATAGTTCAGCCTGTCCACCCACTTATCCACCTGTAGATCAATGTTTGCCATCACTGGCAATGCAGGACTGTATGTGCAAAAGGGTTCATCTTTGTTGTCTGTATCTCCTGTGTACCTCTCTATGTCTTACTTTTCCTCAATGCCACTGTGTTGATTACTCACATTTGGTACACTGCCCTTCTCTTCACCCAAATCAAAACTTGTCTCTACCTATCTAGCAGTGTTCCGTCCTCTCCCCTCCCACGCCTGGTAACCAACAAAGAAAATTTCCTTCCATATATAAACATTTCTTTGACTTTTCATAATAGCAGACTACTACAATATTTGTCCTTCTGTGATTGACTTATTTCACTCAGCACAATGTCCTCCAAGTTCATCCATGTTATGCAGTGTTTTGCAGATCCTACGTTATTCTTCAGGGTTGCATAGTATTCCATTGTGGCCACACCACTTCTTGCTTGGACATCTCTGGCTTCCTTCCTTCTCCTTTATGGTCCATTCTCCACAGCAGATCAAGTAATTTTCTTAGCATGTGAAGAGTATATGGCTGCCCTGGTTCGTTATTGGCAGGTGCCGCCTGAGTCACATCCAACTCACGGTGACCTTATGCATAACAGAAAAAATGCTGCCCAGTCCTGTACCATCTTCGTGATGGTTAGTATGTTTAAGCACATTGTTGTGGCTATTGTGTTAATCCATGTTATTGAGGGTCTCTCTCATTTTTTGCTGACCCTCTACTTTACCAAACATGTCTTTTTCTAGTGACTGGTCTTTCCTAATGATGCATTCAAAGTAAGCTAGCTGAAGTCTTACCATCCTCATTTCTAAGGACATGCATGTGAAAGCTGCCTTGGTTAGAATCCTCCAAATTGCTTGCCACCACCTCCAAGCTCTTGCATGACCCTACAGGGGTCTAGCTGTCTTGGCTCTGCTTCCATCCCCAGAACACACTAAGTCAATTCCATTCTTACCTTCCTCTCTGTAATTGCTCTCACCACTACCAGAATGCTCTGCTCAGACTCAAAGACCACACCACTTCTCAGAGAGGTCCTCTTTGCCCCTTCATGTGACCCCCCCATCCCAATTGTCTTCTTCATAGCATTTACTGTTGTCTGAAAATTTCTTACTTGTGTCTCTCCCACTAGAATACAAACAGTGAGAGCAGAAACTTTCCCTAGAAGGGATTAGGTACATGGTAAATGTTATGGATTGAACTGTGTCCCCCAAAACATGTATTGAAGTCCTGGCATCTCTATCTGTGAATATGATTCTGATTGGAAATAGAGGGTTTCTCTTATTATGTTAATAAGTTCATACCAGAGTTGGTGAGTCCCAAACCTAATCACTTCTGAATTATAAAAAGAGGAGAATTGAGACACACATACAGGGAGAAGACAGATAACAAAGACAGATGTATCTAGAAGTCCAGAAACACTGAAGGACCTCTCCTTAGTCTCTTGAACTATGAGAAAAAAATAAATAACTGTTCTTTAAAACCACCCACTTAGAGTGTATCTGTTATGGCAGTTCTAGGTACCTAAGACAATGAATATTCAATTCTTATGTTGAAATAATAAAGAAAAAGTTCCTCAGATCCTGACCTTGGTCTGGGCCCAAATGCTCTAGCTGCCCTAGAGCAGGTCTGTGCACACCAACTCTGTAGGCTCATTCTTTTCACTGTGGACACTTAATATCCTGCTTCTCTTCTCAGCTAATGTGGGCAGCCCTGCCCAGTGTCTACTTTCACCATATGGAATACTTAATATAAAATATATCTACTGTGGTAGTTCAGTTTGTGTGTCAACTTGCCTGGGCCTGGTTAAGTGGCTGGGCAGCTGGATGTAGTATTCCCCATGATGACACTGGTAATCAACTCCACGGTGGAATGTACTGTGAGCAGCTGAGTAGCTGCCGTAGGGAATGTAGTCTGCTTTCTGCATATAAGCAGAAGCCTTGGGGAATGGTCTCTAGCTTATGGCACACTTGGACCTTGCATGTAGCTGTGTCATTATTCAGTAGCCTGCCATGCTCTGCCGATCTTGGGACTTAAAATGGACTTAAATTAATGGCCTGCTGTGTGGTTTGGTAACATTGGGACTGTGCCTTTTTACTTGTCAATGTTGGGTTTGTCAGCCTTAGCAGCCAGCAGCTGTCTGACTGAAGAGATGCCTCTAGCTCCAGTGGGCCGGGAGCAGGAGGCAGAGCTGGACCCCAAGATTAAGGGGCTTTCACCTAGCCTCTAGAGCCTGGCACTCTGACTTTGGACTTAAAGCCTCTAAACTGTGAGAGAATAAACTCCTGTTTGTTAAGGCCATCACATTTGTGGTGTATTTCTTGTCAAAGAGGCACTAGGTAACCAGAACACCCACCAAAAACCAAACCAAGATCACTGCCATCAATTCAGATTCGACTCATAGCGACCCCTCCTTGGGCTTCTGAGGTGGTATCTCCACAGAAACAGACTGCCCAATCTTCCTTCTGAGGAGTGGCTGGTAGGTTTGAACTCCAAGCCTTCTGGTTAGCAGTCAAATGCCTTAGATACTCCTCAATTACTATCTCATTATCTGACATTTCACATTTACAACACCTTTGAAAATATTCTCAGGCGGTACCTCTGATGGTCCAGGGTGCCCTCTGTGAGCCATCCTGAATGATATACTGGAGGCCCTGGCAATGACTGGGCCACATGAGGGATGGCAGCCAACCAGGTGCAAGATGTCTTCTCTTGTTTCTCCACAATGTCCTGGTCCAGCAGAACAATGTGAGATCATAAGAAGGCAGGGGAAGACCAAGTGTGAGCTCAAAGATGCCAAGGAGATTGGTGGGAGGAGGTAAGAAGTGGGGAGGAAGGAAGGGGACAGCCAGGGCTGTGGTGCCAGGGCACAAATGTGGTCCCTGACCAGGATGGGTAGCAGGAGGTGACAAGCAACACTCCACTACCACCAACACCAACCTCACACCCGTGGGCTTCACACTGGTGGGAAAGGGGTGCCTCTGTGCCATATACATCACAAAGGAGATGCCCAATGGGTGGTGAATGATGGGGAGGTATTGGTGCCAAAGATGGGGCATAACCCTCGATTCTTACATAATGCCAATTTTGCATAATGACCTCGTCTCTGGAACCAAACTATGTTCATAAGTGAGGAATAGGTGCACCACATTTTATGCTTTACTGAATTACAGACAGTGCCCATCTACCCTAAGGGACGGGAAGGCAAAGCTGTTTCCTCACACTAAGTCTTCTCTTCCTTTCATTCTTAAAATGTGCAGTTCTTGGTTCTGATGGTGCAGCACATAGAATGAACCCTGAGAGCCAACAGACCTGGGTGCAAATCTTCACTATTAGCTGTTGCTGTTATCAGCTGCCACTGAGTCAGCCCTCAACTCACAGACAACAGAATGAAACAAAGCCTGATCCCATGCCATCCCATGATCAGACCTTTGTGATCCACAGGGTTTTCACTGGCTGATTTTTAGAAGTAGGGCACTAGCCCCCTTCCTACTCTGTCTTAGTTGAGAAGCTCTGCTAAAACTTGTTTGCATTATGTTGTTGTGTGCTGTCAAATTGATTCCAACCCACAGTGACCTATAGGTCAGAGTAGACCTGCCCCATATGGTTTCCTAGGCTATAATCTTTATGGGAGCACACCGCCAGGTCTTTTCTCCTGTGGAGCTAACCTTCCAGTTAGCAGTTGAGTGTTTAATTACTATGGCATCAGGGCTCCTGTTTGCAATAAAGCAACATGCAAATCTCTACTGACGGGTAGGAAGTGCATCAGGGTTGTATCCTTTCACCATACTTATTCAACCTATATGCTGAGCAAATAATCCGAGAAGCTGGACTATATGAAGAAGAACATGGCATCAGGATTGGAGGAAGGCTCATTAACAACCAGCAATATGCTGATAGCACAACTTTGCTTGCTGAAAGTGAGAATGACTTGAAGCATTTATGGATGAAGATTGAAGACTACAGTCTGCAGTATGGATTACATCTCAAATAAAGAAAACAAAAATCCTCACAACTGGACCTATAAGCAGCATCACAATAAATAGAGAAAAGATTGAAGTTGTCAAAGACTTCACATTGCTTGGTTCTACAATCGATGCCAATGGAAGCAGCAGTCAGGACATTAGAAGACATATAGCACTGGGCAAGATGGGTGCAAGAGACCTCTTTCAAGTGCTAAGAAGCAAGGATGTCTCCTTGAGGACTAAGGTGCGCCAGACACAAGCCATGGTATTTTCAATCACCTCATATGCACGTGAGAGCTGGACAAGAATAAAAAAGACTGAAAAAGAATTGATGCTTTTGAGTTGTGGTGCTGGTAAAGAATGCTGAAAGTACCATGGGCTGCTAAAAGAACTAACAAATTTGTCCTGGAGGAAGTGCAGCCGGAATGCTCTTTGGAAGTGAGAATGGCCAGACTTCATCTCACCTACTTTGGTCATGTTTCAGAGGGGACCATTCCCTGGAGAAGGATGTCATGCTTGCTAAGGTGAAGGGCAGACAAAGGAGGGGAAAGCCTTCAACGAGATGGACTGACACAATGGCTACATCTACGGGGTCAAGCATAGCAGGGATCGCGGTGGCGTGGGACCAGGCGGTGTTTCGTTCTGCTGTGCACAGGCTCGCTATGAGTCAGAGGTGACTCAACAGCACCTAAAAACAACAACAACAACAACAACTGATGGGTAGGGGCTGCTCATGAGGTGTCTTGGCCGGGAATTGAGCTCAGGTCTCCTGCATGGAAAAGAAGAATACTAACACTGAGCCACAAATGCCTCATTTACTATTAGCCTTGGAAGTTTATAAAGAGTTCTGGTGGTGTAGTGGTTAAGAAATTTGGCTGCTACCAAAAGGTCAGTGGTCTGAACCCACCAGCTGCTCTGCAGAAGAAAGATGAGGTAGTCTGCTTCTGTGAAGATTTATAGCCTTATAAACCAAATGGGGGGTCTCTATGAGTTAGAACTGACTTGATAACAGTGAGTTTGATTTTGGTACTTTTTTTTGAAGTTTATACATGTATATACATCATTTGTAGTTACTTTAAAGATTTAATGGGATCAGCTATGCAAAGCACTTAGATGCTCAATTTACTTTACTTTCTTTCCCTTTCAAATAACCACTTAGATATTGTTCTGGTTACCTAGTGTCACTCTGACAAGAATATACCACAAATGGGATATTTTTAACAAACAGGAGTTTATTCTCTTTCAATTTGGAGGCTTTACGTCCAAGTTCAAAGTGCCAGGCTCTCGGAGCTGCATGAAAGCCCGTCAACCTTGGGCTTCAGCTCTGCCTCCTGCTCCCGGCCCACTGAATCTGGAGGCTTTTCTTCACTCAGCTGCTGGCTGCTGAGGCTGACAAGCCCAAGGTTAACAAGTAAAAAGGCACAGTCCCGATGTTACCAAACCACACGGTAGGCCATTAATTCAAGTCCACTGAAAATCCCAAGGTCAACAGAGCATGGCAGGCTGCTGAACAATGACACAGCTACATGCAGGGTTCAAGTGTGCCATAAGCAGGAGACCATTCCCAAAGCTACTTCTTATATACAGGAAGCAGACCACATCCCTAAGTCATCTACTCAGCTGCTCCAATAAATTCCACCATGGAGTGGAATCAGTCTCACCATGGGGAATAACTACATTCAGCTGCCCAGCCACTCAACAAGGCCTAGCCAAGATGACATACAACCTTAACTACCACAGATACCATAGTCTGGAAAAGTTCAATCCTTTCCTGGCAAGAGATTCCTTCCTAGTATTTGTAGGACATAATTTCTTCAGAAACTGATCAATGTCTTTCCACCATCAGCAAACATTTATTTTCCCGTAAGAACTAATGGGAACTCTGGTGGCATAGTGCCTATGGGATTTGACTGCTAAACAGAAGACTGGCGGTTCAAACCCACCAGCCATTCTTCAGAAGGAAGACTGGGCAATGTACTTCTGTTGAGATACTGCCTTGGAAGCCTAAGGAAGTGTCACTATGAGTCGGAATGACTCAATGGCAGTGAGTTTGGTTTTTTATTTTTTAAGAACTAATGAAACCAATGCCTCATTTTAATTTGTCTAAAATGGTGATGGTTTTTACAAATCTCTGTAAACCATTGTCAGGAATTTATTATAGACAGACAGGATCTTAATTGAGTTGGTTTTATTTAGAATAAATCATTAGTAGATTGAGGAGACCTGTGCAGGTTGATGATTATGTCCTCTAAGATTTTATTTGTGAAGTTTTACTTTTATAGCACTAATAAGATGGAGAGAAAAGTTTACTGCTGGTTTTTAATGTCATAGCTCTAAATCACGGTGATCACAAGCATCATAATGGATAAAACAGATATCTAAGAAGCAATGGAGCAAATTAGCTCACTGGCATGGCAATCTAGTTATCTCTGAATCCAATATCCACACAGAGTAAACATTAAATCATCATCACATCCAATTTATAAAGGATATGGCTTACATGTTATTTACAAAGATGTAAGATGCCTAGGTTGGCATATGGCAAGCCTGAATTATAGCCCCAGGTGCCCAGTCATAGAGAAAAGCATATTTACTTAAATGTTGTTGTTGTTACGTGCCATCAAGTTGGTCCCAACTCATAACGACCCCTCCTTGAGTTTCCAAGGTGGTATCATTATGGAAGTAGATTGCCCAACCCTCCTTCTGAGGAGTGGCTGGTAGGTTTGAACCGCCAGCCTTCTGGTTGGTAGTCAAGTGCCTTAGGCACTATGCTACCAGAGCTCCTACTTAAATGTAGTCATTACATATGAAAATAATTCTACTATTTAATTAAAGGAGGCTCTGGGTGGCACAAATAGTTAAGCACTTGGTTACTAACTGAAAGGTTCATCCACCAAGAGGAACCATGGAGGAAAGGCCTGGTGATCTGCTCCCTAAAGACCACAGCCTTGAAAACTCTATGGGGTAGTTCTAATCTGACACACATGGGGTCACCATGAGTTAGAATTAACTTGATGGCAACTGATTTGGTTTATTTAAGATATATTTTATGATTATTATAAACAACTCAGAGAAAGATTATCTATGAAATATAGCTATGTAATCTAGCTAATTTGCTACCAAAGAGGGAATAAAGGCAGGAGCTGACACAATCTATTACAAGTTTTAGGAATGTACTGGACATTGTAAACACATTGCTGTTTGTGATATCCAATATTAAATTGTGGACTTCAGTAACAACTGCAGCATCCATTAAAGCAAAAATAAGGCACTATTTTCAAAATCCTTCAATATTGCAACTCAAGGCTTGGATTTTTTCTTCAGTTCTTTCAGCTTAAGAAATGCCAAGTGGATCTTATGGCACCTTGAACCCTGCATGTAGCTGTGTTATTGTTTAACAGCCTGCCATTCTCTGCCAACCTTGGGACTTTCCATGGGCTTAAATTAACGGCCTGCCGTGTGGTTTGGTAACATTGGGACTGTGCCATTTTATTTGTCAACCTTGGGCTTGTAGCTGCCTGAGTGAAGAGATGCCTCTAGCTTCAGTGGGCCAGGAGCAAGAGGCAGAGCTAAAGCCCAAGGTCAAGGGGCTTTCACACAGCCCCTAGAGCCTGGCACTCAGAACTCAGACTTCTAGCCTACCGAACTGTAAGAAAATAAATTCCTGTTTGTTAAGGCCATCCCCTTTGTGGTATATTCTTCTCAGAGCGGCTCTAGGTAACCAGAACAGGTCTAATCTCTAAAGTTTCAGCAACTCAACAACAAAAAAACAATCCAATTTAAAAATGAACAAAAGGAACTTTTGGTAAGATAGAGGACTAGGCAGCCAAGCGACACAGACCCTCTTCAACAAAGAAAAGGGAAACCAATTGACAGAGATACAGAAGATAATCCTGGAGCCCTGAGCTTTGAAAGGAACTATACAGAAGTGGATTAGGCACCAACTAGTGGAAAAACCTGAACGAAAACAGTGATTACAGTGATGGTTGGAGCTGCAGATTGTCAGCTACTCTAATGGGACGGGACCAACAGCCTGAATATTTCCAAGTGGTGTTGGGACCTGAGAATTAACCTAAAGGTCAGCCCTGCTCACCTAGGGGTGCAGGGATGACTGCACTGGTGGTCTATAACTAGGAACAGAAACAGAAAGGAAGGAGAAAAGCTGATCTGTGGACTTACCGCTGTTGCTATCTGGAGGGTGCAGCCATTTTGAATGTTTATAAGTGGCAGCCATTTTGGATATTTAAAGTGACTGCTCTGGTAGTGTAGTGCCTAAGGCACTTGACTGCTAACCAAAAGGCTGGTGCTTCAAACCCACCAGCCACTCCTCAGAAGGAAGGTTGGGCAATCTACTTCCGTAGTGATACTGCCTAGGACACCCAAGAAGGGGTGGCTATGAGTCAGGTTTGACTTGACAGCACATAACAACAACAACAACAACAAAGTGACTGAGGGCATAGCCATTCTGAATGTTTACAAGTAGCGGTCATTTTGGATATTTAAAGTAACCAAGGGCGCAGCCACTTTGAATGTTTACAAGTGGCAGCCATTTTGGATTTTAAAGTGACAGCATTCTCATTCAGATTCCAGGGACCTAAAAATAGGCTCTGTTTGCCAATGTTGGCAGGGACATACAAGAGGCTGACAACAGGAAAGGAGACAGGTGGTAAGTGTACAAGTGCTGTCAACTAGTGAATAGAGGAGCATAGCACAGTACCCTGACTGTAGAGATAACATACAAATAAAACAAAGAAAATGAAAATCATGGGCAAGTCACTCCAACATACAATTACCAATTAAATATAAACACAAAAACGTCATAATGCCTCAGAGACAACAGAGCATCACAGTCTACACAAAGAAGCAAGATAAAGCAGGAGAAACAAGGGACCAGGGTACAGACCAAAACAAATCCCTGAGGAAGACACAGCATTGGAACTCCCTGATAAGGAATTCAAAAGAATTTTATTTAGGTATCTTCAACAAAGTGAGGGGCAGATCAAGAAAAACACTGACAAAATTGAGGAAAACACAGAGAAAACTCTACAACAATTTCAAAAGACAATATGAGAACAAAATGACAAAATAAATGAAAAATTAGAAACAACACAAAATCAACACACAGAAATCCAGAAGATGAATAGGAAATTTTCAGAAATGGATAAGACATTGAATGGGCAAAGAAGTAGAATTCAATCAATGGAAGACAGAATTCATGAGATTGAAGACAAATACCTCAATACTTCTTTGGAAAGGCATCAATCAGAAAAAAGATCAAAACAAAATAAAGAAAGCCTAAGGTTCATGTGGGATACCATCAAAAGGAATAACCTATGTGTAATCGGAATTCCAGAATAGAAGGGACAAATAAAACCACAGAGAAAATTATTGAAGATTTGTTGGAAGAGACTTTTCCTGGTATGATGAAGAATGAGAATATATCCATTCAGGAAGTCCAACGAACCCCAAACAGGATAGACCCCAAAAGAGAATCACCAAGACATATCATCATCAAACTCACCAAAACTAAAGACAAAGAAAGAATCCTGAGAGCAGCACAGGAAAAACAAAAAGTTACCTACAAGAGGCAACCAGTAAGACTAAGCTCAGATTTCTCGGCAGAAACCACACAGGTGAGAAGATAATGGGATAGTATACATAAAACCCTGAAAAAGAAAAATTTCCAACCAAGAATTATATACCCAGCAAAACTGTCCCTCAAATATGATGGTGAAATTAGGACATTTCCAGATAAGCAGAAATTAAGGGAATTTGTTAAAACCAGACCAACGTTACAAGAGATGCTAAAGGGAGCTCTTTGGACAGAGAAGCAATAACAGCCAACAATAACTGACCATTAACACACATGATGATAAAACCCAGAAACCAACCCAGCTATCAAAGTATCCAAAGTAAATAGGTCTACAAGATTGTAAACAGGGAACCAGAGACATCAATTGACAAATGAGGACAACTACAAACCAAAAATAGGAGCTCTAGTAGCATAGTGGCTAAGGCACTTGACTGCTAACCAGAAGGTTAACGGTTCAAACCCACCAGCCACTCCTCGGAAGGAAGGCTGGGCAATCTACTTCCGTAGTGATACTGCCTCAGAATCCCAAGGAGGGTTTGCTATGAGTCAGATCCGACTCAATGGCAAATAACAACAACAACAACAACACACCAAAAAGAGGGAAAAAACTGTGTCATTATAGAACGTCTAGGAAACAAAATGCATTGACCTATGTCACTTTAGGTTTGTGTATTTCACTGTACATAAATTATATTTCAATAAAATGCATTTAAAAAAGGAAGGAAGAGCTAAGGGCAAGGATCTGGAGATAGGTGAGGAATGGGAAGAAGAGGAGAAGGCAAGAAGGATTCCAAGGAACTTGGCCCTGACAAAGAGGCAAAAGAGGAAGAAGAGAAGTTACAGCTGAGTTGGAGTGCAGGGAGCTTCAGGAACAGGCAGGTGAGGGGATGGAGACCACGGAGGGACAGGTGGGTCCTGGGGCAGGAGAGCAGTGTAGGACCCACAGCCCATACCTTGGGACAGCCTCCAGGAGTTGGGAAGGAGCAGTAACCAGTGAGGGAGCCCAAGATACTGGACTCCAGGATACGGGTTAGGATTTGGAGCAGCAGGTATGGGTGACACACTCTTATAGTGTTTCTCAGTCACAGACAGTGACAAACCTGGACACAGCCATGCTGAGTACTTCTAGGTGGGGTGGGAAAGGCTCACATGGGCTTGTGGGTACTGATGAGGGAAGGTACCCCCCATGGGAGCTACAGGGCATTAAATAATACATCCCACACTCACTGCTGTCGAGTTGGATCTGACTCATAGCAACCTCTCCTTGGGTTTCCAAGGCAGTATCACATCCCATAGTATCTATTAAAACAAACCCCCAAACAAAAAGCCACTTGTACAGCTGGGTCTAAATGCCATGCAGAAGTGGTCACAGAGCTCACCTGGGGAGAAGGGTGGAGAAGACACTACCTGCACACTATGTGCTTCTGTGTGGTCTAAAAAATAAAAGGTATTCATTAAAAAAAAAGAAGAAGAAGAAGAATGTAGAGTCTGCAAAACCCCACATAATATGGATGAATTTGGAGGACATTATGCTAAGTGAAATAAGTCAATCACAGAAGGACAAATATAGTATTAGTTCATTGTTGTGGAGGGTCAAGGAAAGGTTTATACATGGAGGGAAACTTTCTTTGTTGGTTGCCAGGGGTGAGAGGGGAGGGGAGAGAACACTGAGGGGGAAAAAAAAAAAAAGCATTGACCCATGTCACTTTAGTTTTGTGTATTTCACTGTACATAAATTATATTCCAATAAAATGCATTAAAAAAAAGGAAAGAAAGAAATGTCAAGTGTGTCCTCTCCTTTTGATTTTCTAACTTCAGGTTTTTACACACATCATTATAGTAATTTACTTTGTTTTTTCTAACTGCTCTTTGAAATCTTCTGTTCATCTCTTTTATCTCACCATTTTTTCCATTTGCTTAGCTACCCTCTGTTCAAGAGCAACTTTCAGAGTCTCTTCTGACATCTGCTCTGGTCTTTGCTTCCTTTCCTGCCTTTTTAATGATCTTTTGCTTTCTTCATTGATGATGTTCTTGATGCCATCCCACAACTCATCTGGTTTTTGGCCATTACTGTTCAATCCATCAAATTTATCCTTCAGATGGTCTCTAAATTCAGGTGGAATATAATCAAGGTTGCATTTTGGCTTTCATGGACTTGTTTTAATTTTCTTCAGCTTCAACTTGAACTTGCATATGAGCAACTGATGGTTTGTTCCAAAGTAAGCTCTTGGACTTGTTTTGACTGAAGATACTGAGGTTCTCCACTGCCTCTTTCCACAGGTGTAGTTGATCCAATTCCTATGTATTCCACTTGGCAAGGTCCACATAGATAGCTGCCGTTTTCTGCTGTTGCAAACAAGGTATTTTCAATGAATAAGTCACTAGTCTTGCAAAATTCTAGCATGTGACCTCTGGCATCATTCTACCACCAAAGCCATATTTTCTAACTACCAATGATAGTTGTTTGTTTCCAATCAACACATTCTAATCACCAGTAATAATCAATACATCTTGATTGCATGTTTGGTCAATTTCAGACTGCAGAAGCTGGTAAAAATCTTCAATTTCCTGATCTTTGGCTTTAGTAGTTAGTGCGTAAATTTGAAAAATAGTAGTAGTAACTGGTCTTCCTTGTAGGCGTATGGATATTATCCTATCACTGACAGCACTGTACTTCAGGACAGATCTTGAAACATTCTTTGTGATGATGAATGTGATGCCATTCCATTCCTCTTCAATTTGTCACTGCTGGCATGGTAGATGATATGATTGTCTGAATCGAAATGGCCAAAACCAGTCCATTTCAGCTCACTAATGCCTAGGATATTGAGCTCCATGCATCCCATTTCATTTTTGACAACTTCCAATTTTCCCAGATTCATACTTCATGCATTCCATGTTCCAATTATTAATGGATATTTGCAGCTGTTTCTTCTCATTTTGAGTCACGCCCCATCAGCAAATGGAGATCCCAAAAACTTTACTCCATCCATGTTATTAAGGCCAACTCTACTTTGAGGTAGCAGCTCTTCTCCCACTGCATTTTTAGTACCTTCCAATCTGAGGGGCTCATCTTTTGGCACTTTATCAGATAATGTTTCAGGGTTATTCATAAAGTTTTCCAGTAATACATCAGTGTTTTGCTGCTATTCATAAGGTTTTCACTGAAAAAGCATCAAAAGAAGAGGAAAGGAATACACAGAATCACTGTACCAAAAATAATTAGTTGATGTTCAACTATTTCAGGAGGTGGCATATGATCAAGAACTAATGGTACTGAAGGAAGAAATCCAAGCTGTACTGAAGGAATTGGTGAAAAACAAGGTTCGAGAAATTGATGGAATACCCAATGAAATGTTTCAACAAATGGATGTAGTGCTGAAGGTTTATGCCAAGTAATTTGGAAGACAGCTGCTACCTGACCGACCAGAAGAGACTGATATTTGTGCCCATTCCAAAGAAAGGTGATCCAAAGAATGTGGAAACTATCAAATAATATCATTAATATCACAAGCAAGTCAAATCTGGCTGAAGATAATTTAAAAACGTTTATAGCAGTATATTGACAGGAAACTTCCAGAAATTCAAGATGGATTCAGAAGAGGACATGGAATGAGGGATATCATTGCTCATGCCAGGTGGATCTTGGCTGAAAGCAAAAAATACCAGAAAGATGCTTATCTGTGTTGTATTGACTATGCAAAGGCATTCAATTGTGTGGATCATAAAATTACGGATAACACCGCAACAACAGGGAATTCCAGAACACTTATTTGTGCTCATGTGCTGTATTAGACCAAGAGGCTGTTGTTCGAACAGAACAAGGGAATACTGCATGGTTTAAAACCAGGAAGGACACTGTATCAGGGTTGTATCATTTCCCCATACTTATTCAATCTGTATGCTGAGCAAATCATCTGAGAAGCTGGACTATATGAAGAAGATGCAGCATCAGGATTGGAGGAAGACTCATTAACAACCTGTGATATGCAGGTGACACAACCCTGCTTGCTGAAAGCAAAGATGACTTTAAGTACTTACTGATGAATATCAAAGACTACAATCTTCAGTATGGATTACACTTCAACATAAAGAAAACAAAAATCCTTACAACTAGACCAATTATCAGCATCACAATAAAGGGAAAAAAGACTGAAGTTGTCAAAGATTTCATTTTATTTAGATCTGCAATCAACATTCATAGAAACACCAGTCAAAGAATCAGATGTTGTATTGTACTGGGAAAATTTGTTGCAAAAGTATTAAGGAGCAAAGATGTTATTTTGAAGACTAAGGTTCCCCTGATTCAAGCCATAGTATTTTCAATAGCCTCATATGCATGTAAAAAGCCAGACAATGAATAAGGAAGATTGAAGAAGAATTGATGCCTTTGAATTGTGGTATTGGTGAAGAATACTGACAATACCTTGGACTGCCAGAAGAACAAACAAATCTGTCCTGGAAGAAGTGCAGCTGGAATGCTCCGTAGAAAGGAGAATGGCCAGATTTCACCTCACCTACTTTGGTCATGTTGTCAAAAAGGACCATTCCCCGGCAAAGGATATCATGCTTGGTAAGGTAGAGAGAGAAAAAGGGGAAGACCCTAAAAAGATCAGTTGACACTGTGGCTGAAATAATGGGCTCAGTATAGCAACGATTGTGGGGAGGGTGCACTACTGGGCAGTGTTTCATTCTGTTGTACACAGGGTCACTGTGAGTTGCAGCCTACTCAACGGCACCTTACAACATAACAATTTCCAAAAAGTGATTTCCTGTGAGTGTTAGCCCCCCCCAGAGCATAATTATATCCTTCTGCAAACTACTTACAAACCAAATCCCATTGATACTCATTTTTGAATTCCAGAAGATACATCCATTTGTAAACATCTGTCATTTTGTTTCTAAGAAGGGAGACTGAACCACAAACTGCATTAAAGCTGTTATCTTGAAAGTCAGCTAAGTTATAACGGGCTGGGGAAATGAAGAAGGACATAGTGTTAAGTGTCCCTAGGAAAGGCACTTTGCATATATGGCATCTCATTTAATCTTCCCTACAATCCTCAGAGGGAGGCTCTATTTACATGTTATAGATGAGAAAAATGAGGCAAGGTAAGATCATTTCTTGTGTGCTGCACTATATACTCCACAAATTGTTTTCCCATTTCATCTTTTGCCTGTAGCTTTGTATATGTCTTTGACATGTTGTTGTTAGCTCCATCAAATTGATTCTGGTCTTCAAGAGCCATACTCTAGTTAGTTCTGTATTGCTGGTGTTTAGCTAGTGCCTGGCACATAGTAAGTACTCAGTGAGGATTTTTGAGATTGCAAGAGAAAGAGTGTCAACAAGCTGCTAAACAGCTTTGTGTAATAATCATAATAATGACAAAAATAGCAGGCACTAACATTTATTGAGCATTTACAATGTACCAGGCACTGCACTGAATCATGTATCACAGCTTATGAAATGATTATCTCATTTAATTTCCAGAACAGCCTATGAACAAGGTGTTATTTCACCCCCATTTTACAGAGTAGACACCTTAGGCTCAGAGAAGTCTGGGGAACGAGTATCTACAGCACTGTCCAACAGAGCTTTCTGTGATAATGGGACTATCCTTTACCTGTCTAGTACACAGCTACCAACCACAAGTGGCTGTGAACTGTTTGAAATGTAGCTGGTGCAACTGAGGAATTTTAAATATTTCATTTAAATTAGCTTAAATTAAAATTTAAATGGTCACACAGGGCTAGAGGCTACCACATGTGATGGTGTAGTCTAAGCTGTCTCGTGTAAAATAGGAGATGAAATAATTCCAAATGCCCTCTCCTATTCTGGAAGTTTATGTGTTGTACTTTTGACCTCTATGCAAGGTAGGAAGCACCAACCAGGAGGCAAAGAACACATGGAAACAAACATACTCTTCTGTGGACACAGCTATAAAGTTCCCAATGTTAATCCAGACACTGTGCCAAACACTGTAGAAGCTGTGAGAGAGGCAGGATGGCTCCTGGAGAAGAGGCACACCCAAGGCATTAGATTAAAGAATGGGGGAGATCTGAAGAGACACACAGTGTACTGTGTACAATATAAAAAACAAAACAAAACAAAAACCAAACCAGTTGCTGTTAAGGCAACTCCAACTCATGGTGACCTCATGTACATCAGAGTAAAATTGTGCTCCATAGCTGTGGTAGTTCAGTTTGTGTGTCAACTTGGCTTGGCCTGGCTGAGCAGCTGGGCAGCTGGATGTAGTATTCCCCATGATGAGACCGGTAATCAACTCCAGGGTGGAATCTACTGGGAGCAGCTGAGTAGCTGCCTTTGGTTATGTGATCTGCTTCCTGTATATAAGGAGAAGCTTTGAGAATGGTCTCTAGCCTATGGCACTCTTGGATCCTGCATGTAGCCATGTCGTTGCTCGGCAATCTGCTATGCTCTGCTGACCTTGGGACTTACAATGGACTTAAGTTAATGGCCTGCCGTGCAGTTTGGTAACATCGGGACTGTGCCATTTCATTTGTCGACCTTGGGTTCTTAGCCTCAGCAGCCTGAGTGGAGATGCCTCTAGCTCCAGTGGGCTGGGAGCAGGAGGCAGAGCTGAACCCCAGGGTTGAGGGCTTTCACCCAGCTCCTAGAGACTGGCACTTTGAACTTGGACTTAAAGCCTCCAAATTGTAAGAATAAACTCCTGTTTGTTCAAGCCATCCCATTCGTGGTCTATTCTTGTCAGAGCGGCACTAGGGAACCAGAACAACAGGGTTTTCGATAGTTGTTATTTTGGAAGTAGATCACCAGGCCTTTCTTCCTATTAACCTTTGGGTGGTTTTCAACCACCAAACTTAAGTTTAGTAGTCGATCGAGCATTTAAGTGTTTGGACCACCCAGGGACTCCTGTATACAGTATAAGCATTGGCGAAAAAAAAAACAAAGAATGAAAATAGTGTGACCACAGGATAGAAGAACTCCAAATCAGAGGGGAAATAGATGTGGTTTACAGAAAGTCACATTTAGTTAATGTTTAAGAATGCAGCTACTGCAATATATAAAGGTAACACAAAATCTCAGTGATTTCACAGAATACCTAGAAGCCATTTACTTAAAAAAAATTAGCAGTCACTACATGATTTGAATCATGTATCAACAGCTTATTAAAGATGAGTGAATCTCTGTGAATATACTAATGTAAATGAGTGTAGACTTTTATACTAACGTAAATGAGTGTAGACTTTAAATGAATTATACCTCAATACAACTGTGTGTGTGTGTACACACACATACACGTATATACATATATATACACACATACCTATACACACACACACACACACACACACACACACACACACACACATATATATACACATATATCTATCTTGTTTTTAGGTACCAGTAAGTCAATTCCAACTCATAGATATAATAATCAGTTATTCTGAAATCTTGATGTGAAAAGAAGTGTTTAGATTAACCCCTCAAATCCTCTGTGGAATGATATAGGGAAATCTCCCAATTTCTGAAATGTTAAAAACTGAAATCTCAGAGTTAACAAAATAAAGGCTGGGGAGTGAAATTCAGGCAAGTCTACCTTGGAAGCCACCTATGGTAACTTCAGTACTGCATTTGCCAAAAACTGCACAATGTATAGGTGGTGCACGGGCCTTTGGGAACAGATGGTGAGGGCTTGGAAACCAATGGCTGAAATACTACCATGATGAGCACATACCTCTTCCAGGCTGAGCTGCAAATACTCATAGATCCTGTATGGATTTCTTCTGCATATTAATCTCTTTGTCTGCACTGACTGAAAAGAAGAAAATAAAACAAATTAGAACAAATGGGGACACTATAGATTAAACAGAGGATATTGCATTTTAAAATTAAGATTCTTTTCTTATAAATTTTCAAGATCTACATGTTGTTTGGTCAATGTTATGAATGTGAAAAAAATTACTATGGTAAAAATTATGTCACAAAACACTTTCCATTTTAATATTTATAAAAGATGACTTTTTAATATTAATGTAGAAAAGGATGTTTTTGCTTTTTATTATTAACATTTTATTTCCTTTTTTCTACTCACGAATTCTTGCCAGGGTTAGACCATTTTGTTAGTCAATTTTATAGGTTGCTTCTTTTTTCAGTCAGTTGTACTTCACAAGTATGCAAGCATTCTTAATAAGATGTCATAAACCTCATGTACAGGCTACACAATATTTCTACAAAAGGATGCTTCACTTACTACTTAACCATTAGACTGTTTCTAATTTTTTACATTATACATAATTCCAGAGTAACCCTATCTAATATCATCCACCTATCCATCTGTCAACATCAAGCAAGTGGTGGCTTACATGTTGCTATGACACTGGAAGCTCAAAAACCAAAATCAAACTCACTGCCACTGAGTTGATTCTGACAAATAGCGACCCCCATTGGGTTTCCGAGGTGGTAAATCTTTTTTTTTTTTTTTTTATTGTGATTTGGGTGAAAATTTATAGAGCAAATTCACTTTCCATACAGCAGTTCACATACACTTTGTCTCATGACATTGACTATAATTTACCCCAATACAATAGTTCCCTTCCCACTTCCTCCTGATAGTTACCTCTTCCCTGTGTCCATCCCTCTATGCACTTCTGCCCCCTGAGCTGTCTCCCTGTGCATAAGCAGCCCTTCTTTCTCCCATGATTGTTCTCTCCAAAGAGTGTATCTACCTCAGGTAAATGTTCAACTCCTATGCCTGTCTTTTGCTTGGCTGGAAATCACAGGTGTGGGTTCAATTCCAGACCTGAAGGGCAGCTAGGGGCCATAGTCTCAGTGATTCCACCAGGCTCTAACAGACCAGCAAACCTGGTCCCCTTCCTTTTTTTTTTTTCTCCAAATGACTTTGAGTTTTGTTCTACATTGTTCTCCCTCTCTATCCAGGATCTCCTACACAGATCCCACTCTGAGTGTTTGACAGTGGTAGCCGGGCATCATCTAGTTCTGGTCTCATAGTCATATAGGCTGCAGATCGCATGGTGTACCAGTCGCTAGGACTAATTGTTTCCATGAATATTTGATTTTCTTCATTCTTCTTTGCTCTGGATGAGGAGAGACCCATCGTTGCATCTAAATGACTGCTTGCAAGCTTTTAAGATCCCAGTTACTACTCATCAAAGTAGGACGTGGAACAATGTTTTGTGTAGTATGTTATGCCAGTTGAGCTTGATGTCCCCTGTGACTTTGGTCCTGAGCTCTGAGGGGGTAAATCTTTATGGTAGTAGATTGCCCCATCTTCCTCCCAAGGAGTGGCTGGTGGGTTTGAACTGCCAACCTTCTGGGATAGCAGTCAAATGCCTTAGGCACTATAAGACCAACTATTCCATTGGTATTTCAAACACCAGTGGGGTCACCCATGGTGGAAATACTTCAGGGGACCTTCCAGACTAAGAGTAGGAAGAAAGACCTGGTGATCTACTTCCAAAAATCACCCAATGAAACCCTATGCATCATGACAGAATCTTGTCTCCTATAGTGCTGGAAGATCACGCCTCTAGGTTGGAAGGCACTCAAAATACACAGTAGCTACAACAATGGTCTCAAGCACACTGACTGTAAAGATGGTGCAGGACCAGTAATGTTTTGCTCTGTTGTACATGGGTCATCATGAGTTGCAGCCATGATGGCAACTAACAATAACAACTATCTCCACAGTGAGTCCCTTAATAAAGTGGCTCTTACTCTGCTCTCTAATACTTCTCTCATAATGTCTTCCACAGGATAATAATTTAATATTATCCTCTATTTGACAGAAATAATAATTACCATGATTATTTCTATCAAATAGAGGATAATATTAAACCAGCTTTCATTTATATATATATATATATATATATTTAACTTCAGTCATTCACAAATTTGAAGTTCTAGTTGAAACAGGGGAGCTCTGGTAGCGTAGTGCCTAAGGCACTTGACTGCTAACCAGAAGGCTGGCGGTTCAAACCCACCAGCCACTCCTCAGAAGGAAGGTTGGGTAATCTACTTTCGTAGTGATACCATCTTGGAAACCCAAGGAGTGGTCGCTATGAGTCGGGTTCGACTCGACGGCACATAACAACAGTTGAAACAGCCCTCACAGCTGATGTGTCCCAGGACCAGTATACCTGGAGTCTCCTGGATCTCTGGGAGCATTTGCAGCAAGGAGTTCTGCACAATTCTCACACGTCCCAGCTGCTTACCAAATAAATGCCTGTGCCTAGATGTTAGCAAAGGACAGTTTTTTTTTAAATTAAACTTTTTTTTTGCAATTCAAGTGAAAGTTTACGGAGCATGCTGGTTTTCCATTCAACAATTTATACACATTATGGTGATACTGACTCCAATCCCCACAATAAAACAGCACTCTTCCTACTTCCTCCCAGTGTTCACGTTTCCATTTGTCCTTTCTATTCCTTCCTACCTTCTGAGCTTTATCCCTGGGCAAACACTGCCCTTTTGATCTCTCATGGTTGATTGTTCCAATGAGTGCATACCTCTCTGGTGTTATTATTCACATTATAGGCCTGTTTATTGTTTGGATGAAAGCTGAGCTATGGTTCCAGGCTTAAAGAGTATCTATCTAAGGGCCATATAGTCTCTGAGGTTGCAGTCTCTATCAGACCAATAAGTCTGTTTTTTTTTGTTGTTGTTGTTGTTGTTGCTGTTTTTAAATTTTTATTGTGATTTGGGAGAAAGTTTACAGAGCAAATTCATTTTCCATACAGCAGTTCACATACACTTTGTCTGATGACTTGACTACAATTTCCCACAATGCAACAGCTCCCATTCTACTTCCTGCCCATAGTTACCTATTCCCTGTGTCCTTCCCTCCCATACACTCCTGCCTCCTGTGTTGCCTCCCTGTGCATATACAGATAGCCCTTCTATTCTCCCATGATTGTATCTACTTACTGGAAATGTTCAGTTCATATGCCTATCTTTGGTTTGGTTGGAAGCCAAGCCTGGTGTTTTTTATGATTTGAGTTTTGCTCCACATTTCCTCCCACTCTATCCAGGACCTCCTACTGTGATACTTTTCAAAGAATAATGGACATGCTGGTTAGCCAGACTCTCAGCTGGGTCAGAAGCAGATGGCTTTGGGGGAATAATTTGTTTTCTTTAACTTACTTCCTCACTCGGTGCATCCTCTCCTGTGCCCACATCATGAACCACTTCCTCCACGAGCACATACTCGTGACCAGCCCCGCCTTCTCTGGCAGAGAGGAGATCCATGTGCCGGTCATCCTCAGGCTGAGAACCATGCTGGGGGATGAGGTCATCATGGTGGCTATGCTGGACATGGGACAGGGGTGCAGTGCCCTCTATTGTGAGTCCATCAGAGCTATCTGTAGTGACGGCATCCTGCCCTGAACCCTCCTGTGGGCAGGCAGATCCCTTGTTCAGGTCCACCATGTCATCTGACTCTCCAGTGTCTCCATTCATCACAGAAAGTTTCTCTCTTCCTGCTGGGCCTTCCATGCTGGGATCCACTTCAGAGTTTAGCTCACTCTGCAGATGATCCTCTTCGTACCTTTGCAAACAAGGGAGTTCAAGTGGCTTGGTGTAATCCTGGAGGATGCTGTGCACAGCACTCTCCTCCTGCCCCTGCCTACGCAGGAGCTCTGCAGCCCATTCTACACTGCGCTGATACCTGCAAGATGTACGGATGGTTAGTAACAACACTGGAGTCTCCAAAGGTAAAAGACAAACTATAGAGACAACAAAGCAGATGAAAAAGATTGGAAAACTATACTTTTAAAATGTCCACTGTAGTTTTACTCAATGGTAGGTTGGTTATAGGCAAATATTTTCTTCCTTACACTTTGCTGCAAGAAGAATGTATTAGTCTTATAATCAGGAGAAAAAGTGGCTGCCCGTGAAATAGTAGGCTGTCCTCTTGCCTGTCACATGGCATCTGATGCACACATACAGTTAAAAGGACTTTCATTTGAGACTGAAAAAGACACTTTGCTCTTCTAAATGAAAGCATTAGCTCTTATAGGCCTTGGGGGGGGGGCTATGAAACTCCTTTAGTTGGACACAAATTTGTGTGTCGATGTGCACATGGAGATGGGATCCACAACTTTCATCAAATTCCTTGGCTCAAAAATGTGAGAGAAGCATTGAATTAAAGGTTCAACAGCAGAGGATCTGGGAGAGAGTGCACAAAGGTCATTGCTATGCTCTGTGCCACCAAGAGGTCAAGGCAGAGATAAGTGCAAATCCTCACCCTACCACGTTTTTGTACTAGCTATGTGGTCCTGTCCTGCTGAGGTTCAGTTGTGCATCTGCAAATCAGGGATGACTGCACCACCCTCACAGGGATAGCAAGAATTAAAGGGGATAAGCTATGCAAAGTGCTTAGCATGTAAAGAATGTTCAATAAATACCCAGACTAAGATGGACTAGGAAGAGAGACCTGGTGATCTGCTTCCAAAAACCAACCAATGCATACCCCATGGGCCACAATGGTCTAATCCACAACCCACCATGGGGATGACACAGGACCAGGTAGCATTTGGGCCCAGTGTGCATGGGTTGCTGTGAACTTGATGCCAAGTTGACAGCATTCAACAGTAATGACCACCATATTATTGTGGGACTTCAGGGGATGCTTGAAAAATAGTCAAGGTCACTTAAAACATATTACATTAAAGAAAAGACAAATACCACTTCATAAATGAAAAATGTACAATGGTAATTAACTGCTCTTTGAGAGCAGGGGCAGTGATATGAGGAGAGCAGCCCAAGAGTTCTGGGTTTTAGAGGTGTCTCTTCTGGGTGATTCTGAGATTAGCCACCTAACATCTCTCTATCTGCCCTTCTGTCAGTGCCAGAATCATGCCTGTAGTCCTGCCTCATGACAATCTCGAAGGATCATGAAGAAACCTCCAATGAGCCAGTAGCTGCAAAGCCTGTTGGAGAAAGCCTGAGTAAGCTGGTAGTGCTGCTGGGACCATACACACAGATGACTAAGACTATGGCATGCAGGCCATGAAGCAGGTGTCCTCTCATTGGCTGGCAATGCCTTAAAAGTTAAGTCTTGTTGCAATGAATCCCAACCCCTGCTAGAGAAGCAACAGGAAGAGAAAGAAAAAAGTTAGAAACATAAGGGGAAGAGTGGCAGGTGGAAAAGGTAGCAGTTACAATTAGAAGCAGTGATGGGACCCATTCAAGGCTGCAAGAATACCCAATGGTCTCATCGGAACACACCACAGCTTCTCTCCCTTCACCAGAGGGTCCTGATGCTCACCCCTGGGAAGGGTTACATGAAAAGTCCTCATCACCCGATGATAACTGCTAAGTTGCTTGTCGTAACTATTTCTGTACTATTCACTCTGAAATTCTGATCCCTGTTTCATGTAACATTCCTGTTGTTTTGTGTCAAGCCTGCTACTCTGTCATTTGTTGCTGTAGTATAAACTCAAGGAAAATTGATGGCAAACTGAAAATTTGAAACTTGCAGAAGATGCAGGATTTAGAAGTCAATGAAAGTGATCAAATTAACACACACAATGATTTTTAAATGAGAATCTGGCAGTTAGATTAGTTAAGCACTGAAGTAATCAACTGTATAATCAACCAGGGTAATGACATAAGAAGGCACTTCACAAGTGCTGAGGAGGAAAAGAGGATATGTGAGTTTCTAAGAGGTCCACTGATTGACAAACATGTATTATAACTCTTGCTTCCCAGTACAACCTAGTAACTGTGGGTCCCTGGACTATTCTGAATATTCAGATGGCAAAGACCTTCTGGATCATGTTTAATAAATAACACATAAGAAGATCAATCAAAAATGGTTGAAAAATTACATTTTAGTGCTTATAAAGGGTTGACCTTCAGTTAGCTGGCCATCTCCCCTACCCAGAATGTCTCTTGTTTTTTCTGCTGGCCATGTGTGGGTATAGTTCTCACAGGTGGGCTTCTGCTTTGTTTCTGAATCCTAGCTCTGCTGCAGCGTCCTGCCTATACTGCAGTCCCTCCTGGGATGGGGGCTCTGCCAAGTTCTTACCAGGCCCCTCCAACAGACTTCGGTCCTACTCCTGACCCCCAGCCTAAGGTCTAGAGCCAGAGCAGCCCTTGAGATCTCCCCGGTGCTACCGCCCACCCGCCATTCCTCTGGCCATGAAATTGGTGAGCATGTAACCAAAAAGGAGCTGTTGGATTTGGTCAGTAAGTACTAGAAGCAAGATGAAAACTGCATATTTGAGTCATTTTAGGAGGCTTCATGTAAGAGTGGAGGTTGGGGCTATACCTCAGAGACAATGAGGATTTGGATAGCTGACCATTTAGTTAACAAAATCTTACTAAGGGATATAGAGGTTAGCCAGGCACAGTCCTCGCTCTCAAAGTGCTGACAGTCTACACTGGGCAACTGATATGTGATAAATTATGCAATTTACCCAAGGCAACACAGCTCTTTCCATTCTGCAATGCTCCATACAGTATCTGTTCTGGTTACCTAGTGCCGCTCTGACAAGAATATACCACAAATGGGATGGCCTTAACAAACAGAAGTTTATCGTTACAATTTGGAGGCTTTAAGTCCAAGTTCCAAGTGCCAGGCTCCAGTAGCTGACTGAAAGCCCCTCAACCTTTTGGGCTTTAGCTCTGCCTCTTGCTCCCAGCCCACTGAAGCTAGAGCCATCTCTTACTCAGGCAGCTACTGGCTGCTGAGGCTAACAAGCCCAAGGCTGACAAATAAAATGGCACAGTCCTGATGTTACCAAACCACACGGGAGGCCATTCATTCAAGTCCATTGAAAGTCGCAAGATCGTCAAGAGCATGGCAGGCTGGTGAACAATGACACGGCTCTATGCTGGGTCTGTTGTTGTTGTTGTTATGTGCCGTCGAGTCGGCCCCGACTCATAGCGACCCCTCCTTGGGTTTCAAAGGCAGTATCACTACGGAAGTAGATTGCCCCATCTTCCTTCCGAGGAGTGGCTGGTGGCTTTGAACTGCCAGCCTTCTGGTTAGCAGTCAAGTGCCTGAGCCACTATGCTACCAGAGCTCCTATGCTGGATCTAAGCATGCCATAAGCTAGAGACTATCCCCAAGGCTTCTCCTTATATGTGGGAAGCAGACCACATCTCAAAGGCAGCTACACAGCTGTTTGTGGTAGATCCCACCATGGAGTTGATTGCCAGTCTCATCACGGGGAATAACTACCACCAGCTGCCCAGCCACTCGACCAGGCCCAGCCAAGTTGACATACAAATTTAACTAACACAGTATCACATACATTGCCACGCTGATTCAGCAATAGCCACAGGGGCAACACCCAACTCACATGGGGAGGAACTGAGAAGAGAAGCTTCAAGAAAAGGGGCCATTTAGGCTGGAATGTAAGGATGTGCAGGGATTAGCCAGGCAGTGTGTGTGCATTAGGTCTCTGGGTGGCACAAAGCAGTTTGTGATCACCTGCAAAGCTAAAGGTTGGCATTTTGAGCCCACCCAGCAGCACCAAGGAAGAAAGACCTGGCGATCTGTTTCCATAAAGATAATAGCCAAGAAAATCCTTTGTCATATGAGTTGACATGAATTGGAATTGACTTGATGGCAATGAGTTCAGTTTTTATTTTTGGTTTGGTGTGTGTATTTAGGGAACTGGGGAGAAAAAGGGAAGAGACAGTAAAAATTCCAGAAGAAGGAATCATGACTGTGTAAGATGGATGAGGAAGGGTGGAGTCTCTGGGAAAACCACTTTCTCTGAGTCCTTCAGGCCCTTCCCTGCCTCATTGGGCAGGATGCCAATTCCAAGGCTAACGCTGAGCAATTTACGACTTAAAAACATATGCATTACAGGATCATTATTCATATTTACCAAACCAAACTCACTGCAGTTGAGTCAGATCCAACTCATGGCAACCCCTCCTTGGGTTTCTGAGGCGGTATCGCTATGGAAGTAGATTGCCCCATCTTCCTCCCGAGAAATGTCTGGTGGGTTTGAACCGTCAGCCTTCTGGTTAGCAGTCAGATGCCTTAGGCACTAAGCCACCAGAGGTCCTTTATTCATATTTAGAAAGAATTAAATTGGCATTGGGAATTAAATAGGATTTAGTTTAGGATTATTAAAAAAATAAATTCACTTAATGTACTTCAAATATGATTCGATCCACACGAAATTCATAATTTTCAAGGACACATCTATTACCCAAAAAATAAATTAAAATAGATTTAATCCATACCAGAAGTTTGACCAAAGCCAAAGTTCATTACAACTTACCTCTCTGAAGTGATTATGGGCAGGCATGTCCTCATATCTGTAACAACAAAGAGGCTCGATTAGTTCAGACAAATTTTGATTAAGGGTGAAAAATAATGAAAATCTAGAAAAGACAAAAGGGTTTCAAGAGTCACAAAACTGCACACCTAGAAGGCTCATTAATACCATCAGCTCAGCAAGGGGAAAAATACACTTCATGTGCCACTATCCCTTATACCTGCACCCCGGCAGCAGCTAACCAATCCCATCACTTTCCTTGCTGAGCTTACAGAGCGCCCCCAGCTGCAGGTCTCCACCCAGTGCTGCAGGTCAGCAGAGATGGCGTGCAAGGTGAAAGCTCTCTGCTCCCTCTGAGTGGTCATTCCCTCAACTTCCAGATGAGAATACTGAAGACCTAAAGTTATGCGACTGACCAAAAGCAAAGCTGCTCTTTCCAGTCTACTCTTTCCATTTTATTTATAAAGCTTCTTCAGTGAAAGCATCTAATACATGTACAAAGAAAAGGTGGGAAAAGTAAATTTCAGGGTCAGGTTAGTTTTGCATGAGGTTTGGGAGTCCTGGGTTCTAGTTTTGGCCCTGGGCTAGTGGGAAGAGTCTTTCTGTCTAGTTTAGCAGGTCACCTACTGGTCAAAGTTTTAGTCACAGTCCTCCCTAACTCTGCCTTTGGCAAGTCATTTCTCCTTTCCCAAACTCAATCTCCTCTCCAATGGGTTAAAGGCTTGGAATAGATGATGTTTCAGCTTTAAAACCCTAAGAAAGTGAGTTCACTTCCTACCTCACTGGGAATTTGTTCCCAGCGTCATGACCTTCTTCCACTGGTAATTCAACAACAAACAACAATGTAGCAAATTTTACTAAAAGTAATTTACGTGCCAAACATTACAGACACAGAAATAATAAGGCAAAGCCATGGAAATAGTCCAATTGGGGAAACAGAAAGAAACAACCACTTCTAACCCAAGATGATATATGACTGAATTGAGTACTATAAAGGAGCCAATTAACTTTACTGGAAAGATTAAGAAAAAGTACAAAGAGAAGGGACAATGGAGCTGGGCTTTGAAGAATGAATAGCAGTTCACCAGGTGGCCAAGGAGAAAACTGGGAAAGGAAACCATGCACAAGGACACAAACACAGCAAATGAATGGTACATTCACAGAATAGCAGGGAGCCCCAGGCGGTTAGAGTACAAACAGGTAGAAGGGAACGATTAGAGATGAGGGTGGAAGAGCAGGTTGAAGCCAGATTTTGCAGATCCTCCTCAAATGGATACTTGAGATTTATTTTTCTAGGGCTTTCTACAACCTTAAATAGGTGCTCTCTGTTTCCTTGGCATAAATTAATTTCCTTCAAATCTCTACCAATATTTCAAATGGATTATTACATAGATCAGGATAAGCTTCTCAAAAGTCAAGAGTATCATACTATTTTAAAACTTTCTATTTTTTGGCAAAACATTAATTGTTGAAGCTGGGTGATGGGTATGTTGTTGTTGTTGTGTGCCGTCGAGTCGGGCCCGACTCACGGTGCCCCTCCTTGGGTTTCCAAGGTGGTATTACTAAGGAAGTAGATTGGCCAACTTTCCTTCCAAGGAGTGGCTGGTGGGTTTGAACCACCAGCCTTCTGGTTAGCAGTCAAATGCCTTAAGCACTATGCCACCAGAGCTCCCGAGTAAAGGGTATAGGCAGGATCATTATACTAATTGCTCCACTTTTTGTTTTTTTCCCCTCCTCTCTTTTTACTATGGAAAATCTCAAACATACACAAAAGTGGAGAGAACAGCACACACACACAAAAAAATCCCATGCACAGCTTTAACAATTGATTTACAGCCAATCTTGCTTCATTTATTCTTCCACCCACTTTCCCAGCCCCTAGATTATTTTAAAATTGATCCCTGATATCATAGCATTTCATTTCTAAATATTTCAGTATGTAGTTCTATAATGACTCTTTTAAAAAAATAAATAAATAACTACAATATCACCATCACACTTTAAAAACTAAGCATTAATTTCCTGGCATCATACAAAATCTAAATTATCTTATGTTTTTCCTTTGTTTAAAGTTTGTTTGATTCAAGATCCAACTAAGGTCATTGCAATTGACTGATCTGTCTTAAGTCTAATCACTGGGTTCCCCCTCAATGATTTTTTTTCTCCTGTAGTTTATTTGTTGAAGAAATGGATTGTCTGTCTTGCAGAATCTCCCTCAGTCTGGTTCCAGATGACCATGTTCTACTGTGCTGTTAACACAGCAGCACTCAAAGTGTAAGGAGCACTTGTAGTGCAATGGTTAGGAGCTTGGCTGCTAACTGAAAAGCTGTCAGTTCAGTTCAAACCCACCAGCCACTGCAATGGAGAAAGATGTGGCAGTCTGCTTCTGTGGAGATTTACAGCCTTTGAAACCCTCTGGGCAGTTCCACCTTGTCCTTTAGGGTTGTTGAGTGGGAACTGACACAACAAGTCAAAGTATATGAGGCACTACTAGTTCAGTGGTAGAATTCTTGCCTGGGTTCAATTCCTGGCCAATGTCCTTTATCCGCAGCCATCACCTGGCAGTGGAGTTGCTATCTATGATGCTGAACAGGTTTCAGCAGAGCTTCTGGACTAAGACAGACTAAGAAGAAAGATCTGGTAATCAACTTGCAAAAATCAGCCAAAGAAAACCCTATGATAACAATGGTCTGACGCATAATAGATCATGGGGAGGGCATAGGACTGGACCCTGTTTTGTTCTTTTGTGCCTGGGGTTGCCGTGAGTAGGTGGCTGACTTGACAGTAGCCAACGATGACAAAAACAACTCAGTGTGGCCACAGAATAATTGTTGATGCTCAAACTGCTTGTGGACAGTCCAAGAAGAAATGAGGTTCCACCAACATCTAATCAGCTGTCTCACTCTGCACACTGTCATTCAGCTGACCTTAGTTTCACAGCCAGACTGTCATGGAGAAGAAAGCTGTATGTTGATTTCCATTACAGTGCAAAGTTCTTATTCTCCCCAAATTCCGGTATTTTGAACATCACTGGCTTAACATGTTCCTCTCTAGCTGGTATTTCCTATGACCTGATGGATCTAGAGACTCAATGAATCAGGCTCACTTTGCTGGGAAGAAAACATCATGGGTAGTGGTGCATCCACAAGGAGACAATATCTTCTCATCTCTTCCTATGATGTCAGTACCAGTGCTGATCAATGCCTAGATCTATTAATTCATTGGATGTTACACAATGGTGACATTCTAATCCTATTATTCTTTCTTTGTTTAGTACCAGGGGTCCTTCTATAAAAAGAAATTTCTTCTCATTAACTATTTGGTTACTTTGAGAAAAAGTACATATACAAAAGACAGAAAAAATACTGGATTCTTTCTCTATTTCCCAGTTTTCAAAACAATGAATAGTTCCTTAGCATCCTTCAAAGGTGAACAATAAACTTTTGGTAGTGAGGGAAGAAGAGGAGAGGGAGATTATTATGAACTAAAGGATTTATACTTTTTTTTTTTTTTTTGCATCATTATGAATGAATTTTGAAAGAAATTGAAGTTATTCTTACTGAATTGCAAATGTTTCCATCTTTTGCCAGTGAGAGCATCTTCAATTTAGTGCCTGATTCCTTTTGAAATAGCCTGGTAGTCTCTAACAAGCTTCCTTGCTTTCTGGTACAAGATGTTCCATATAAAAAATCCGTCTTTAACCACACTAAAACCAAAAACCAAAAACTAAAAACCAAACCTGTTGCTATCGAGTTGATTTTGACTCATGGCAACGCCATGTGCTACAGAGTAGAACTGCTCCATAAGGTTTTCCTGGCTGTGATCTTTACCAAAGCAGATTGCCAAGCCTTTCTTCTGCAGCACTGCTGGGTGGTTCTGAGTCAGTGGTAAACCACCTGCACAACCCAGGGACCGTCAATTACACCAACATTTGCTTTATCATATAACATATACGCAACAGTCTCAGAATAACAATACCAACACTACCAAAAAAAATGATTGCCGGAGCTCTGGTAGTGTATGTGTGTGTGTGTGTGTGTGTGTATGTGTATATATATATACATACATATATATAATTTTATAGAAATCTAGAGTTGTTTTTTTTTTTTTTAATGCTTATATGGGGAGGGATGGGAACTGTGGTGGCATAGTGCCAAAGGCATCTGACTGCTAACCAGAAGGCTGGCGGTTCAAACCCACCAGCCACTCCTCGGAAGGAAGATGGGGCAATCTACTTCCGTAGTGATACTGCCTCGGAAACCCAAGGAGGGGTCGCTATGAGTCGGGTCCGACTCAACGGCACATAACAACAGTGACAACAACACACACACACAAACACACACACACACACACACACACATATATATACCAAAGAAGATTAGTATGTGTGTGTGTATACACACACACACACACATATATACACATATATCTTTTTTTTCAACCTATCTAGAAATTTTCCCTCCGCTCCCCTCCCCTCCTTGGTAACCAATACAGAAAATTTCCTTCTATGTATAATCCTTTCCCTGACTTTTTATAATACTGGACTTTATATTTGTCCTTCTGTGACTGACTTATTTCACTCAGTATAATGTCCTACAAGTTCATCCACTTTATGTGGTGTTTTGCAGATTCTATACTATTCCTTTAGGATTGCATAGTATTCCATTGTACGTACCACAGTTTTTCCATTTCTTGGTTGATGGGCACTTAGGTTTTTTCCATCTCTTTGCTATTGTGAGTAGTGCTGCAATGAACATGGATGTGTATATCCTGCCTCTCACTTCTTTAGGGTATATACCTAGTAATGGGATTGCTGGGTGAAATGATATTTCTATTTTCAACTTTTTAAGGAATGGCCATACCAATTTCCACAGTGTTATATCATTTTACAGACCCAACAGCAGTGTATGAGAGTCCCAATCTCTCCACATCCCCTCCAGCATGTTATTTTCTGTCTTGTTGAACTTTGCTATTAATGCTGGGGTGAGATGGTACCTCATGGTTATTATGATTTGCATCTTTCTAATGGCCGATTGTGAACATTGCTTCTTGTGTTTGTTGGCCGCCTGAATATCTTCTTTGGTGAAGGGTCTGTTCATGTCTTCTGCTCATTTTTTAATTGGATTGTTTTTTTGATGTTGATGTGTTGGTTTTCTAGAAATTTTAGGTATGAGTCCTTTGTCTGATAAGTCATTGTTGAGTATTTTTTCCCATTCTGTAGGTTCTCTTTTTACTCTTTTGGAGAAGTCTTTTAATGCACATAAGAATTTAATTTTCAGAATGTCACAATCATCTAGTTTATCTTCTGCTGTTTGTTCTTGGGTTATGCTTGAAGTCTACTTATGCCATAAATTAGGGCCCCTAAGTTTGCCCCAGGAGCTCTGCTAGCGTAGTGCCTAAGGCACTTGACTGCTAACCAGAAGGTTGGTGGTTCAAACCCACCAGCCACTCCTTGGAAGGATGATGGGGCAATCTACTTCTGTAGTGATACTGCCTCGGAAACCCAAGGAGGGGTCACTGTAAGTCGGATCCGACTCGACGGCACATAACACAAACAAGTTTGCCCCTATTTTTTCTTCAATGAACTTTATAGTTTTACATTTTAGTCTTTGATCCATCTGGAGTTCGTTTTTGTCCACAATTCTTTCTTCACTTAACAATCTATCTTTCATCCTCATTTTTCTTTACAGGTCCCCAGCACTTCTGTATGAATGTACTAGAGTTTATTTAACCAGTCTCCTCCTAAGGGACACTCAGGTTGGGTTCAGGCAAATAATATTGCAAATGGTAACCTTCTATATATTTCTTTCCATATTTTTGCCAGTATTATTAAGATAAATTCCAAGAAATGGGATTGTGGGTTAAAGATAAATACATAGACAATTTTGCTAGATGTTGCTAAATTCCCCTCCTCACAGGTGGTACCAGCGCCTGAGTCTGTTTCTCAGGGCATCACCAACTAGTAAGTAGTCAAACTTTTGGATTTTTGCCAATCTGACTACTAAAAATGGTATCTTAGTGTGGTTATATTTATTTTATGCTTTTGTTGCTGTTGTTGAGAATATGTACAACAAAATATACACCAATTCAATAGTTTCTCATGTACAATTCAGTGACATTGATTACGTTCTTTGAGTTGTATAACCTTTCTCACCCTCCTTTTGAGTTGTTCCTCCCTCATTAACATAAATTCATTGCCCCCTAAGGTTCCTATCTAATCTTTTGAGTTGCTGTTTGTTAACAATTTGATCCCATCTAGGTAGTTCCTAAAAGAACATAATGAAATAATTTTTACTGGTCAAGCTAAACTATTATTTCGTTTTAAGAAGACTTCAGGGCATATTTTTGGCATAAGGTTTAAGGACTATCTCAAGGCTCTAGTTTCAGGGGTTCATCCTGCTTCCATGCCTCCGGAAAGTCTGGAGTCCATGAGAATTTGTAATTTTGTTCTATATTTTCTCTCTTTTGATCCATATTCTTCTATGGAGTCTTTTATCAAAATGTTCACTAATGGTAGCCTGGCACCATCCAGTTCTTCTGGTCTCGTGGCAAAGGAGGCAGTTGTTCATGGAGGCAATTAGCCATACATTCCACATCCTCCTTCTATTTCTGACTCTACTTCCTCTGTTGTTCCAGGAGAATAGAGACCAACTGCTCTGCCTTGGATGGCTGCTTGCAAGCTTTTAAGACCCCAGGTCTTTTAAGATACATTGAATTAGGAGGCAGAACAGAAACACTATCATATTATTAGGCTAGTTAACTGGGATGTCCATGAAACCACAACCCCAAACCTCTAAACCAAGAAACCAAACTGCCTGTGAGGTTTCTGGTTGTACATAAGCAGCCTCAGCAGCCAGTCTTTTTTTTTTTTTTTGCCATTGTTATAAATGTATCAATCACACAAGTTTTGCCAATTCAACTCTTTACGGATGTTTAACTTATTGACAGAGATTACAAATAATCGTGCAACCCTACCCTTAATTAATGCGATTTTTTCCATCACCATTAACCTACATTTTCCCCTTCCTCTCACCCCTGGTAAATACTAATAAACTTTGATCTCTGTACATTTGCCTTTTCTTGTCTTTTTATATAAATGAAGTCATACAATATTTGTCCTTTTGTGACTGACTTTATTTCGCTCAGCATAATGTCTTAAAGCTCCATCCATACCATAGCATGCCTCAAGATTTCACATCTCTTACTGAGTAGTATTCCATTTTATGTATGTACATTTGGTTTATCCATTCATCTGTTTCTGGACATTTTGGTTGTTTTTACCTTTTGGCTATTGTGAATAGTGCTGCAGTGAACACTGGTGTATAAGTCTCTGAGTCTGTTTTCAAGTCTTTTCGGTGGGATTGCTAGGAGTGGGATTGCTGGGTCATATGGTAGTTCTATTTTTAGTTTTTGAGAAACTGGCACACTGTATTCCACCCTGGCTGTACCATTTTGCACTACCCTACCAGCAATCAGTAAGGGTTCTAATTTCCTCACATCCTCTCCAACAGTTCTTATTTTCTGTTTTTTCCTCCCTTAACTATCCTGTTGTTGTTGTTGTTATTTGTCGTCGAGTCGGCCCCGACTCATAGCGACCCCTCCTTGGGTTTCCGAGGCAGTATCACTCCGGAAGTAGGATTGTCCAACCTTCCTTCCGAGGAATGGCTGGTGGGTTTGAACTACCAGCCTTCTGGTTAGCAGTCAAGTGCCTTAGGCACTATGCTACCAGAGCTCCTTAACTATCCTAGAGGGAGTAAAATGGTTTCTCACTGTGGTGTTGGTTTGTATCTCTCTGATGGCTAATGACGTTGAGCATCTTTTCATGTGTTTAGTGGTCATTTGAATGTCCTCATTGGTGAAATGTTTTGTCAAATCCTTTGCTCATTTTATGATTGGGTATTTGTCCTTTTATTGTTAAGTTGTCAAAATTTTATATATTTTGGTTCTTGTTGGATACATGGTTTCTGAGGATATTCTCCCAGTCAATAGATTGTCTTTTCACTTTTTTGGTAAAGTTTTCAAGGCATTTGACTGCTAACCAGAAGGCTGGTGGTTCAAACCCACCAGCCACTTCTTGGAAGGAAGACTGGGCAATCTACTTCTGTAGTGATACCGCCTCAGAACTCAAGGAGGGGTCGCTATGAGTTGGATCCGACTTTATGGCAGGGTGTTTGTTTTTTTTGATGAACAAAAGTTTTTAATTTTTATGAAGTCCTATTTATTTGTCTTTTGCTCCTGTTTTCTCATGTGGTTTTAAATTTCTATTTTTTCTTACAATAAAAAGTTTAAAAAATCATTTCTAATCATTTTGTAACTTACTAGTTCTCATGTAATTATTATAAGATTTCCTTTGAAAAATAACATTAAGATAAAAAGATCTGTGAAAAACAAAAGAAAAGAGACTCAGCAAGTGAAAACTACATGCTTTACTATGATTTAACAAATATATCAATGTCATGGTTATTGTAAATGTCTACTTCTGGAAAATAAAATATACAACTCATTTTACCTAGTGCCACGTGTGAACAGGTACTTAACTACCAGTACTGGCCCCTCATGTGGTATTCTGCTAGGTAAACAAAGAACCTAAATGAAACTTTTGATCATTCCAGAAATTATAAAACATATTTTCACTTGATTAGAATTATTCCAGTTACGATTTTTGGCAGTAACGTTGACAGGGAGCATGTTACTTCTCCCCTAGAATTTTACTATGTAACCTGAGGTGTAAGATCAAACATGAAAGGCAATGATAATTTGACACAAGAATGATGTACAAGTTTTTACCTTTCCATTTAGCAGCCAGCTTAGGATCTGAAATTGTGAAGTTTGGACGGCTTCTTGACAGAATACCTTTTCCAAAATAACCCTTCCAGGAAGAGGGGAAAAACAAAAAACATAATTAGTTCATGTTTAGTGATCAATGTCTTAGCTGAGCTAAATAACTCCTTAAGTTAACAACAGAAGCCTATTTTTCATAGCTTTACATTTTATTCTGGTTATCTATCTAATGCTTACTATAAAGATCTTATCATTTTATTCCTTCCATTGTTTGAAGGGTTTTAGTACCGTTTAATAAGGTTTTAGGACCATTCGCTCATCTCACAAAATATTTCAGTCTGTGTCTGGTGAGCTGAAAGCAACAGAGCAAACTCTTCTTTCCACATGCTTAAGAACACAGCACATTTGAATGGGGCCCTGTCCACTTAGGTAAAAAAGCTTCTTAAAAGCTTCTCGAATTCCTTTTTTTTCCCTCTCAATTTTATTGTGATAAGTTATGTATAACATAAAATTTGCCATTCTCACCATTTCTAAGTACACAATTCAGTGTCATTGATTACATTTACCATGTTGTGCAACTGGCATCTCAAATTCTTTTTAATCCTAAAATTGAACTACTTCTTTCCTTCCTGCTGATCCCCAAAACAATACATATTCTTTACGTAAACTGTCTAAACTCAAAAAAAAAAAAAAAAAAAAAAAAAAAACCCTCATGGCCATTAACTTGATTCTGACTCACAACAACCCTCATTGGGTTTTTAAGGCTATAAATCTTTACGGAAGTAGATTGCCCCATCTTCTTTCAGCAGAGTGGCTGGTGGGTTTGAACCACCAACCTTCTGGTTAGTAGTCAAATGCCTAAGGCACTAGGCCACCAGAGCTCTTTATAAACTTCCTAGGAAAGGCAAATTTATACAGGCAGAAAGCAGATCAGTGGTTGCCTCAGGCTGAGAGTGAGAGGAAAGGTTAAGTGCAAACAGACACAAGGAACTTTCTGTGGTGATGCAAGTATTAGAAAACTGGACTGTAACCATGGTTGCACAACTCTGTAAATTTACTATAATTCTTGAATTGTGCATTTACAATGGGTGGATTATATGGTATGTAAATCATACCTCTGTAAAGTTGTTAAAAATAAATGCCCCCAGCAATCAATAGGCTATGGGGAAAACAGAAAGAAAGGAGGAGGGAAGGAAAGAAGGAAGGAAGGGAAGCAAGCCACCAGTCTCAACTCAGACCTAGAGTGCTGCTGGAAACTAGTAAAGGCCAGGGCTCATCCTCAACTAAGAGGTCCCCAAACTAGAGAGCGAGCAGATAAGAAGCCAGTACACTCTCAAGCTGCATTCGATCTGTCTGAATGCCAGAGCAGTAGCTCCCCAAATGGCAACCATGGGAAGGGAGACACTACACTCCTACACCTGCCACCATGATGCTCGCTCACTGCCTGTGTGCCTTAGTCCAAAATCTTTGTCTTGTGGTGACAGAAAGTTTGTTCTCCCACAGAGCTCAGGGAGCTGTGGCTCTGAAGCATTAGTTTCAAAACTGACACATGGAAAAAGAAAGAAAAAAGTCTGGAATGCTACGCCCGCTCTGCGGTTACCTCTGGGAACAGGAATGGGAGTGAGTGGGCGAATTTTCACTTTTTACCATTATATTTATATAAATTGCTAGTTTTTTTTTTTTTTTAATTGTACAATGAACATGCATTGCTTTTATAATCAAGAGAAAAAAGACCAATCTATTGACTCTTATTTCATCATTGAAATGTAGGTTCACAAGAACATCCTATCTGTCATTTACATACTCTCGTAATGTAAGGCTTTAGGCACCCAATTCACACAGTACTATCCCTACACTGTACCAAGCTGCAAGGGAACAGTGGGCATTTTTTACAGTTAGTTTTAGGGGAGGGTGGAATGGGGAGGAGAAGGAAAAAGGACAGCTTGCTCGGGAACTAGCCTCACCAAGGCTGCCAGCACTCACTTTCTCATACAGCTGCTCAATATCCTCTGCATCCCTCACAATCACGTTGTTGTTCATCATCTCAGCACGGTACATCCTGAATTCTTTCTTAGGACCATGGTCCTGACCAAAAGGGATCGGCAATGGAGAGTCATAATGCTCATACACTTTTCGCTTCCTCTTTGGGGCATGGAAAACTGCTTCTGCCATGTTTCCAAGGTAACTGCTCCTTAAAGAATAGACAACAAGGAGGAAGAAATGATAATCAATAACTGCATGATCAAAAATGTGGGCACACCGATGAAAAGTGCTGTGGTCTGTGGGAAAAATAAAATATTTAAGAAGCAGTGAGCTAAAAGGCAGTGAGGAATAAGAACATCTTGTATGAGCTGTGCAAATCACATTTGTCTAGAGTATCTCAATCCCCACAACAATCTCCAAGAAGTCAGACCCTTGGACCAGACTCTTCTCTGGGAAATTCTACCTATCACTGATAAAGAAGTGAGTCTAATCCTTCTAAAAATAGAACAGGAGGGAATACATCCTAACTCATTCTGTAAGGCAACCATCATCCTGATAACAAAGCCAGACAAAAGCACCACAAGAAATATACAGACCAACGTCCTTTTAAGAAGCCTCAACAAAACACTGAAAGGATTATACTCCATGATCAAGTAGGATTTCTCCCAAGAATGCAGGTTCAAGTTTCAAAAATCAACCAATGTAATACACCACATTAACAGGAAGAGAAAAACCACAAGATTGTCTCAATTGACTCACAGACAAAATCCAAATACACTTTCATGATAAAAACACTTAACAAGCTAGAAAAAGAAGGAAAATTCCTCAACATGATTAAGAGCGTTCATGAACAACCCACAACTAACATCATACTCAGGGTAGAAATAGTGACTAAAAGCTTTTCCCCTTAAGATCAGGAACAAGATAGGGATGTCTACTCTCACTCTCATTCAATATTGTACTAGAAGATCTAGCCCAAGCAATTAAACTAAACAAACAAACAAAAAAAAAACACCTACTGCCATTGTGTCAATTCTGACTCATAGCAAGCTTCATCGGGTTTCCAAGGTGGTAAATCTTTACAGAAGTAGATTGCCCCATCTTCTTTCTGTGGAGTCCCTGGTGGGTTTGAACTGCCAGCCTTCTGGTTAGCAGTCAAATGCCTTAGACACTGCACCACCAGAGCCCCTTAAGCTAGAAATAAAAGGTATTCAAATTGGGAGAAGGAAGCAAAGAAATCAATGATGGGAGCTCTGGTAGCATAGTGGCTAAGACACTTGCCTGCTAACCAGATGGCTGGCGGTTCAAATCCACCAGCCACTCTTCGGAAGGAAGGTTGGGCAATCCTACTTCCGTAGTGATACTGCCTCGGAAACCCAAGGAGGGGTCGCTATGAGTCGGGTTTGACTCGACGGCACATA
>NW_006922019.1:167990-175747 GCF_000298275.1 Orycteropus afer afer
CCACTCTATCCAGGATCTCCTAAATATATATCCTGCTTCCAGAGGTTGACAGTGGTAGCCGGGCACCATCTAGTTCTTCTGGTTTCATAGTTATACAGGCTGAGGATTGCATGGTGTACTAGTCCCTTGGACTATTGTTTCCATTTGTTTTTGGTTTTCTTCGTTCTTCTTTGCTCTGGACAAGGAGAGATCCATTGTTGCATTTAGATAGCCACTTGCAAGCTTTTAAGATCCCAGTCACTTACTCACTAACGTAGGATGTGGAATGTTCCTATGTAGGATGTTTTTGTGTAATATGTTATGCCAGCTGAGCTTGATGTCACCTGCAACCATGGTCCTGAGCTCACAGGTTCAACTACTCCCTCCCTCCCTCCAGGTAGCTGGCTGTGGCCAAGAAGCGACTACAACCTTGTCCCTTGTCAGAAGGATAGCTCTTTTGAGAGCACACACAACAGGATTTCTGCTGTGCCTTACTTTTACTTTCATGTTCGGTCAACAGACATTTACTGACTGTCTACCTGGGGCTCCTAATAAGCATATGTACTAGGGATATAAAGAGGAAACCTTGTCCTCAAAGAATTAAATTTAGTGAGCGCTCCATTTTCCAATAAAGGCCCTTAAAATATACTCCTAAAATCTGTCAATCATCTCCTCCAGCCATCCCCCCTTTTCTGGAAACACTGAGTTTATATAAACAACAAGATGCTTTATTGAAGGGAAAACTATCTAGGACTCATTTTTCATTAATTCATCCCTACTTAAAGACAGATTGCCTTACATGTAACAGCTACACACATAAAAGTTACAAAATTTTCTTTGACTTTAAAATGATAAGTGAAACACATTAAAATTCTCTAATTGAACAAGGTATACAAAGATTTTTCTTTCTTTTTTTTTTAAACAGTGAGAGCAAAATAATTTAGTTAGTTAGTTAGGTGCCGTCGAGTCGTCTCCAACTCATAGAGACCCTATGCACAGCAGAATGAAACACTGCCTGGTCCTGAGCCAGCTCCACAGTTCTTGCTATACTTGAGCCCCTCACCACTGCCACCGTGTCAATCCATCTTGTTGAAGGCCTTCCCCTCTTTTGTCGGCCCTCCACCTTACCAAGCATGACATCCTTCTCCAGGGAATGGTCCTTTCTGACAACATGACCAAAGTATGTGAGACGGAGTCTAGCCATTCTCGCATCTGAGGAGCATTCTGGCTGCACTTCCTCCAAGACAGACCTGTTAGTTCTTTTAATAGTCCACGGTACTTTCAGCATTCTTCGCCAACACCACAGCTCAAAAGCATCGATTCTTCTTCGGTCTTCCCTATTCATTGTCCAGCTCTCACATGCATATGAGGCGACTGAAAACACCATGGCTTGTGTCAGGCGCACCCTAGTCTTCAAGGAGACATCTTTGCCCTTCAGCACTTGAAAGAGGTCCTTTGTAGCCAATTTGCCCAGTGCTATACGTCGTCTGAAGTCCTGACTGCTGCTTCCATTGGTGTGATTGTAGAAGTGTTGATTGTAGAACCAAGTAATGTGAAGTCTGACAATTTCAACCTTTTTGCCATTTATTGTAATGTTGCTTTTAGGACCAGTTGTGAGGATTTTTTGTTTTCTTTATATTGAGATGTAATCCATATGGTAAACTGTATTCTTCAATCTCCATCAGTAAGTACTTCAAGTCATCCTTACTTTCAGCAAGCAAAGTTGTGTCGCTGGCATATCACAGGTTGTTAATGATTCTTCCTCCAATCCTAATGCCACATTCTTCTTCATACAGTCCAGCTTCCCAGATTATTTGCTCAGCATACAGATTGAATAAGTATGGTGAAAGGATACAACCCTGACCACTCCCTTCTTGATTTTAAACAAAAATAATTTACTGGAATATAAACAGAGAGCTGAATGAACATGCCACTAATGGAAAAAGGGAGTATTTTCTTATTCTTCTTCCTTATTCTTATTCTTCTTCCTTCCTTCCTTTTTGACTTTTTTCTCTTTCCCTTCCCTGTTTTTTTCCTCCTCTTCCCTCTTTCTAGTTGCCTTTTTTCTTTCTTTTCTTCTTTTGATTCTTCCCATCCTTTGTTTTTCTTTTTATAGTTTTCTCATTTTCTCTTTACTATTCTTTTACTCTTGCTCTTTTCTCATTCACCCCTCCCTCAGATAGTGTTTTTTCTCTTCATTTTTAGTCTCTATTTAAAATATATTTAAAAAATTTTCCTTCTGATTTATTGCCTTTCCTGTGTGTGTGTGCATGTGTGTGATTGTTCTTGCTTGTTTATGTGGTTTGTGCTTTTTGTTCTCTTATTTTTTTTATTATTATTATTGTTATTTAAATTTTTTATCTGAGTGGGAGACAGCAACAGTTTCTACACAACCCAACCATACCCATACCTCCTCAACCCCAACTACTGAGTCTGCGCCACCACTTGCTTCTGTACCAACTGACCAATGACACATGGTGGCCAACACCAGCCCAACTAAGATTTGTGCAGACACTCTCAATTCTCTATCACACCCACCAGGAGACAGGTGGTAAGAGCTTAAGTACTGAAACCAGCAAACAGAGGAGCACAGTACTCTGCTCACAAAGATATATCAAAATAAAATAAAGGAAAAAAAAAAAAAAAACCTGGGTGAATCACAGAACACACAAATACCAATTAAATATAAATACAACAACATCACAATGTCTTGGAGATAACTGACCATCCCAGTCCACATAAAAAAGCAAGATAAAGTAGTACAAACAAGGGACCAGAATACAGAGCCAGAAAACATCCCTGAGGAAGCAGCAGCGCTAGAACTCCCTGTCAAAGAACTGAAAAGAATTATATTTAGGTACCTTCAACAGATTGAGAGATAGATCAAGGAAAACACTGATGAAATTAAGGAAAACAGAAAAAATTCTAGAACAATTTAGAAAATTGACACAAGAACAAACTGACAAGATAAAAAACTAGAAATAATACAAAAACAAGAAATAGAAATCCAGAAGATTCATACTAAGATTTCAGAAATACATAACACATTGAATGGACTAGGGAGTAGAATCGAATCAATGGAAGACAGAATTAATGAGATTGAAAACAAATACCTCAGTACTACTTTGTTAAGGCAGCAATCAGAATAAAAGATAAAAACAAAATTAAGAATGCCTAAGACTCATGTAGAATATCATCAACAGGAATAAACTGTGTGTAATCAGAATTCTAGAACAGGAAGAGACAAATAAAACCACAGAGAAAATTGTCAAAGAATTGTTGGAAGAGAGTTTCCCTAACATGATGAACGATGAGAAGATATCCATTCAAGAAGTTCAATGAACTCCAAACAGGTTAGACCCCAAAAGAAAATCACTGAGATATATCATAATCAAACTCACCAAAACCAAAGACAAAGAAAGAACCCTGAAAGCAGCACAACAAAAAGGAAAAGTTACCTACAAAGGCCAACCAGTAAGATTAAGCTCTGATTTATCAGCAGAAACCATGCAGGTAATAAGGTGAGAAGGACAATACATATAAAACTCTAGAAGAAAAAAAATGCCAACCAATAATTAGATACCCAGCAAAATTGTCCCTCAAATATAATATGAAATTAGGATACTTCCAGATAAGCAGAAATTAAGGGAATTTGTTAAAACCAGACCAAGCTTAAAAGAGATGCTAAATAAAGTCCTTCAGACAGAGAACCAACAACAATAGACAACAGCCTTTGATTAACACACATGATGACATAACATAGAAATCAACCCAGTTACAGAAATATCCAAAGTAAAAGAAGCTTACAAGACTATAAACAGGGAACCAGAGACATCAATTGGTAATGAAGACAACTATAAACCAAAAAGAGGGAATAAATAGTGTAAGTACATAACTTCCAAATGGGTGGGAAGTCAAGACAACTGCAAGATAGAACAGATTGTTCTAAACTTGGGAAGAAAATTATAAATCATAGGGTAACCTCAAAGAAAAACAATAAACCTTCGTATCAAAATGAAAAAGAGAAAAGGCACAAATACTTAGCAAATACCAAAACAATAGCAATGAAGGAAATGATAACAAAATTCATAAACAAAATGAGCTCAGCACAGAAAATTATATGGAACAAAGAAATGAGCAACACCACCAGAAAACACATAACAAAATGATAGCAATTAACTCATATTTGTCTATAATTACACTGATTGTAAATGGATTAAATGCACCACTCAAGAGACAGAGAGTTGGAGAATGGAAAGAAAACATGACCCATCAATATGGTGTCTTTAAGAGACACATCTTAGAGAGAAAGACACAAATAGACTGAAAATCAAAGATTGGAAAAACATGTATCAAGCAAATGGCAACCATAAAAGAGCAGGAATGGTGATATTAATTTCTGATAAAATAGACAAAGACCACCATAAGAAACAAGGAAGGACATTATATAATGATTAAAGGATTAATTGAACAAGAAGACATAACCATAATAAATATCTGTGGACCCAATAAAAGAGCCCCAAATAAATAAATCAGACTTTAACAGAATTGAAAAGACAAACAGATGACTCCAGTAATAGTAGAGACTCTAATATACCACTTTCAACGAAAGATAGAACTGGAAAAAAATGTCAACAAAGACACGGATAACTACAAATACAATACACCAACTTGAACTTATAGACATCTGTAGAGCATTTCACTCAACATCAGCACAATATACATTCTATTCCAGGGCAAATGGAACACTCTCCAGGATAGACCATATGTTAGGCTACAAAGCAAGCCTCAATAAATTTAAAAACACTGAAATACTGCAAAGCATCTTCTCACATCACACTGCTTTTAATATTAGAAACCAACCATAGGAAGATCAATGGCAAAAGAGCAGACACATGGAAACTGAGTAACACCCTCCTTAAAAACTCCTAATAGAAGAAATAAAAAAAGAAATAAAAATTTCCTTGAATCAAATGAGAACGAAAACACAACATACCAAGATCTTTGACAAAGAGCAAAAGCAGTGATTAGAGGGTATTTATAGCAATTAATGCACCCATCAGAAAAGAAGAGCCAGAATTAACACTTTAACCCAACATTTCTAAATATTAGAAAAAGAGCAGCGGTAAGATGGTGGAATAGGCAGAAAGACTGCACAGACCCTCTTCAACAAAGAAGAGAGGAACCAATTAACACAGATACAGAAGATATAATCCTGGACCCCTGAGCTTTGAAGGTAAAGACAAAGAAGTGGATTAAACTCCAACTAGCCGAAGAATTTGCACAAAAAGACCAAAAGAGGAGACATATGGAGCTGCAGTCTGGGAGTGATCCTGACTGCGTAGACAGCGTGGATATTGCCGAGTGGTGGAAGGACCTAAGAATTAACCTAAAAATCAGCCCTGCTAGCCAGAGACTGCATGGAGGACTGCTCTGGTGGCTGGTGAATAAAAGGGGAAGTAGCGAAGAGGAAGGCAGGCTGAACTGTGGACTTTTGCCTGTCTGGAGGATGCAGCCATTTTGAATGTTTACAAGCAGTCTGTTTGACCATTTTGGATATTTAAAGCAACAGCATTCTTCCAGATTCCAGGGACTGAAGAACAGGCTCCACTTCCTGGGAACTACAAGGGCATTCCAGACGTGGACAACTGGGAAGGTGCAACATTCCCCTTGTTACTCTTATATCCCACAACCACTTGGTGAACAGAGGGGCAGCCACCTCTCACTCCCACCAACCTTCTAGACTGACAGGAATTCCATCCCAGTCTGTGTGCTCGGATGGACCGTGGGTGCCCTGCTCTGATTTTTTATTTCTTTTTTCTGTTTTTCAGTTTGTTTGTTTTTGCCTGTTTTAAAACTACTGTTATTACTATTACTTTTGTCCTTTTTATTATTATTCTTTATTCTTCCTTTCCCAAGTTCTAGTTTTCAGCTTTTTTTCTTTTCCCTGTTCCTAGGTGCAATATTTTATTTTTTTTCTCATGGTTAACACCGTTCCTTGTTTTTCTTTTTGCATTTTTCCCATTTTTCTTCTTCATTATTCTCCTTCTCTATCTTTTTTCTCTTATTGCCCTCTTCCCAGACATTGTGGTGTTTGTTTTGTTTTGTTTCCCCCTTTTTTCTTTTTCTGGTTACTATTCCTGTGTCATTATATGGTGTGATTTTTCTCCATTAGCTTTTACTTTCCTGATGGTTATTCAATTGTTATTTTTGTCTGACTGAGTGGGAAACAGCAAAAGTCCCCATATGACACAACTAAACCCACACCTCCTGCAAGCTTCACTTACTGAGAGCCACCACTTCCTTCTCCACCAATGGGCCAATGATAAACATCCACCAAGAAAAGCCTGACTCACCCTTAGCTACTCCTCACAAACAGTTAAGAGAGATCTAAATACAACAACATCACAATGTCTTGGAGACAACAGACCACCACAGTCCACACAAAGAAGGAAGATAAAGTGGTAGAATCAAGGCAGCAGGATACAGACCCAGAACACATCCCTGAGGAAGCAGCAGCATTGGAACACTCTGATAAGGAATTCATAGAAATATATTTAGATATCTTCATAGGATTAAGAGACAGAACAAGGAAAACACAGACAAAATGCTAGAAGAATTTCAGAAGGAAACACAAGAAAAAAAAAATATAAATTAGAAATGACACAAAATCTACAGACAGAAATCCAGAAGATTAATACTAAATTGTCAGAAATAGGTAACACATTGAAAGGGAAAAGGAGTAGAATTAATGCAATGGAAGACAGAATTAATGAGATTGAAGACAAATGCCTGAATGTTGTTGTTGTTATGTGCCGTCGAGTCGGACCTGACTCATAGTGACCCCTCCTTCGGTTTCCAAGGCAGGGTCACTATGGAAGTAGATTGCCCCATCTTCCTTCCGAGGGGTGGCTGGTGGGTTTGAACCGCCAGCCTTCTGGTTAGCAGTCAAGTGCTTTAGGCACTACACTACCAGAACTCCTAAATACCTGAATACCTTTCCAAAGAAATATTCAGATTCAAATACCTGAATACGTCTTTGGAAAGGGATCAATCAGAAAAAAGATCCAAACAAAATGAAGAAAGCCTAAGGTTCACGTGGGATACCATCAAAAGGAATAACCTACGTGTCACTGGAATTCCAGAACAGGAAGAGAAAAATAAAACCATTGAGAAAATTGTCCAAGATTTTTTGGAAGAGAACTTCCCTGACATCATGAAAGATGAGAATATATCCATTCAGGAAGTCCAATGAATCCCAAACAGGAGAGATCCCAAAAGAAAATCACCAAGACATATCATCATCAAACTCATCAAAACCAAAGACAAAGACAGAATCCTAAAAGCAACATGGGAAAAACAAAAAGTTACTTACAAAGGACAACCAGTAAGAATAAGCTCTGATTTCTCAGCAGATATCATGCAAGTAAGAAGGCAATGGGATGGTATATATAAAACCCCGAAAGAGAAAAAGTTTCAACTAAGAATTATATACCCAGCAAAACTGTCCCTCAACTATGATGGTGAAATTAGGAGATTACCAGATAAGCAGAAACTAAGAGAATTTGTTGAAACCAGACCAACCTTACAAGAGATACTAAAGGGAATCCTTTGTACAGAGAACCAATAATAGCAAACAACAAGCGACCATTAATGCACAAGATAACATAACCCAGAAACCACAGCTTTGGACACATCCAAATAAGCTTACAAGATTGTAAACATGGAACCAGAGACATCAGTTGGCAAATGAGGACAACTACAAACCAAAAAGAGGG
>NW_006922019.1:180417-186481 GCF_000298275.1 Orycteropus afer afer
AGGTGTCCATTAACTGAGGAATGGATAACCAAATTATGGTACATACACACAATGGAATACTATGCAACCCTAAAGAATAACCTAGAATCTGCAAAACACCACATAACGTGGATGAACTTGGAGGACATTATGGTGAGTGAAATAAGTCAATCACTGAAGGACAAATATTGTATTAGTCCATTATTGTAAAAGTCGAGGAAAGGTTTATATATGGAAGGAAATTTTCTTTGTTGGTTACCAGGAGTGGGAGGGGAAGGGAGGAAACACTGTTAGATAGGTAGAGATTAAGTACTGATTTGGGTGAAGAGAAGGGCAATGTACCAAATGTGAGTGATCAACATGGCGGCATTGATGAAGAGGAAGACATAGAGAGGTACATGGGAGGTGCAGACAACAAAGATGAACCCTTCTGTACATACAGTACTGCATTGTCAGCAAAGGAAAACATGGGTATACGGGTGGACAGATGGGTGGACAGGCTGAACTATTAGGTATGTCTATGCAGCGGGGAGTGTACCCAAGACCATGTATAGGGTTGGCAGACAATGGTTCTACAAGTGTATTTGTATGTTCTGTAAGAATTTCCAGGTACATAGCAGAGCTGACAAGGTACAAGATTGTAGTCACTTCTTGGGCACAGCCAGCTATCCAGAGGGACTGAGTAGTTGAACCTGTGGGCTCGGGACCATAATTGGAGGGGATATCAAGCTCAATTGGCACAACATACTACACAAAACATTGTTCCACCTCCTACTTTGGCAAGTAGCAACTGGGATCTTAAAAGTTTGCAAGCAGCCATCTAGGTGCAGTGATGGGTCTCTCCTCGTCTAGAGCAAAGAAGAATGAAGACAACCAAAGATTCATGGAAACAATTAGTCCTAGCGGCTGGTACACCATGTGATCTGTAGCCTATACAACTATGAGACCAGAAGAACTACATGGTGCCCAGCTACCAGTGTCAACCACTTGGAGGGGGATCTATGTAGGAGATCCTGGATAGAGAGGGAGAACTATGTGGAACAAAACTCAAAATCATTTGAGGGGGGAAGAAAATGGGGACAAGGTTTGCTGGTCTGATGGAGCCTGGTGGAACTATTCAGACTATGGCCCCTAGCTGCCCTTCAGGTCTGGAATTGAACACACATCTGTGGCTTTCAGCCAAACAATAGACAGTTGAACATTTACCTGAGGTAGATACAACTCCTTGAAGAGAACAATCATGGGAGAATAGAAGGGCTCTGTATGCACAGAGAGACAGCTCAGAGGGCAGGATTGCATGGAAGGAAGAACACAGGGAAGAGGTTAACTATTGGGAGGAAGTAGGAGGGGAGTTGTTGCATTGGGATAAATTGTAGTCAATTTCATGAGACAAAGTATATGTGAACTGTTGTATGGAAAGTGAATTTGCTCTGTAAACTTTCACCTAAATCATAATTTAAAAAAAAAAAAAAGAAGAAGAAAGAAAAAGAGTTGTAAAAAAAGCATACAGTGACCAAAAGAAATAATAAAGATTGAAGTAGAAATAAACAAAATAGACAATAGAGAAAAACCAACAAAACTAGAAGTTGGTTCTTTGAAAAGATTAATAAAATCAACAAACTACTAGCAAATTTCACAAAGGAAATGAAGAGGCAAATAACAAGAAAGAATTGAATGAGCATGTCACAACAGATCCAACTGAAACAAGGGATAGTATCAGGCTACTATGTAGAACTATACTCCAACAAATTTGAAAACCTAGAAGCAATGGCCTTCTGGGGTGGCTATATTTAAAGCCAGGCCTCCAGATAGGTAAGGACAGGTGGGTGAGCAGACCGGTTGGAACAACTAAGGGAGACAAACTTACCTGTCCATTTGTCGTCCTGTGGTGGCTTGCATGTTGCTGTGAGGCTGGAGGCTATGCCACCAGTATTGTAAAATGCCAGCAGGGTTACCCATGGTGGACAGGTTTCAGCAGAGCTTCCAGGCTAAGACACACTTGCAAGAAGGAAGAGGCCATCCACTTCTCAAAGAATTGACCAGTGAAAACCTTATGAATAGCACTGAAACATGGTCTGATATATTACTGGAAAACTTTATGAACAGACCTGAAACACTGCCCGACATAGTGCCAGAAGATGAGCCCCTCAGGTTGGAAGGCACTCAAAATATGACTGGGGAAGAGATGACCCCTCAGAATAGAGATGACCTTAATGATATGGATGGAGTAAAGCTTTTGGGACCTCCATTGGCTGATGTGGCATGAGTCAAAATGAGTAGAAATAGTTGCAAATATCCATTGATAACTGGAACATGGAATGTATGAAGTATGAATCTAGGAAAACTGGAAGTTGTCAAAAATTAAATGGAATGCATAAAGATCAACATCCTAGGCATTAGTGAACTGAAATAGACTGGTTTTGGCCATTTTGAATCAATCATATGATCTGCTATGCCGGGAATGACAAATTTGAAGAGGAACAGTGTGGCAATCATTGTGACAAAGACTGTTTCAAGATCTATGCTGAAGTACAATGCTGTCATTGACAAGATTATATCCCTATGCCTACTAGGAAGACCAGTTAATGCTACTATCATTCAAATTTACAAACCAACCACCAAAGCTAAAGATGAGGAAATAAGATTTCTACCAACCTCTGTAGTCTAAAATTGACCGAACATGCAATCAAGATGTGTTAATTATCACTGGAGATTGGAATGCAAAAGTTTCAAACAAAGAAGAGTCACCGGTAGTTAGAAAATATGGCCTTGATAGATACAACGCTGGAGATCCTGTGATAGAACTTTGCAAGACCAATGTCTTATTCATTGCAAATACCTTTTTTTCAACAACATAAATGATGGCTATACACGTTGGGCTTCGCCTGATGGAATATACCAGAATCAGTATGACTACATCTATGGCAAGAGGCTATGGAGAAGTTCAATACCTTCAGCCAAAACAAGGCCAGGAGCTGACTGTGGAACAGACCATCAACTGCTCACATGTAAGTTCAAGTTGAAGTTGAAGATAATTAGTCCAAAGAGCCAAAATATGACCTTGACAATATTCCTCCTGAATTTAGAGACCATCTAAAGAACAGATTTGATGCACTGAACACCAATGACCAAAAACCAGAGAAATTGTGGATGACATCAAGAACATCAACCATGAAGAAAGCAGAAGGTCATTAAAAAGACAAGAAACGAAGACAAGACCTAAACAGATGTCAGAACAAACTCTGAAACTTGCCCTTGTGTAGAGAGTAAAATAAACAACCAAATTCATTGCCGTCGAGTTGGATCCGACTCATAGCGACACCTCCTTGGGTTTCCAAGGCGGTATCACTACGGAAGTAGATTTCCCCATCTTCCTTCCGAGGAGTGGCTGGTGGGTTTGAACCACCAGCCTTCTGGTTAGCAGTCAAATGCCTTAGGCACTCCACCACCAGAGCTCCCTGAGTGGAGAGTAGCTAAGGCAAATGGAAGAAATGACAAAATAAAAGAGCTGAACAGAAGATTTCAAAGAGCAGCTCTAGAAGACAAAGCCAACTATTATAACGAAATGTGCAAAGACCTGGAGTTAGAAAACCAAAAGTGAAGAACACATTTGGCATTTCTCAAGCTGAAAGGGCTGAAGAAAAAATTTAAGCTTCAAGGTGCAATACTGAAAGATTCTATGGACAAAATATTGAATGATTCAGGAAACATCAAAACAAGATGGAAGCAATACAGAGAGTCACTGTACCAAAAAGAATTGGTCTATATTCATCTATTTCAGGAGGTGGCATATGATCAAGAACCAATGATACTGAAGGAAGAAGCTGAGGCTGCACTGAAAGAACTAGCAAAGAACAAAGCTTCAGGAACTGACAAAATATCCACTGAGATGTTTCAACAAACAGATGCTGTGCTGGAGGCACTCACTCAGCTATGCCAAGAGATCTGGAAGACAGCTACCTGGCCAACTGACTGGAAAAGACCCATATATGTACCCATTCTAAAGAAAGGTGATCCAACAGAATGTGGAAATTATTGAATAATATCATTAATATCACATGCAAGTAAAATCTTACTGAAGATAATCCAAAAATGGTTGTAGCGGTATATTGACATAGAGCTTCCAGAAATGCAAGCTGGATTCAGAAGAAGATGTGGAATGAGGGATATCATTGCTGATGTCAGATGGTTCTTAGCTGAAAGCAAAAAATATCAGAAAGATGTTTACTTGTGTTTTATTGACTATGCAAAAGCATTCAATTGTGTGGATCATAACAAATTATGGAGGAGCTCTGGTGGCGTAGTGCCTAAGACATATGACTGATAACCAGAAGGCTGGTGGTTCAAGCTCACCAGCCACTCGTTAGAGGGAAGATTGGGCAATCTACTTCCATAGGGATACTACCTTGGAAATCCAAGGTGGGGTCGTTATGAGTTGGAAACGACTCCACAGCAGTGCATTTGGTTTTTTTTTTTTTTTGGTTAAGAAGAATGGGAATTTCAGAACACTTGATTGCACTCATGAGGAACCTGTACATAGAGGCTGTATAGGAGGCTGTCATTCGAACAGAACAAGGGGATACTGAATGGTTTTAAATCAGGAAGGGAGTGTGTTAGGGTTGTATCCTTTCACCATACTTATTGAATTTGTATGCTGAGCAAATAATCCAGGAACCTGGATTATATGAAGAAGAACGTGGCATCAGGACTGGAGGAAGACTCATTAACAACCTGCAATACACAGATGACACAACTTTGCTTGCTGAAAGTGAGGATGACTTGAAGCACTTACTGATGAAGATTAAAGATGACACTGTGTAGTATGGACTACCCCTCAATATAAAGAAATGTCCTCACAGCTGGTCCAATGAACAGCTTCACAATCGATGGAGAAATGATTGAAGTTGTCAAGGACTTTATGTTGCTTGGTTCTACAACTGACACCACTGGAAGCAGCAGTCAAGACATCAGACGACGTATTGCATTGGGCAAATCTGCTGCAAAAGACCTCTTTCAGGTGATAAAGAGAAAAGATGTCTCCTTGAAGACTAAGGTGTCCCTAACCCAAGCCAATGGGAGCTCTGGTGGCATAGTGCCTAAGGCATTTTACTGCCAACCAGAAGGCTGACGGTTCAAACCCACCAGCCACTCCTCGGAAGGAAGGTTGGCCAATCTACTCCCATAGTGATATGATACTGCCTTGGAAACCCAAGGAGGGGTCACTCTGAGTTGGATCTGACTTGACAGCAGTGCGCTATTTTTGTTGTTTGTTAACTCAAGCCATGGTATTTTCAATAGCCTCTTATGCACGTGAGAGCTGGACAACGAATTAAGGAAGATCGAAGAAAAGTTGATGCTTTTGAGTTGCGGTGTTGAAGAAGAATGCTAAGAGTACCACTGACTGATAAAAGGATTAACAGATCTGTCCTGGAAGAAGTGCAGCCGGAATGTTCCTTGGAAGCAAGAATGGCCAAACTTTGTCTCACCTACTTCAGTCATGTTGTCAGGAGGAACCATTCCCTGGAGAAGGATATCATGCTTGGTAAAGTGGAAGGTCGACAAAGAAGGGGAAGGCCCTCAACAAGATGGATTGACACAGTTGCTAGAACGATGGGCTCAGGTATAGCAAGAATCATGAGGATGGCACAGAACTGGGTAGTGTTTCATTCTGCTGTGCATAGGGTCACAATGAATTGAAGACAACTTGATGGCACCTAATAACAACAACAAAGAGAAGGAATGGACAGATTTCCAGAAGCACACTAGAAAATTTGAACAAAAGAAGAAATTGAACAGGTAAAAAAAATTACCAACAAAAAAAGTCCTGGCCTGGATGGTATCACTGGAGAATTCTACCAAACACTCAGAGAAAAGCTAACACCAATCCTACTTAAACTATTCCAGAACACAGAAAAGAATGGAATCCTCCCAAACTCATTTTATGAAGCAAGCACAACCCTGATACCAAAACCAAGCATTGTTGTTGTTGTTGTTATGTACCGTCGAGTCACACCTGACTCATAGTGACCCCTCCTTGGGTTTCCGAGGCAGTATCACTACGGAAGTAGATTGCCCCATCTTCCTT
>NW_006922019.1:186581-187879 GCF_000298275.1 Orycteropus afer afer
CAAAAAAAAAAAATGATAAACCTTCACATCGCAATAAAAAAGAGGACAAGCATATATATTCAGCAAATACTAAAACAATAGCAACAAAGGAAATGATAACATGATTTATAAACATAATGAGCTCAGCACAGAAAATAATATGGAACAAAGAAACCAGGGACACCATAAGAAAAAAACACATAACAAAATGACAGCAACCAATTCATATTTGTCAATAATTACACTGAATGTTAATGGATTAAATGCCCCACTCAAGAGATGGAGAGTTGCAGATTGGATAAGAAAACAAAACCCATCAATATGCTGTCTACAAGAGATACACCTTAGAAACAAAGACAAAAATAGACTAAAAATCAAAGGTTGGAAAAAGATGTATCAAGCAAATGGCAACTGTAAGAGCAGGAATGGCAATACTAATTTCTGATCAAATTGACTTTAAGACAAAAACCACCACACGAGACAAGGAAGGACATTATATAATGACTAAAGGATCAATTGAACAAGAAGATATAACCATACTAAATATCTATGGACCCAATAAAAGAGCCCCAAAATACATAAATCAGACTTTAAAAGAGTTGAAGAGGCAAACAGATGACTCCACAGTCATAGTGGGAGACTTTAATACACCACTTTCAGTGAAAGATACAACAACTGGAAAGAAACTCAACAAAGATGCAGAAGAGCTAAACAATACAATCCACCAACTTGACCTTATAGACATATACGGAACACTTCACCCAACAACAGCACAATATACATTCTTCTCCAGTGCACATGGAACATTCTCCATGATAGACCATATGTTAGGCCATAAAGCAAGCCTTAGTAAATTTAAAAACATTTAAATGCTTCTCAGATAATAATGCTATAAAATTAGAAGTCAACAATAGGAAGATCAATGGAAAAAGAGTAAATACATGGAAACTGAACAACACCCTCCTTAAGAAAGACTGGATAAGAGAAGAAATGAAAAATGAATTTCAAACATTCCTTGAATCAAACAAGAATGTAAGCACAACATACCAAACATCTTTGGGAGACAGCAAAAGTGTGATCACAGGCCAATTTATAGCAATAAAGGCACACATCAAAAAAGAAGAGCCAAAATCAAAACTTTAATGCAACATCTCCAACAATTAGAAAAAGAACAGTAAGAAAAGCCTACAGTCACCAGAAGAAGGGAAATAATAAAGATTCGAGCAGAAATCAATGAAACCGGAATCATTGATTCAAGCAGAAAATGGAAAGACAACAGAAAAAATCAACAAGACCAGAAGTTAGTTTTTTGAAAAGAT
>NW_006922019.1:187979-193977 GCF_000298275.1 Orycteropus afer afer
TTGGGTTTCCGAGGCAGTATCACTACGGAAGTAGATTGCCCCATCTTCCTTCCGAGGAGTGGCTGGTGGGTTTGAACCGCCACCCTTCTGGTTAGCAGTCAAGCGTCTTAGCCACTATGCTACCAGAGCTTCCAAACCAAGCATAGACACCACTAAAAAGGAAAACTACAGACCAATATCCTTCATGAATATGACGTAAAAATCTTCAACAAAATCCTAGCATATCAAACAACATAGCAACATATCAAAAAAATAATACATCAAGTATGCAAGGATGGCTGCACATTAGGTAAAACCATCAGTGTAATCTATCACATAAAAAACATAAAGGAAAAGAAGCACATGATCATATCAATTAATGCAGAAAAGGCATTTAATAAAATCCTACACCCATTCCTGATAAAAACTCTCAGAAAAATAGGAATAGAAGGGAAATGCCTCAACATAATTAAAGATACATAGGCAAAAACCAAGAGCCAAAATTATTTTCAAGGGACACAGACTGAAAGTATTTCTCCTGAGAATGAGAACCAAACAAGGATGCCCTCTACCACCACTTCTTTCAATTCTGTATTGGAAGTTCTAGCCAGGGTAATAAGGTAAGAAAAAGAAATCAAAAGGCATCCAAATTGGTAAGGAAGAAGTAAAACTTCTATTTGCAGATGATACGATCCTATACATAGAAAACCCAAGAGACTCAGCAAGAAAACTACTGGAACTAATTGAAAGGTTTAGCATAGTGTCAGGATACAAGATCAACAAACAAATAACTATCAAAAAGACAAAATACTTGGGAATAAATCTTACCAGGGACACAAAAGACTTATACAAAGGAAACTACAAAACACTACTTCAATAAAGCATAAGAGATCTACATAAATGGAAGAACACACCCTGCTCATGGATAGGAAGATTGAACATTGTGAAAATATCATTCTACCCAAAGCAATCTATATATTCTATGCAATCCTGATCTACGTTCCATCACCATTCTTTAAGGGCATAGATAAACCAAGCACTAATTTTATATGGAAAGAGACCCTGAATAAGCAAAGCACTAATGAAGAAGAGGAAAGTAGGTCTCACTCTCCCCGATTTCAAAACTTGCCGTATAGCCACAGTAGTCAAAACAGCTTGGTATTGGTACAATAACAGACACATAGACCAGTGGAACAGAATTGAGAACGTAGAAATAGGTTTATCCACCTATGGCTGGTCTTTGACAAAGGGTCAAGATCCAGTCAATGGGGAAGAGGTAGTATCTTTCACAAATGGTGCCAGCAAAACTGGATATCCATTTGCAGAAGACTGAAACAAGATCCAAACCTCATACCACAAACACAAACTCACTCCAGATGTGACTTAAATGTGAAACCTAAAGACTTAAATGTGAAACCTTAAACTATAAAGTTCATCAAAGAAAAAACAGGGGCAAAATTAGGGTTCCTACTTCTGTAGTTATACTGCCTCGGAAACCCGAGGAGGGGTCACTATGAGTCGGGTCCGACTTGATGGCACACAACAACAACAACAACAATTTATGGCATATATAGACCATCAAGCATAACCATAATGTACAAACAGCAGAAGATAAACAAGATGAATGGGACCTTCTAAAATTTAAATTCTTCTGTGCATCAAAAGACTTCTTCCAAAGAGTAAAAAGAGAAGCTGCAGATTGGGAAAAAATAGTCGGCAACAACGAATCTGACAAGGGACTTATCTCTAAAATTTGTACAAAATTCCAACACCTCAACATCAAAAAGACAAACAATCCAATTTAAAAAATGGGCAGAAGACATGAACAGACACTTCACCAAGATATTCAGGCAGCCAACAAACACATGAAGAAATGTTCACGATCATTAGCCATTAAACCAAACCAAACTCATTGTTGTCAAGTTGGTTCCGACTCATAGCGACCCCTCCTTGGGTTTCCAAGGCAGTATCTCTGCAAAAGGAGATTGCCCGGTCTTCCTTCCAAGGAGTGGCTGGTGGGTTTGAACCACCAGCCTTCTGGTTAGCAGCACTATGCCACTGTGGTGGTTATGTTTGTGTGTCAGCTTGGCTGGGCCTGGTTGAGTGGCTGGACAGCTGGTGGCAGTTATTCCCCATGATGAGACTGGCAATCAACTCCATGGTGGGATCTACCACAAGCAGCTGAGTAGCTGCCTTTGGGATGTGGGTTGCTTCCTGTATATAAGGAGAAGCTTTGAGAACGGTCTCTAGCCTATGGCACGTTTGGACCCTGCATGTAGCCGTGTCGTTGCTCAGCAGCCTGCTATGTTCTGCTGACTTTGGGACTTACAATGGACTTAAGTTAATGGCCTGCCATGTGGTTTGGTAACATTGGGACTGTGCCTTTTTACTTGTCAACCTTGGGGTTTCTTAGCCTCAGCAGCCAGCAGCTGTCTGAGTGAAGAAACGCCTCTAGCTCCAGTGGGCCAGGAACAGGAGGCAGAGCTGGACCCCAAGCTTGAGGGGCTTTCACCCAGCCCCTAGAGCCTGGCACTTTGAACTTGGACTTAAAGCCTCCAAATTGTAAGAATAAACTCCTGTTTGTTTAAGCCACCCCGTTTGCGGTATATTCTTGTCAGAGCGGTACTAGGTAACCAGAATAGCCACCATTAGCCATTAGAGAAATGCAAATCAAAACAACCATGAGACACCATCTTATCCCAGCACTAATACCAAAGTTCAACAAGGCAGAAAATAACAAATACTGGTGAGGATGTGGAGAGACTGGGACTCTCATACACTTCTGGTGAGGCTGTAAAGTTATACAACCACTGTGGAAATCAGTACGGCGATTCTTTGAAAAGCTGGCAATAGAAATATCATTTGATTCAGCAATGCTATTATTAGGTATACATCCAAAAGAAGCGAGACCCAGGACACAAATAGATATATGGACACCAATGTTCACCACAATGCTATTCACAATAGCAAAGAGATGGAAACAACCTAAGTGTCCATCAATAGGTGACTGGATAACCAAACTATGGTACATACATACAATGGAATATTGTGCAACACTAAGGAATAACGTAGAATCCATGAAACACCTCATAACCTAGGTGAACTCGTAGAACATCATGCTGAAGTACAAATATTGGATTAGTCCTCTATTGTAAAAAGTCAAGGAAAGGTGTAAATATAGAAGAAACTTACTTTGTACCAGGGATAGGAGGGGAGGAGAGCGAAAATTGCTAGATAAGAGGCAAGTATTGATTTGGGTAAAGGGAAAGGCAATATACCAAAAGAGAGTGACCAACACAATACCACCAAGGAAAAGAAGACACAGAGAGATGCACAGGAGTACGGACAACAAAGATAAACACTTTTATATACAAAATACTGCATTAGCAATAATAAATATTAATCTATGGATAGATACATAGGTAGACAGGCTGAATGATCAGGCAAGTCTAGGCAAAAGGAAATGTATCCACAATCGTATATAAGGTTGGCAAATGATATCTGTACATACATAGTTATATGTGCTATAAGAATGTCCATATAAATACAACTAACAAGTGGCAAAGTTATAACTTCTTAGCCACAGCCAACCACCCTGAGAGAGCAAGCTGTTGGGCCTGTGGGCTCAGGTCCATGGTCATGGGGGACATCAAGCTCAACTGGCGTAACATATTACACAAAAGGGAGCTCTGGTGGCATAGTGCCTAAGGCATTTGACTGCTAACCAGAGGGCTGGTGCTTCCAACCCACTAGCCACTCCTCGGAAGGAAGGCTCAGCAATCTACTTCCGCAGAGATACTACCTCAAAAACCCAAGGAGGGGTCACTATGAGTCAAATCAACTCGAGAGCAGTGAGTTTATTACACAAAAACATTGTTCTGCATCCTACTTTGGTGAGCAGCAATGGGTCGTAAAAGCTTGCAAGTGGCCATCTAGATGCAACAATTGCTCTCTCCTCATCTGGAGCAAAGAAGAATGAAGAAAAGCAAAGATTCATGGAAATAATTAGTCCAACGGACTAGTGGGCCATATGAACCTCAGCCTATGTGACCATAAGATCAGAAGAGCTAGATGGTGCCAGGCTACCAATATCAACCACTTGGAAAGGGATCAGTGCAAAAGATCCTGTATAGAGTATGGAAAAATGTGGAAGAAAACTCAAAATCATAAAAAAAAAGACCAGGCTTACTGGTCTGATAGAGACTGATGAAACCCCTAAGACTATGGCCCCAAGTCACCCTTCAGGCCTGGGAGTGAACTCATGCCCATGGCTTCCAGGCAAACAACTGGCAAATAAGGTGACCATTTACACCAGGTAGGTACACTCCTTAGAACAATCACTTATGGGAGATCAGAAGGGCAGCACTTGCACGGGGAGAAAGCTCAGAGGGCAGGAATGCACAGGAAAGGACACAGGGAAAGGATATCCACAGGGAAGAAGTGGGAAGAGAGCTGTTACATTGTGGGGATTGCAATCAATGTCATCAAACAAAATGTGTCTGAACTGCTGTACGGAAAATGAATTTGCTCCATAAAGTTACACCCAAATCACAATTAAAAAAACAAAAAAAGAAATGATGTACTGATACATACTACAACACAGATGGACCCTGAAAACTTTAGCTGAGTGAAAGAAGTCAGACATAAAATGTTGTTCTATATTTAATTTATATGAAATGTACAGAGTAGGGAATCTATAGACAGAAGGTGCAGAAGATCTCTGAGTGGTACAAATGGCTTGCACTTACCTACAAACCTAAAGGTTGTAGGTTTGAAACAAGATTACAGCTAAGAAAACCCTATGGAGCAGGTCTACCATGTAACACACGGGGTCACCATGAGTCAGAATTGATTCAATGGCAATTTTTTTTTTTTTTAATAGACAGAAATTAGGTAAGTAGTTGCCAGGGGATGGTGAAAAGGGAAAATGGGGAATGATGGCTAATGGGTTCATTTTTGCAGTGATGAAAATGTAGTGGTCATTTAGGTAGTGGTCATTGTTGCACAATTCTGCAAATATCCTTAAAAAAAAAAAAAAAAAACCACCATACTTTTAAAGGTGAATTTCATAATATGTGAATTATATGCCAATAAAACTCAGTTTTAAAAAAGGACAAATCAAATGATCTTTAGTCTCTAGTTTCACAGTTTCAAGGAAAAGTTAAGTCTTATTCTAAGCTCAGGAGACAAAGGAATGCTGGAAGTATTCAAGGAACAATAAATGTTTCTTCAGTGCCATGCTAGAACAGCATGAATGTAGTAGGTAGAATGTGAGGACAATGACAAGGGTAACAATATAGCAGGCACTGACTATGCTACACATGTGGGTGCTATTGTCCTCATTTCAGACAAGGACACTGAGGCTGGGAGAAGTTAAGTAATTTGCCCAAAGTCTTACTACCCTCCCCTATCTTCTCTAGACAGCATGATAAGACTGGCCTGAAAGAGGAACTGTGCCCACAAATGTAGAGGAAAGACTATAGATACCTCTGGGTATCTTCTTAAAGTGTAGATTCTGATTCAGTGTATTTGGGATGGGAAGGCAAATTCTCAGCAGAGGGTTGAACCAGAATGAACTGGTTCAAAGCCCTGCCTTAGAATTAGCTAGTCATGTTTCAAAACTTCTAATGCCCAGGCCTTACCTGCAATCAATTATAGCAGAATTTGGGGGGGGGGGATGGATCCAGGTGATTTCAGGTGTAGCCAAGGTTATCAATCACTTAATAGAACAGCCTATTCAAACTTACTCACAAAATTCCAACAGCTATCTAAGTACTATTATTATTCCCATTACAAGCAGTCCCCGAGTTATAAACTCAAATACAACCCATAGTTTTGAACCAACCTCTGTAAAGCCTATTATATTAAAAACTCATGGGAGAAAAAAACAAATGAAGATCTGGCAAAATGGCGGACTAGGCAGAAAGACTGCACAGACTCTCCTCAACAAAAAAAAGGGAAACTAAATAACACAGACACAGAAGATAATCCTGGACCCCTGAGCCTTGAAGGGAAGGAT
>NW_006922019.1:197858-204738 GCF_000298275.1 Orycteropus afer afer
AACTATGGGGAGGAAGTGGGAGGGGAGCTGTTGCATTGTAGTAAACTGTGCTCAATGACATGAGACAAAGTATATGTGAACTGCTGTATGGAAAGTGAACTTACTCTGTAATTTTCACCCAAATCACAATAAAATTAAAAAATAAATTAAAAAAAAACTCATGGGAGCTACTTTGCGATGTGAATCAAAACATTATTACTGTATCATTATGTTGTTTTAGTGTTATCTGAAATCATTTCTTCAATGTTTTTTATGCATAGAAATGTAGACTATATACTATGACAAACATGTGACTTATGTTAGATACAACCCATACCTAACTGTATGACTTTCCAAATTAATGACAGATTTAGAGACTTTCCTTTGTCATCTGGGGATGCTGTATACGGATAAGGAAAGAAGACTCTGAGAGGCTGATGCTAAGCACATGTAAGGGATTGTTACTTTTCTTTTCCTAGAACCTGGACTTGCCTGATCCCAGAGCACCTATAGAACCCAATGCCATCCAGCCCACTGTGATTCATAGCAACCCATGAGGATGGGGTAGAACTACCCTAAAGGGTTTCCAAGGCTGTAAATCTTTAAGGAAGCAAACTGCCTCATCTTCCTCCGGTGGAGCAGCTGGTGGGTTCGAATTACTGACCTTTTGGTTAGCAGCTGAATGCTTTAACCACTACACCACCAGAACAGGTTGTTGTTGTTGTTGTTATGTGCCGTCGAGTCGGACCCAACTCATAGCGACCCCTCCTTGGGTTTCCGAGGCAGTATCACTACGGAAGTAGGATTGCCCAACCTTCCTTCCGAGGAGTGGCTGGTGGGTTTGAACCGCCAGCCTTCTGGTTAGCAGTCAAGTGCCTTAGCCACTATGCTACCAGCACAGGTAGTTACCTAAATTTACTTCTTAATCAAAAGTAGAACTTGTTCCTCATCATTCCCTTGGGCAGACAACCTAACACCTTTTAGGTGCTCACTAAAAGAAAAAAAAAATGTTTATTCCAAAAAGATACATACAGAAAGGTGGAAAGTGGACTCCATTTAACTTTCTAAGCTCCTTGGAACACGTGACAAATGAACCTGGTAAAAATCTCCTACCCAGCAAAGCTCACCTTCTCCCAATTAAAAAACACGTTTGTGTACTTCCTGGGCTCAGTAGGAAGGGATGCAATGGACAAGGCAAACAATCCTGCCCCTAGGGAGCTTTCAAGGTCGAACCAGACAACATGACATGTAAACAAACGATAAATTTTTGAAGGCTGTGAGGATTTACCGGAGCAAGTGGGCAAAGGTGCCTCTTACAGGGCCTACCGCGTGGAAAGTGCCTACCAAACAGTAGCTACACCTGCAATAAACGGTTGCATACAAGCCAAAATGTGTTAAAAGGCCAAACAAATTCTTAACTCCCTGTTTTAACTTGTATTTTTGCGTCTTTCCCTGTTTCCCCTCAACTAAGTAGCTGAGCCTCCTCGTGGGTGTCGAAAGCACCTCGGTGTCCCCAACGCCCAACACTGGGCGAGTCGCCTGTGTTCCAGAAAGAAAGAAGGAAGAGAAATAGGCAAGGCTACAGGTGCACGGAGAAGAGAACAGGGTGCTTATTTCCAGCAGAACTAGGAAGCCTGGCTCTTCATCCAGGCCTGTCTGGTCGGGCTCTGTGACCCCGGACCATTTCCGCTCTCGCCTTGGAGGGCCCTGGAAGGTGGCAGTGTCTCCTCCGCGGCAGAACAGCCCCATCGTCACGGGGTCTTGACGCTCAGCACCCCGGACACCACCCGCTCCAAGCACTGAAGCCCTTACCTTCTCTGGCCTCACGCGCTCACCGTTGCCCCGGCAACGCCAGCCTTGGGGGCGGGCACCGTTGCCGTTAAGTAATGCGGCCGCAAAGACAAAGGACTGCGCAGCCGCAGAGCCGGCACAGTTGAACTCTAGGGCGTTGTGGGTCGCGCCTGCGCACGATCTGAACGCGCGTTTTTAGTGTCTGTAAGACGTGTTTGCCGCGCACGTAGGAGCTCTGGTAGCATAGTGGCTAAGACACTTTCTTGCTAACCAGACGACTGGCGGTTCAAACCCACCAGCCACTCCTCGGAAGGAAGGTTGGGCAATCCTACTTCCGTAGTGATACTGCCTCGGAAACCCAAGGAGGGGTCGCTATGAGTCGGCCGACTCCACGGCACATAACAACAACAACAACAAAACGTGTTTGCCGCGCGTAGTCTGACACAGGTCCTGTATCATCTCGTGTCTGCCCACCCCCAGACTGTACAGACAAAATCTGCTTAGTCTTCACGACTAAGTTTACAGATGAGATGGGAAGTGATTTGTCCAAGGTTACATAGCTAGGAATTAGTGGAGTTTACAGTAGAACCCAGGTCTGTAGAAGAGTCCTTGCCTCTGGCCAGGATAGGAAAGGACCAGACTTTACTATTAAATGGACTTGCTCGTGAGAAAAATCAATTGAATTCAACACTGAATCTCACCTCAGCTTTCTTGATGTAAAATGGGGCAATTGGAGCACATCTGTATAAACTGGAGCATGTAGTTGACTTGTTGACACCTGATGGGAAAGCTATTGTGTGCACTGGGCTGCCCTGTGCAGGGTAAAGGACAAGAAGCCAGGAGCCAGACCTGGACCGAATTCCCACTCTTTCCTCACTGATTGTGTGGTCTTGAGTGATTTAACCTTTCAGAGCCTCGGCTTCCACAACTGAAAAACAGGTTGTTGGGGTTATCACAGATGAGTAAAACAAGAATGCAATGGAAAGTATAAAAACACTTCCTGATCCAAGGAGTGATTATTTTAATGGAGGTCTGACAGGGAGTCCAATGCATACCTTCCCAAAAATGAATCATTGAAAGTGGAGTTTTGAAGGGAATGATACTTTGCAGACAGTTTCCAGCCCATAGGTGTGGCTGAAGGGAGGGTGGGTGACAGGGAAATGATACTAGAGAGGTATGTGGGGCTGGGTATGACTGAATTGTGGACTTTTCTCAACTATCTCTTGCCTCTGGGTCTTCACACACATGGTTCCCTCTGTTTGGAACATCACTCTCATCTCTCGGCTGCAGTAATTCCTGGTCATCCTTTATATCTCAGCTCAGGTATCACCTCCCCCAAGGGACTTCCTCAGAGACTTGCCTTTATGTTCCTGTAATAAATTGTTGCTGTCTAGTTGATTCCTACTCACGGTGGCTTTATGTATTTGAGATGTGTTCACAGTAGAACTGTGCTCCAAAGGACGTTCAGTGGTTGTAATCTTGTGGAAATAGATCACCAAGCCTCTTTTCTGTGATGCCCCTGGATGTATTTGAGCTGCCAACCTTTTGGTCAGTAGTCTGGAAATACCCTGTGTAGTTGTTAAGGTTTTGTGTCAACTTGGCTGGGCCGTGGTGTTGAGTGGCTGGACGTAGTTATTCCCTATGAAGAAATTGGATGTGATGTAATCAACTCCAAGGTGGAATCTGCTGTGAGCAGCTAATTAGTTGCCTTCAGGGTATGGCCTGCTTCCAGTGTATATGGAGAAGCTTTGAGAAAGGTCTCTAGCTCTTTGGCACATTCGGATCCTGCGTTTGGCCAAGTCTTCATCTCCAGTTCCTGGACTTGAATCAGTGGCCTGCAGTGTTGCCTGCTGATCTTGGGATTATGCCACTTTTTCTGCTGACCTTGGGTTCATCAGCCTTGGAAGCCAGAAGCTGTGTGAGTTAGATGACGCCTCCAGCTTCAGTGGGCCGGGAAGAAGAGGCAGAGCTAAACTCAAGGTCGAGGGGCCTTCACCTAGCCCCTAGAGCCAGCACTCTGAATTTGGACTACTAGCTTCTTAAAAGGAGCTCTGGTAGCATAGTGCCTAAAGCAGTGGACTGCTAACCAGAAGGCTGGAGGTTCAAACCCACCAGCCACTCCTCGGAAGGAAGGTTGGGCAATCTACTTCTGTAGTGATACTGCCTCAGAAGCCCAAGGAGGGGTCGCTATGAGTCAGGTCCAACTTGATGGCAAATAACAACAACAACAACACCTTCTTAAGGGAGCTCTGGTAGCATAGTGCCTGAGCACCATGACTGCTAACCAGAAGGCTGGCAGTTCCAACCCACCAGCCACTCCTCAGAAGGAAGATTGGGCAATCTACTTCCATAGTGATACTGCCTCAGAAACCCAAGGATCAATCACTATGAGTCAGATTCAACTCCACAGCAGTGAGTTAGCTTCTCAAACTGTAAAGCAATAAATTCTACTTGTTAAAGCCATCCATTTGTGGTATTTTTGTTTTGGCAGTGCTAGATAACTAAGACGCCCTTTATTGGCCCTGTTTCCTGAGACTTTGAGTGCTTGGTAGAAAGGGCTCCAAAGATGGCTTTCACTGGGTGCTCTGCCTGCATAAGCCTGAACTGCTGGGGTGAGTTTGGGCTTTAGATAATCAAAATCAAAATAGCTTCATGGTTACAGTGTCCCAAAGAAAGGAGACCTTGTTAAGATTCACAGAATAGTGGTATCAGGATGGATTGGGCAGGGAAGAGACAGCTGGAGGGAAGCAGTAATATCTTAAGAAACCATGCCAATTTAGGAACTACTGGTTTGAGAATTGGAGGGTTTAACAATGAAAGGGCATTCAGAGGTTGTCCAGTTCAACTTCCTTATATAACCGATAAGAAAAGAACTACTGAGAGGCACTATCAATTGCCAGAGGTAACAGAGCAAGTCTGAGATGGGTCTAAGGCTAGAGCCCAAGTGTCTGGATCCCAACCCAGTGCTCAACACTGAAGTGCTTGGGATCTGCTGATCATAGGATGACAGGTGGCATCATGTGGGAGACCTCACCTCTCAAAAGGGTCTGAAGTGAAAGCTACTAAATAAGGCATTTTTCCTCCCGAGCTTTTTTCCTCAATGTGTACTTTCAACGTTTTGTTGTGAATAATTTCAAAGATACACACACAAGAAAAATAGAGGGAATACTATAGTGAATCTCCACTTCCACAACCTTTCCATCTGCTGGGACATTTTAAGCAATTCCAGATATGTCATCCCTAATACTTAAGTATACAGTATATCTCTAATAGATAAGGTCTTGGAGTCCCTGGGTGGTGCATATGGTTCAGCGCTTAGCTGCTAACCAAAAGGTTAGAAGTTTGAGTCTACCCAGAGGCACCTCAGAAGACAGGCTTGTCAATCTGCCTCTGAAAAATCAGCCATTGAGATGGGTGGACAGGCTGAACTATTAGGTATGTCTATGTAGCAGGAAGTGTACCCAAGACCATGTATAAGGTTGGCAGACAATGGGCCTATAAGTGTATTTGTATGATCTGTAAGAATTCCCCGGTGTATAGTAGAGCTGACAAGGGACAAGGTTGTATAGTCACTTCTTGGTCACAGCCAGCTACCCAGAGGGACTGAGTAATTGAACCTGTGGGCTTGGGACCACAGTCTCAGGGGACATCAAGCTCAATTGGCATAACACACTGCACAAAACATTGTTCCACCTCCTACTTTGGCGAGTAGCGACTGGGATCTTAAAAGCTTGCAAGCAGCCATCTAGATGCAACGATGGATCTCTCTTCGTCCAGAGCAAAGAAGAATGAAGAAAATCAAAGATTCATGGAAACAATTAGTCCTGGCGACTGGTACACCATGTGATCCACAGACTATACAATTATGAGACCAGAAGAACTAGATGGTGCCTGGATACCACTGTCAACCACTAGGAGGGGAATGTAGGAGACCCTGGATAGAGAGGGAGAACAATGTGAAACAAAACTCAAAATCATTTGTGGGGGGAGGAGGGAGAGAAAAAGGGGGGGACCAGGTTTACTGGTCTGATAGAGCTTGTTGGAACCTTTGAGACTATGGCCCCTAGCTGCCCTTCAGGTCGGGAATTGAACCCACTCCTGTGGATTCCAGCCAAACAAAAGACAGGCATATGAGTTGACCATTTACCTGAGGTAGATACACTTCTTGGAGAGAACAATCATGGGAGAAAAAAGGGCTGTTTATGCACAGGGAGACAGCTCAGGGGGCAGGAGTGCATGGAGGGATGGACACAGGGAAGAGGTAACTATTGGGAGGAAGTGGGAGGGGAGCTGTTGCATTGGGGTAAATTGTAATCAATGTCATGAGAAAGTGTATGTGAACTGCTGTATGGAAACTGAATTTGCTCTGTAAATTTTCATTCAAATCACAATTAAAAAAAGAAAAAGAAATCAGCCATTGAAAATACTAAGGAGTTCTCCTCCCTGGAGTCACCATGAGTCAAAGTCAACTTGATGGCAACTGGTTTTATATACACACATACATATCCTTGAAATATGTGATCCCATAAACATACTTAACAAAATTCACAATTGTCCTTAACACTATTTATCTGTGAAATACTACACAAAATCTCATATATTATTTGAAATAAAGACTTGACAGCACATAACAACAACAACAAAGTATTCATTATCTGAAATTCAAACTCAACTGAGTGTACCGTATTTTATCTGGTAAGCCTAGCGACAATTTATTGGGCAATTACTATGTGCCAGCCACTTTGGATGTATTATCTTATTTAATTCTCGTAACAGCCCCATGAGATAGCCGTTATTGCTCCATTTCACACTTGAGGGTACCTCACTTGCCCACATTCTCATAGATATGAAGTAGTGGAGGCCAGATGAGGACTGAGATCTGCCCATAATGATACTCATTTTAATCCAGCTTGTTGGCTACTGAAGGCAATGCTTGACAAAACACAGCACTAAATACTGAAATACAAACACAAGCGGAGGGAAAAGTCAGCGTTTTTAGGAAGTTAGGGGAGCCTTTGTTGTTGTTGTTATGTGCCGCCGAGTCAGCCCTGACTCATAGCGACCCCTCCTTGGGTTTCCGAGGCAGTATCACTACGGAAGTAGGATTGCC
>NW_006922019.1:204838-213158 GCF_000298275.1 Orycteropus afer afer
AGCAGTCAAGTGCCTTAGCCACTATGCTACCAGGGGAGCCTAGGATGACTTGAAGGCACTTGACTGCTAATCACAAGGCTCGCAGTTCAAATCCACCGGCCACTCCTCGGAAGGAAGATGGGGCAATCTACTTCCGTAGTGATAATTGCCTCGGAAATCCAAGGAGGGGTCGCTATGAGTCTGTCCGACTACACAGCACATAACAACAACAGGATGGCTTGAAGGGCCAGGAGGCTCCCGGGAAGAGGCAGCCTCTGAACTGAGCCTAGAAGGTGGGTCCGTGGTGGGAGAGGTGGTGAGAAGGAGGGCAGAGGGCGGCGGTCAGGTGCTCAAGGCAGCCCACGTGCGAGGCAAGACCCGGCTCTGAGGTTCCGAGTCAGGGAGGAGCTGGGCCCCGCGCGGCAGGGAGGTTTTCGCTGGCGACGCAGGCGATAAGGTCCGATAGGCTGGGCTGGGCCGATTGCGGAGACGCTTGAATTCCAGGCTTGGCTTTTGGACTTTACCCTGTAGACAATGGGGAGCCACCGGCGTTTCTGAGCAGGGCAGGGCAGCCCCAGCTGTCGCCCCATTGTTTTTCCGAGATAGCGGCCGAACTCCGCATTATTTCAGCGAGACCACTAGATGGCGTTATTTCAGCAAATTTAAACAACCCATCTTCCTTGGACTCGCGAGTTTCCAGTGAAACAAACTGAGGCTGGGACCCCACCAAGCCTCCACTTGGTTATCCCCCGGATTCTCAGCATAAAATGCAAGGACTGGGAAGCAAGAATCTAATCACAGATATAGTCCAACTTCATTCTGCTGGTGAGATGAAACCTCAGATAATTTCACAGCTTTTAAGAGAATGGGTAGTGCAGTGGGTACAGGCTCTGAAGCCAGCTGAGCTGACTTGCAGCCTGGCTCTGCCCTTCGCCCTTGATGACAACTTCAGAATGGCTTTCATGTAAGCCTCTGATAAATAAAGTACGGAGAGATAAAGTCAATCCTGCCTGCCCAGTGTAGTTTGTGTGGTAGAAGCAATCTTTTAAAACCGGAGAGCAAAATAACAGAAGAGCCGCGTTCAAGTACTTTCAGTACTCTCCCCCCACCCACAAAACCAAACCCATTGCCGTGGAGTGGATTCCAATTTAAACCGACCTTATAGGCTAGAGTAGAACTGCCCTACAGTTTTCCAAGGCTGTAAATCTGTTTACTGAAGCAGACTGCCTCATCTTTCTCCTTTGGAGCGGCTGGTGGTTGGAACCACTGACCTTTCAGTTAGCAGCTGAGCACTTTAACCACTGCACTACCAGCGCTCCTTCTTTTAGATATTGTCTGAATTCTCACAACAACTCTACGAATTAAGAATCATCACACTCATAAGTTAGAAGACATTTCCAAAAACCAAACTCACTGTGGTCCAGTGGGATCCAATTTATAGCAACCCTTCCTGGGGTTTCCCAGGTGGTATCACTACCGAAGTATATTGCCCAATCTTCCTTCCGAGGAGTGGCTGGTGGGTTTAGAGAGGTGAAATGAACTGCCAAGTCACATGGGGAGTGCTCCTGCCATCCTGCCTTCCTGTTAACAGTTGAAGATACTCTAATGGTGAATTTCCTAGGGAACTCAGATAAATATGTCCGAAGAGGCATATACAAAGATTTTTAATTTTAATCAAAGCCCAGTGGTTTATAATTACAAAAGGGGAGAAACTATCTATCTGTCTTTAGAGGGATAGATACATAAAATGTGATATAATAATGTTCATACAGTAGAATACCATGCAGCAGTTGTGGTGAATGAATCCACTTTTATCTGTGTATCAACATTGACAGTCTTCAAAAACGTGTTTACTGAAAAGGACAAGATGCAGAATAGGAATAGTATGATACCATTTGTGTATATTGAAACACACACAAAATAATATCAAATACTGAAGGCATGTATAAACCAAAAACCACTCATTCCCATTGAATCAATACACACTCGTACCAACTCTATAGGATAGAGTAGAACTGTACCTTGGGGTTCCCAAGGCAACAAGCTTTACAGAAACAGACTGCCTCATCTTTCTCCCATGGAGTGGTTGGTGGGTTCAAACCGCTGACTTTTCTGTTAGCAGCCGAGTGCTTAACCACTACTCCTTGATTGCATGTATGATATGTTAAACTATCTAAAAATAACAGGAAGGATATGCACCAAATTCATTGCAGTCGTTATCTGTGGGTCTTGGGTAGTAGATTAGGGGACTTCAGCTTTATCTCTAATGTTATATTTCTCTTTCCTTTTTCTTTTGGCCAATTCAACTTTTTATATAACTTATTGACAGTAATTACAATAATTGGCTATGCAATCTTACCCTTAATCAATGTGATTTTTCCATTACTGTTAAACTTCCCTTTTTCTCCTTTCTCCCACTCCTGTTAACCACTAATAACTTTGGTCTGTGTACATTTACCTTTTCTTGTCTTTTTATATAAGTGAGGTCATAAAATATTTGTCCTTTTGTGGTTGGTTTATTTTGCTCAGCATAATGTCTTCAAACTTCGTCCATACTCTAGATGAATGGACTTCATTTCTCCTAGTGGTTGAATATGTATATACCACATTTTGCTTATTCATTCATCTATTGATAGGCATTTAGGTCATTTCTACCTTTTGGCTATTGTGAATAATGCTGCATTGAACACTGTTGATTCTCTTCGAGTCCCTGCTTTCAGGTCTTTTGGGTGTATACCTAGGAGTGGAATTGCTGGATTATACAGTAGTTCTGGGAGCTCTGGTGGCGTAGTGCCTAAGGCATTTGACTGCTAACGAGAGGCTGGCGGTTCAAACCCACCAGCCACTCCTCAGAAGGAAGGTTGGGCAATCTACTTTGGTAGTGATATCGCCTCAGAAACCCAAGGAGGGTCGCTTTGAGTCAGATCCGATTCGATGGCAGTGCCTTGCATTGTATTTTTATGGTAGTTCTACTTTTAGTTTTTTGAGCAACTGCCACACTGTTTTCCACAATGGTTGTATTATTTTGCATTCACATCAGCACTGGATTTCATATTCCATTTCCTCATATCCTCACCAACATTTCTTATTTTCTGTTTTTCATTTATTTATTTTTAATCTTCCGAAATACTCACTGCCATTGAGTCAATTCTGACTCATAGCGACCCCCATTCAGTTTCCAAGGCTGTAAATCTTTATGGAAGCAGACTGCCTTATCTTTCTTCCATGAGGTGGCTGGTGGGTTTGAACCATCTGCCTTTTGGTTAGCAACCAAATGCCTTAACCACTACACCACCAGATTGGGAATGAAATGGTATCTCATTATGGTTTTGATTTGCGTTTCTCTGGTAGGTAATGACACTGAGCTTCTTTTCATATGTTTGGTGGCCATTGGAATGTCCTCTTTGATGAAATTCTAGTCAAGTCCTGTGCCCATTTATAATTGGGCTATTTATCTTTTTGCTGTTAAGTTGTTGAATATATCACCAGCCTTCTGGTTAGCAGTCAAGTGCTTTAGCCACTATGCTACCAGAGCTCCCATATATATATATATATATGTTGTTGTTGTTGTTATGTGCCGTCGAGTCGGACCCGACTCATATATATATATATGTTATTAGATTCTTACTGGATATAGGTTTCTGAAGATATTGTATCAGTCAGTAGCTTATCTTTTCACTTTTTACTTATCTCAATGTCTTTTTTTTTTTAAATTATTTTATTTACTTATTTTGCAGTGTTCCCTCCCCTCCCCACCCACTCCTGGTAACCAACAAAGAAAGTTTCCTTCCATATATAAACCTTTCCTTGACTTTTTACAATAATGAACTAATACTTTATTTGTCCTTCTGTGATTAACTTATTTCATTCAGCATAATGTCCTCCAAGTTCATCCATATTATGCAGTATTTTGCAGATTCTACATTATTTTTTAGTGTTATACAGTATTCCATTGTGTGTGTACCATAGTTTGGTTATCCATTCTTCTGTTGATGTGTACTTAGGTTGTTTCCATCTTTTTACTATTGTAAATAGTGCTGTGATGAACATGAGTGTGCATATATCTGTTTTTCAGGATACATTCCTTGTAGTGGGAATGCTCGGTCAAGTGGTATTTCTAAGTCCAGCTTTTTAAGGAATTGCCATACTGTTTTCCACGTGGTTATATCATTTTACAGTCCCATCAGCAGTGTATGAGAGTCCCAATCTCTCCACATTCTCGCCAGCATCTACCATTTTCTGTCTTGTTGAACTTTGCTATTAGTGCTGGGGTAAGATGGTATCTCATTGTTGTTTTGATTTGCATCTCTCTGATGGCTAATGATTGTGAGCGTTTCTTCATATATTTGCTGGCTGCCTGAATATCCTCTTTGGTGAAGTGTCCATTCATGTCTTCTGCCCATTTTCTAATTAGATTGTTAATCTTTTTGTTGTTGAGTTGTTGGAGTATTCCATAAATTTTAGAGATAAGTCCTTTGTCAGATATGTAATTATCAACAACTATGAGTTTGTTGCTGTCATTCTGTTACGTGCTTTCTCGTGGTGTTGATTTCATTGTTCCGTATAATTTTCTGTGCTGAACTAGTTTTGTTTATGAATCCTGTTATCACTTCCTTTGTTGCTATTGTTTTGGTATTTACTAATTATTTGTATTGGTCCTCTTTTTTATTTTGATGTGAAAGTTTATCGTTTTTCTTTGAGGTTACCATGTGATTTATAATTTCTCCCCAAATTTAGAACAGTCTGTTCTATCTTGTAGTTGTCTTGAGGTCCCTACCATTTAGAAGTTCTGTAACTACACAGTTTTTTCCCTCTTCTTGGCTTGTAGTTGTCCTCATTTGTCAATTGATGTCTCTGGTTCCCTGTTTATAATCTTGTAAGTTTATTTACTTTGGACACTTCCATAACTGGATTGGTTTCTGGGTTATGTCATCATGTGTGTTAATGGTCAGTTATTGTTTGTTGTTGTTGGTTTTCTGTCCAAAGGACTCCTTTTAGCATCTCTTGTAAGGTTGGTCTGGTTTTAACAAATTCTCTTAATTTCTGCTTATCTGGAAATGTCCTAATGTCACCATCATATTTGAGGGACAATTTTGCTGGGTATATAATTTTTGGTTGAAAATTATTTTCTTTCAGGGTTTTATATATACCATCCCATTGTCTTCTTACCTGCATGGTTTGTGCTGAGAAATCCACGCTTAGTCTTATTGGTTGCCCTTTGTAGGTAACTTTTCGTTTTTCCTGTGCTGCTTTTAGGGTTTTTTTCTTTGTCTTTGGTTTTAGTGAGTTTGATAATAATATGTCTTGGTGATTTTCTTTGGGGTTCTATCCTGTTTGGGGTTCTTTGGACTTCTTGAATGGATGTATTTTCTTCTTTCATCATACCAGGAAAATTCTCTTCCAACAAATCTTTGACAATTTTTCTGTGGTTTTACTTGTCTCTTCCTGTTCTGGAATTCTGATGACATGTAGGTTATTCCCTTTGATGGTATGCCACGTGAACCTTAGGCTTTCTTCATTGTTTTTTATCTTTTTTTCTGATTGTTCCATTTCCAAAGAAGTATTGAGATATTTGCCTTTAATCTCATTAATTCTGTCTTCCATTGCATCAATTCTACTCCTTTGCCCATTCAATGAGTTATCTATATCTGAAAATTTAGTATTAATGTTCTGTTTTTCTGTCTGTAGATTTTTTATCATTTCTAATTTTTCATTTATTTTGTCATTTTATTCTTGTATTGTCCTTTGAAATTCTTTTAGGATTTTCTCTGTGTTTTCCTCAATGTTGTCAGTGTTTTCCTTGATCTGTCTCACAATTCATTGATGGTACCTAAATATAATTCTTTTGAATTCCTTATCAGGGAGTTCCAATGCTGCCTTTTCCTCAGGGATGTGTTTTGGGTCTGTATCCTGGTCCCTTATTTCTCCTGGTTTATCTTGCTTCTTTGTAAGGACTGTTATGCTCTGTTGTCTCCAAGGCATTGTGATGTTTTTGTGTTTATATTTAATTGGTGGTTGTATGTTGGAGTGACTTGCCTACAATTTTCCATTTGTTTTGTTTTGTTTGTATGTTATCTGCATAAGCAGGGTACTGTGCTGTACTCCTCTGTTTGCTAGTTGACAGCACTTATACACTCACCACCTGTCTCTTTTCTTGTTGTCTGCCTCCCGTATGTCTCTGCTGACGTTGGCAAATGGAGCCTATTCTTAGTTCCCTGGAATCCAACTGAGAATGCTGTCACTTTAAAATTCAAAATGGCCATCACTTGTAAACATTCAAAATGGCTGCACCCTCAGTCACTTTAAATAACCAAAATGACCACCGCTTTTAAACAATCAAAATGGCTGTGCCCTCAGTTACTTTAAATATCTAAAATGGCCACCACATGTAAACAATCAAAATGGCTGTGCCCTCTGGACAGCTGAAAGTCCACAGCTCAGGTTTCTTCCTCCTTGCTGTTTCCCTTCCTAGTCATAGGCCACCAGCTTAATTGTCCTTGCAGCCCTTGGTGACCAGGGCTGATCTTTAGGTCAATTCTCATGTCCCAACACCACTTGGAAATATTCAGGCTGTTGGTCCTGTCAGAGTAACTGACAGTCCACTGCTCCAACCATCTCTGTACGCACTGTTTTCATTCAGTTTTCTCCACTAGTTGGTGCCTAATTCACTTCTGTATACTTCCTTTCAAAGCTCAGGGTTCCAGGATTATCTTCTGTATGTCTGTCAATTGGTTTCTCTTTTCTTTGTTGAAGAGAGTCTGTGTAGCTTGTCTGTCTATTCTGCCATCTTACTGGAAGTCCCTTATCCTAATGTCTTTTGATGAACAAAAGTTTTTAATTTTTATGAAGTCTTATTTGTTTATTCTGTCTTTTGCTTTTTGTGTTTTTGTTATTATATAATTTGTTGTTGAAAGTTAGGCCTGATAACATTGTCCTTGGAGTTTCTTCTAAGAATTTTATAGTTTTAGTTAGCATATTTAGGTCCTTAATCTATTTTTAATTTGTTTTTGTGTATAGTATGAGGTATGGGTCCTGCTTCATTTCTTTGCACATGGAAATCCAAATTTCCCAACATCATTTATTAAAGAGATTCTTCTTTCCCCATCAAATGGACTTAACACTCTTGCTAAATATCAGTGGATCATAGATGTGTGGGCTTATTTTTGGACTTTCAAAGTGATTCCATTGGTCTATGTGTCTATTGTTATACCAGTACCAGGCTATTTTGATTACTGTAGCTATAGAGTGTGTTTTAAAATCAGGAAGTATGAGTCCTTTGTTCTCTTTCAATGTTGCTTTAGCTGTTATGAGCCTCTTGCCATTCCATATAAAGTTGAGGATTAGTTTTTCTATTTCTGTAAAGAAGGCTGTTGGAATTTTGCTCATGATTGCATTGAATCTATAGATCATTTTGAGTAGTATTGACATTTTCACAATATTAAGTCTTTCAGTCCATGAACATAGAATATCTTTCCATTTAAGTCTTCTTTAATCTCTTGAAGCAGTGTTTTATAGTTTTGATTGTATAAGTACTTCACATCCATAGTTAAATTTATTCCTAGATATTTTATTCTCTTAGATGCTATTATAAATGTAATTGTTTCCCCAATTTCCCTTTCAGATTTCTCATTGCTAGTGTATAAAAACTGAGTTGATTTTTGTTTGTTGACCTTGGACCCTGCAGCTTTGCTAAATTTTCTATCAGCTCTAGAAACTTTCTTGTGGAGTCTTTGGGATTTTCTATATATAGCATCAGATCATCTGGAAATAGAGATAATTGTACTTTTTCTTTTCCATTCTGGATAGCTTTTATTTCTTTTTCTTGTCTTATTGCTTTGACTAGGACTTCTAATACAATATTGAATAGAAGTAGTGAGAACAAGCCCCATGTCTTGTTTCTGATTTCAAGGGGAGAGCCCTCAGTTTTTCTCCATTAAGTAAAATGTAGGCTCTTGGCTTTTCATATATGCCCTGAATCATATTGAGGAATTTCCCTTTTGTTCCAATCTTCTTTAGAGCTTTCATCAAGTAAAGATCTAGTGTTATATTTCTTAATTAAACAAAATTCTAGAAGCAAATATGATGGTAAGAATATAGATTTGGTTTAATTAATTGTTTTATTTCTTCATGTGATATTCAAGTTTGTATGTCAACTTGGCTGGGCCACAATTCTCAGTGGTTTAGCAGTTATTATGTAGTCATCCCCCGTGATGAAATGTGATATAACATAATCACTTACATGATGAGATGTTCTATGAGCAACCAATTAGTTGAAAGAGAGTTTCCTCAGGGGTGTGGCCTACTCTCTCTCTAAATTATATATATATATATATATATATAT
>NW_006922019.1:214328-230453 GCF_000298275.1 Orycteropus afer afer
TCACTGGTTTTGCTTCTTTAGAACTTCTTTAGAAACCAGCCCAAGGCACTTTATATATCTTCTTCTTATTATTATTTTGCATAAAAAGATGTTTGGGCAAATGAATAAATACAACAATAGAAAACCAAAATAAGTTTCCTGTTTAGGTGCAACTATTTGAAAATGGTGGGCCATCTACCTCTGTAATGTGGAGCTCTGGTGGTGTAGTGCCTAAGGCATTTGACTGCTAATCAGAAGGTTGGTGGTTCAAACCCACCAGCCACTCCTTGGAAGGAAGGTTGGGCAATCTACTTCCATAGAGATGCTGCCTGGGAAACCCAAGGAGGGGTCGCTATGAGTTGAATCAACTGGATGGCAGTGAATTTGGTTTGATTTTTTACATTTGTCGTGCTTTGCAAAATCATATATGATATTTATTGAGCTTTACTTGCATTTTCACTCATTTATTCCTCATAACATCTCTTTCATTGTTGTTGTTAGGTGCCATCAACTCGTCTCCAACTCATAGCAACCTTATTATGCACAGCAGAATGAAACACTGCCCTGTCCCACACCAGCTTCACGATCCTTGCTATACTTGAGCCCATTGCTGCAGCCGCTGTGTCAGTCCATCTTGTTGAGGGCCTTCCTCTCTTTTGTCAACCCTCCACCTTACCAAGAATGACATCCTTCTCCGGGGAATGGTCCCTTCTGATAACCTGATCAAAGTAGGTGAGACAAGTCTGGCCATTCTCGCTCCCAAGGAGCATTCTGGCTGGACTTCTCCAGGACAGATCTGTTCATTCTTTTAGTGGTCGATGGTAATTTCAGCATTCTTCGCCAGCACCACAACTCAAAAGCATCAATTCTTCTTCAGTCTTTCTTATTCATTGTCCAGTTCTCATATGCGTGTGAGGCAATTGAAAATATCATGGCTTGTGACAGGCGCACCTTAGTCCTCAAGGAGACATCTTTGCTCTTCATCACTTGAAAGAGGGCCTTTGCACCTGATTTGCCCAGTGATATATGTCGTCTGATGTCCTGACTGTTTCTTCTATTGGCATCGATTATAGAATTAAGCAATGTGAAGTCTTTGACAACTTCAATCTTTTCTCCATTTATCATGATGCTGCTTATAGGTCAGTCCTGAGGATTTTTGTTTTCTTTATATTGAGATGAAATCCATACTGCAGACTGTGGTCTTCAGTCTTCATCAGTAAGTGCTTCAAGTCTCTTTTAGTAGATACTTTATTATCCCCATTGTAAAGAGGAAGACCTTGAAAATCAGAGAAGTTAAGTAAATTACCCAAGGTAACACACCTAATAAGTTGGCAGAGGTAGGATTTAATTCCAGGTCTACTTGAGTACAGGACCCCATTTACTTAACAGCTACCTTGTATTGATACAATATGTTGTATGGTCTCACATCTTATCTTAAAAGGCGGTACAGAGAAAAAAAATTTTCCCCCTCTCTCAATACAACATAAAAATCTTTGTTGCAAATTGCTTTTGTCCTGTGAGTGGCCCCATAGGTCCTCACGTATGAGCACAGCATCATAATTTCCTGGGTGACTGAAGAACTCTCTAGTCTGCTCTCAAGAGAGAAGGCAGAGAAGGCTCAATATGGCTAAATCTAGTTTGCCTGGTATGTCTGCCTCAGATGACAAAAGGCCTGAATTCCAGGCAAACCAGGAATAATGTACAGTCATCAAATTTGAAACCAAAATTCAGCAAAGACATGTATCTACTGCCAGAAAGTAAATGGCTTTTTCTTTTCTTTCTCTTTTTTTTTCCTTGCCCAAACAAAACATCCTCTTATGAAATATGTCCAATTTGCAATATTTACTTTCCCTTTATTTAATAACAGGAAAGGGTTTGCTGGACTTTTGTTGATTTTTGCATTTCTTATTAAAATTCTTAAGGGGGTTTTGTGGGAACTTAATCAGCAAAAAGGAGGAAGAAAAAAATCTCAGCTGCATTCCACAGGCCTTATTAATGGAGGAAACTTGCTGTTTGTTTAAGAGCATTTTCTGATGGAAGAAGGCAAATCATCACGTGTTCCAGAGCCTTCCTCTGCCTCCTTTACTTGAATATGTTTCCTTCTCAGATGTTTCCAGAGTGACCCTGAATCCCTTGTTCCAAGTTTTTTGCCCAAGAAGATGGAGCTGAATTTATGCTCCACTGCCACCTGGGAGGGGAGCTAACATTCATTGGACACCCCAGCACAGTTCTCTATATCCACCATCTCAGTTCACTTCAAAGCATTTTTACCAAAGGGTGGCTCTTATTATGTATTTGGCAGACGAGAAAACAGGCTTAGAAAGTGAAATGCCTTGTCCAACCTCTCTCCCTTTAGAGCTTACACTCTTTCAGATTAAAAAGATTCTTCATATTCATGGAGTCCTATATACAATTGAGTTCTCACATCCTCTCTCAGAGACATCTAGATCATTTCCAGTTTTCAAGGAAGTAAAGTAACTTGCTAAAGGTTACATATCTAGAGAGTGGGATCTGGGATCTGCTGTGGTCTGCCTGACTCTCACATCCATGTTTATTTCATGTCACCACATTGTTTCATCAGGGCTAAGAATAGAGTGACGTTATAATGAAGAACCACCTACTCCTTAAAGTTTAAATTCACTCCTCCAAGAGATCTCAGTTCTGCTTTCCTTGCTTCTAGAACTAGATGAGAATCCTTCAATGATTTTGTTTTTATATTTCCATTCTACCAGAATGTTTATATAACCAAAAACCAAACCAAATTCACTGTCATCAAGTTGTCTTAGACTCTTAGAGACCCCTCCTTGGGTTTCTGAGGCAGTATCTCTAGGAAAGTAGATTACCCAGTCTTCCTTCCCAGAAGTGGCTTGTGGGTTTGAACCACCAACCTTCTGGTTAGCAGCCAAATGCCTTAGGCACTATGCCACCAGACCTCCTTATATATACTTAAATACATGATATTAATATTTTTATCAGTGTGTATATTTCTAGTATAATATCTTATACAAAACAAGTACTTAATAAATAGCACTGCAAATAGTTGAGTCCCAAGGCTCTTCTTCAACAGATAAGACAACTGAGGTCTAAAGAGAATAAGGAAATTGTCCAAGATCATAGCACCAGAACTAGATTCCAGGTCTCCTAATTATCTCCACACGATGCTTTCTATTGAACATGTCTGTAATGACAACATTCTTGCTCATTCAGTTCCTATAATGTGCCAGCATTATTAGCTGAAGGTTAAGGATCTAGATAAACTCAATACAGTATTTGATGTCAATGTTCTCACAGTCTAGCAGTGGAGGATGGCCTGGAAAAGTTAAATTCTCTTACAACATGGCAAATGCAGTGAAAGAAGGATTCTAAGAAGGGATAGGAATGGTTCAGAAAAGACTTCACAGAGGAATAGACATTTCAGCTGGGTATTAAAATACCAGGAGGAATTGACCAAGGCAGAAAGAGCATTCTAGGCAGAAGGACCTGTCTGAGCAAAGGTCCAGAGGTATTAAAATGCATGGCATATTCAGGAACCATCCAGAAATCTACTGGAAAAGAGAACAAAGCCTGGAAATGAAAGTTGAGGCCAGGCTGTAAAGGGCATTTAATGTTGTACTCAGGTATTTGTCTTTTATCCCAAGGGCGGTGGGAACACAAAGAAGGTAGTGGTTCAGTCAGATTTGGTTTAGGAAGATCACTCTGGAGGCCTGAGTTGGAAGAGGATGAAGAGGGACTGAAGGTTACTGGGGGAAGAGGCAACTGCATTTTCCAGGCAAGAGATACCCAGGACTTGGCTCCCTAAAATCCTCTTTCTTCTCTTCTCCCTTGAATGAAATCTTTCTTGACCTTCAAAGCTCTGTCTCCTCCTCCAGGAAACTTCTTAGACCACTCACTTACTCTGAGCTCCTCTTTTATTTGTTTGTTTCCTTCTTTTTAATTTTCTTTTTGGTGAAAATGTATACAGCAAAACTTGTTCCTATTCAACAGTTTCTAGACATAATGATCAGTGACATTGGTTACATTTCTCAGATTGCACCAGCATTCTTGTTATTTCTATTCTGTTCTCACTGACTTAAACTCCTTGCTCCCCAACCTTCTTGTCTATGCATAAAAATATCTGTTGTCCACTTGATAAGCACAATATATATGAGCTCATATATATATTTGTTGTTGTTGTTATGTGCCGTCGAGTCGGCCCCGACTCATAGCGACCCCTCCTTGGGTTTCCGAGGCAGTATCACTACGGAAGTAGGATTGCCCAACCTTCCTTCCGAGGAGTGGCTGGTGGGTTTGAACCACCAGCCGTCTGGTTAGCAGGCAAGTGCCTTAGCCACTATGCTACCAGAGCTCCTCCATATATATATATATATGTATATGTATATAAAGAACACAATACTCAAGGATGACAATCTTTATTTTTGAGTTAAACTGTTGCTTAGTTAAAAGGTGATTGCAAGAGATAGTTTTGATTCAATGTTTGAAGAGTAATATAGGGTAATAGTTTCAGGAACTCCTCCAGCCTCAATAGGACTAGTAAGTGTAGATTCTTTAAGAATGTGAAGTTTTGTTCCACATTTTCCTCCATTTCTGTAAGGATCCTTCTATTATTTCCCTGATCAGAGCATTCAGTAGTGATAGCCAGGCAACTGAGCCTCTCTTTCTGATTCTTGTCATTCTTATCCTTTGAGTTACACCACTAGCATCTTCCTTTCCATTCTTGTTGTTTTCTATAGCAGTGGATCTTTCAAAGGTCTGAGACCCCTATGAGAGTCTAAAGAAAATCTGGACTCTCACCCCAGAAAAGTTATCTAAACTCTGCATAAAGAATGCATTGTAGAGGTTAAGAGAATTCCTGAAGCTGCTTTCATTTATGGAGGGGGGGGGGCAGTTCCAAGAAAACAAGGGAGGTAGACACCCCACAAGTATCTACACTTTGTAAGGCCCTAAAAAATGGGTAGGCAGTCTAAGGATGCAAAGAACTTAAGAATGAAGATTGTACTTTGAGTGTTCAAGCATAATCAAGAAGTGATCCCAGGGCAGAGAAAACCCTTCGCATTCTGGAGGAAGAATGTGTCCATCTGAAGAAGAGATGGGCAGAGAAAAGAGAAAGGGGGAGGATCCCCTGGGCCAATGATTCCATGGATCCCAGTGGTAGGTCTATCTTGCTTGATGCCATTAAACACTGGAATCCCAAAGCCTAGCCCTCCCTTTTCTCATTCTGTGCTTACCAAGCACCGTTCTGATTAAAGTTTGGCTTGCTGCAGACTGTGCCTACAGGGAGCTGATGTACTGGCTGGAGGACACGTGTATCCGGTCCCTTTGGCAGTTATATTTCTCATTGTAAATTAGTAAATTGGGAACAGATAATTCACAGAAGAAACAATACAAATGACTAATAAACATCTGAAAAAATGCTCAGTCTCACCAGTATTTAAGGAAATGTAAATTCAAACCAAAACTGAAATTGTTTTCTACCTATAAGATTACGAAGGATTTTGTTTTAGGATAATACATACTGCTGGCAAAGGACAACTTCATGTACTGCTGGGTTTGGTGGCCTGTTGTTTGAATGGCCACCTCTCATTCTCTTTGTGTGTGTTCTATTAACTCCTGAAGAACAGAGGATGGAACTCACTTGCCTGTAATAAATGGCAAGAGGTCTCTTTGTTAATTTGTTCAACAAATGTTTATTGAGCACCTTATTATGTGCTAGGCTCTACAAGACACCATCTGATATGGGGGCCACAGAGAAATTCTTTTCTCAAATGCCAAATGGTCTCAGATCAAGAGGAGGAATAGAAAATAGTTCCTGGTTGCTTGGGAAAAAAAGAGTACAGATGGAAGAGAAGGTGAGGAAGTGAAGAGTCATCTAAATTTTATCTCTTTTTCACATTTTATTCCAGGGCTCTTCAGACTCAATCAACTGGGATTGCATGCTCCTGATGGAACACCATGAAATCAACCCAGGGCCAGGGTCTTCAGCCTGGGTTGCAACTAGTCCTAGACCCCATCTCTGAGAGTCTGATTTCATTTGTCTGGGATGGGCATGTTGTTGTTGTTGTTATGTGCCGTCGAGTCGGCCCCAACTCATAGCAACCGCTTCTTGGGTTTCTGAGGCAGTATCACTATGGAAGTAGGGTTGCCCAACCTTCCTTCCAAGGAGTGGCTGGTGGGTTTGAACCACCAGCCTTCTGTTAGCAGTCAAGTGCCTTAGGCACTATGCTACCAGAGTTTAGGCATAAGTATCTTTAAAATGCAACAGTTATTTCAACTATGTAGCCTGGATTAGAGTGCCTAGGTGGCACAACGGTTAAGTCTTTGACTACAAACAGAAAGGTTGGTGGTTTGATCCTACTCAGAAGTCCTTGGAAGACAGGCCAGATGATCTGCTTCCAAAAGGTCACAGTCTTTGAAAACCCTATGTAGCATAGTTCTACTCTTCACACCTGGGATTGACATGAGTAGGGATTGACTCAATGGCAAACAACAATAGCAGCATAGGTTGAAAACCACCAAGAAAATGAAAAATAAGAAAAGGGTTCAAAGTAGTGGTTAAGAGCATAGGCTTTTGGGCCATACAGACCTGTTTTGTTTTGTTTTTTAAATTGTGATTTGGGTGTGAAAATTTACAGAGTAAATTCACTTTCCATACAGCAGTTCACACACACGTTGTCTCATGACATTGACTACAATTTACCCCAGTGCAACAACTTCCCTCCCACTTCCTTCCCATAGTTACCTCTTCCCTGTGTCCATCCCTCCTTGAACTCCTGTCCCCTGAGCTGTCTCCCTGTGCATAAACAGCCCTTCTTTCTCCCATGATTGTTCTCTCCAAGGCATACAGACCTGGTTTGAGTACTGGCTTGGCCACTTACTACCTGAATCACCTCCAGCAAGACATTGTCATTGAGCCTCACTTTTTTTTCTTTTCTATAAAACCAAGATCAAACATCTGCTCCGTATTGTCGTGGTGAGGATTAAAAGAGGCAAAGCATGCAAAGAATTTGGCAGAGCCTGGTTATGCTCATTACTGTGATCATCACTGAGCAGCCACATACTGTCCTCAGCTCTGGCTGAGGAATAAGGGGCACTAGGCTCCAACACCTTCTGAAATCTCAATAGGAGAAAAACTTTAAACTGAAACAGCCCAACAGCCCTATCAGCTGAATTTTTTCTTTGAATTGGGAGAAGATTCCCGTGGTTTTACTTGAGCTCCAGAAATTCTTGTTCTAGCTGACTGTGCATTTTGGGAAAGAATCATAATGTAGGAAGGGATGGATCTTGGAAGTATCAAAACAGGGCTGATTTTTCAAAGCCAAACTGTGCTGGCCCCACAGGAGTTAAGAACACAGGCTCTGGGGTCCTGCAGCCCTAGTTCTGCCACTTTCTATCACTACTATCTGGGTGACCTTGAACAAGTGACTGCACCTTGAATCTCAGCTTCCATGTCTCTAAAATGAGAATATTACTAGTCCCCACCTCAAATGGCTTTGAGGAAGGTTAAATAGGATGAAGCCAGGAAAGCTCTTAACACAGGATCTGGCATATGTTAACACCTCCATGAATAGTTGTCATAGGGGTCCTCCCCAGCTAGGAATGGTTCTTCTCACCACACTGTTTTGATTCCTTAGTGGCCCTTAGCAACACCTTCACCCCCACCCACACCACTACACACACACAGGGCTTGGGTGTATAATTGCTCAAGGTCGCATAGTGCCTAATGCATTTGACTGCTAACCAGAAGGCTGGCTGTTCAAACCCACCAGCCACTCCTCGGAAGGAAGATTGGGCAATCTACTTCCGTATAGATAAGATACTGCCCTGGAAACCCAAGGAGGGGTCACTATGAGTTGAATCCAACTCGACAGCAGTGAGTTTGGTTTTTTTATTTGTTTGTTTGTTTTTTATGTCTTATTGAGGGCCTAGATCTCTTGAGTCTCCTACTTCCTACAGCACTTGGTTCCATGTGTTGCATTAGGTTACTGCTCAATGGACATGTGTGAAATTGAACTCTTTCTTTTTCACAGATAGGAAAACTGAGGCTCTCAGATGGCGAATGATGGATGTAGCTCAAGCCACACACTGGGGGTTGGAGGCAGAGTTGATAATAGAGACTTGGTCTCACTCCTCAGGCAGCCATCTCGACTCGCCTAGGATCAATCTCCCAGGGCTTGTCAAACTGGGAGAGTGTGCCTTTTTGTGACCTTTAATCAGGGGACTGAGAAGGAAAAGGAGACCATAGACACTCTGGGGACTCCCACCATGAGTGAGTGAGGCTTTGCAGGTGGCTGGAGGATCAGGGTGAGTAAGGCAGGGAGGAAGTGTTGGAAAGAGTAAAATTCAAGTTATTACTGGTATTAGGGTGACTCATCTGTGCCAATAGGCTGGTGAGACATAGAGAAACTCCCAGTGCAAAACGATCAAGTGGGTTAATGTATTTGCAAGTTGTTTGAAGACTTTAAATCAACTGAAGAGCAGGGACTCAGGCTTCAAATAAGCCTGGATTCAAGGCCAGCTTCTGGAACTTACCTGCAGTATGACCTTGGGAAGCATTTGGAACTTCAGTTCTCTCTGAAAGATGGAGTAATGATGGTCACTGCCCCAGTGGATTACTGTGAAGATTAAGTAACATCATGTAGGTACTGTGCACAGCACATTGCTGACTGGGCACATGGTCATTTGTGTTAGAAGCAATAATGATGAGGAAGAACCTGGTCCTCACCCTCATGCCCTTCTTCACGGGGTCTTCATATCCATTTCCAATGCTCTCTTGTAGGAGCCTGCCATGATTTTCCCAGATGGAAGTGTCCTCGCCCCGCTCCATACTCTCATACTTTGAGCTTTCACACAGCTCTTACCACTCAAAGCCTGGCATTGACTGTTACTTAAGAGGCATGTCTTATAGCCCTGGTAGCCTGGGAGCTTTGCATGGCAGGGTCTGGGTGTCATTCATCTCTGTGTCCCTTATGCCCAGACTACCTCCAAAGGGGCGTCCTGGATACATGTTGAGTGACTAGGAGGAGGTTTGATTGACACAATTTAACTCCTATTTTCATAAACATGGTTTCCTGGTTTGTTTGTCTAAATTATCAGCCCTATGAATGAGAACTTTCCATATGACCTGCAGGATGAAGAGTCCACCTAGAATGCTTCTTCCAGAGCTAGGTAAGGAGGTGCCTTACTGCCTGCCATCAGCAAAGGCCAAAACTGATGAAAAATGAAATGCATCCACTCTCAAAAATCTGAAAACTTGAAAGCTTGCCACTTGAGTGAGCTTGTGTGTCATAACCTCCTAAGCTACAGGTTGCTCATCTGTGAAATGGCGAGAACAGAGTGAGGTTTGCAAGGACCCAGAAAGTTTGATGAGTGTATGCAGGAAAAGCCCAGCACAGTAACTGCAGGCAGTAGGTGCTCAAATGCATGAACTCATTTTTTTGGACTTCTTATACGAAGTTTAAAACAAACTGTACATAATAAAACGACCTATATCTATCTTTCAGACTGAGCTAAAACCCACTATCTCCCCCCATTTCTTTTCTTATTTTGTTTTTGGTAAAATGAGTTGGGTCCAACTCCACGGCAGTGTAAACCCCACTCCCATTACACAGTTTCTAGACATACTGATCAGTGACATTGGTTACATTCTTCACATTGTGTCAACAGTCTCGTTATTTCTGTTCTAGTTCTTTCACTTCCATTTACTTAACCTCCCTGGCCCAACCCCATCCCCAGCCTTCTCTTCTATGCCTTAAAATAGCTGTTGACTCTTTGGTCTTATATAATTTTTTTAAAAAGTAATGAAATACTCAAAGATGACAGTCTTTACTCTAAACTTTTACTTAGTTTAAACATGACTTTTTTGATTCATGGTTCAAAGAACAACTTGGGGCCATAGTCTTGGGGACTCCTCCAGACTCAATATGTCTAGTAAGTCTGAATTCTTTAAGAATTTTAAGTTCTGTTCTACATTCTTTTCTCCCTTTTTATCAGGTTTCTTCTTTATGTTCCTGATCAGAACTTTCAGTAGTAGTAGCCAGGCACCATCTAGTTCTTCTGATCTCAAAGTGGAAGAGGCAATGGTTCTTGCAGACAACGAGTCCTATGGTCTAGTTCCTTCTCTGATTCTTGGGTTTCCTTCTTTTTTTGTTCCAGACAAATAAAGACCAATTGTTGTGTCTGAAATGACCAGTCATACACTTTTAAGACCCCAGACACTACTTAGCGTATTGAGAGGTAGAACATAAACTTTAAGAACTATATTATGCCAATGGATTGGGTTGTCCTGCAAGATGATGGCCCTAAGCCCCAAACCAAGAGAACTAATCCCATGAGGTGATTGGTTGTGTCCAATGAGTATTAGCATCTGTACTTCCCCTTCCCTTTTTGTCTGTTGTTGTTGTTGCAAAACAACACACAATGTAGTATTTGCCCATTCATTTCTTTTCCCCATGTACAGTTTATTGACATCAGGTACAGCGGACATCCTATGCAAATTTCACTCACATTCAGTGCCACCTTTCTCCCTCTCCCTTCCCACCCCCATCACAGGCAACCACTGATGAACATTAGTTTCTATATATTTATCTGCTCATGTTATTTCACAAAAGTAAGAACATACAATACTTGTTTTTTTTTTTTTGTCACTGACTTATTTTCTTGATGTAATGTCCTCCAGTTTCATCCATGTTGTAAGATGTTTCAGGAACTCATTTTTGTTTATCTCTGAGTACATATCCATTGTATGTATGTACCATGGTTTGTTTATCCATTCCTCCATTGATGGGCACTTCGGTTGTTTTCATCTTTTGGCTATCGTGAATAATGCTGCAATGAACATAGGTGTGCATATGTCTGTTTGTATCACTTCTGTTAGATCTCTAGGGTACGTACCTAGGAGTGGAATTGCTGAGTCATATGGCAGTTCTACTTCTAATTTTTTGTGGAACTGCCAGACTGTGTTCCACAATGGCTGTATCATTTTGCATTCTCACCAACAATGGATGAGGATTCCAAATTCTCCACCTTACCTCCAATACTTGTTGTTTTGCTTTTTATCTCAGCCACCCTGTAACAAAACTTCAAACCCACCACCACTGAGTCAATTGTGATTCATAGCAACCCTATAGGACAGAGTAGAACAGCCCCATAGTGTTTCCAAGACTGCAAATCTTTACGGAAGCAGACTGCCACATCTTTCTCCCACAGAGTGGCTAGTGGGTTCAAACTGCAGACCTTTCAGTTAGCGCCAAGTGCTTAATGACTGAACTACCAGGGCTCCCTTAGCCGTCGTAGTCAGAGTGAAATTGTATCTCATTGTAGTTTGATTTGCAATTCTCTGATATGGCTAATGCCATTGAGCACCATGGCCATTTGAATATCCTCTTTGGTGAAGAGTCTGTTCATGTAATTTGCCCAGTTTTTGATTTGCCCAGTTTTTGATTGGGTTGTTTTTTTTTGTTGTTGTTGTTGTTAAGTTGTGGAAATTTTCTGCGTATTGTAGATATTAGACCCTTATCAATTATATTGTTCCCAAAGATTTTTCCCCAGTCTGTGGGCTGTCTCTACTCTTTTGATGAACATAAGTATTTATCTTTTATGAGGTCCCAGTTATCTGTTTTGTTTTCTGTTGCTAACGCATTTGTTGTTGTGTTTAATAATCTATCATTGAAAAAAATTAGGTCCCCAAACTTTGCTCCTATATTTTCTTCCAAGAACTTTATGATTTTAGATTAAACATTGAGGTTTTTGATCCATTTTCAATTAGTGTTTTTGCGTGGCACGAGGAAGTTCAGTTTTGCCAGCACTATTTGTTGAAGTGACCAAATCCCACTATTTCTTACAGCAATATAAACCCCTCTCCTAAAAAAAAAAAAAAAAAAGGTTGCCATTGAGTCCATTTCTATTCAAGGTGACCCCATGTGTAAACCTTTCAAAACCAAGATTTTGAGTAGCTGTTATATGGGAGATGGAGTAGAAGACACAGTGTGAGGAATAGAGAAGAATTAAGCAGGGCTGGGAACCAGGGAGCTAAATGCCTGGCTGCCTGGAATTTTCTTAAATAAGAATGTTCAGGAAACTACTTCAAACAGGCAACTGAACTCATGTGTTGTGCATTATTGATGACCCGGAAACACAAACAAACAAAACCCTTAATCTTCTAAATATTCATTGAGCTGAAAAGATTTCTTTCCTTCCTACTTTGCTTTCTCCTCCCTACTTTGCTTTCTCCTCCCCACCTCTTCCTTTCAGAATTCTGATCAGTGTGAATCCTTTTGTGCCTGGTGATTTTCCAGATCTGACCTTTCTGTTCTCAGGACAGGAATGCCGTGGTGCTTGTCTGCCCCTCCAGCCTGCTGAGGCTCTGAATGTCTCACTCATTGCTTCAATGTATAGCTTCTCTGTGCTCCTTATCTGGACCAGTCTGGCAAAAAGAGTATTGGATGGAGAGTCCTGGGACTGAATAGTCCAGTCTGGCTTTGCCACACAGAGGCTGTTGCCCGCTCTCTGCTTTCTCATGAAGAGGTAGGTGCAGATAGCATCTCAGGCCTGTTCTGGTCTGGCCATCATGACCCCAGTGAGGTCACATGTGGGCTCCAGAGCCCGATCACCTGGTGTTCCAGGCTCTGCTTGACCCCCTGTCTGCTGGGTGGCCTTGAGCAAGTCCACAGCCTCTCCTTATCAGTTTCCTCATCATTAGAACAGAGATAATACTACAATCTCCCCTTTAGCGTTGTGGAAAGGGTCAAACAATAATACATATAAAGGTTTATAGTAGAGCCAAACACACAGTAAGTGCTCAGTGAATGCTACCTACTATTGCTATTATGCAAAAGAATGTACAATGGTGTATCAGATAAGTCACACACTGGCTGTGAAGTTGTATAACATTGAAGATTATATAACATTTGTGACAACACTAGGGATAGTGGCATCTAGAAAGAGCTCAATACAGGTCAGTGCCTTGTCCTTCCCACCCTGGGTTTGCAGGGGTCCCTTCCACCTTAGCTTAGGGTGGACAAAATCAAGCCAACCACGTCATATAAATGAGTCAACCCTGTGTGCTGAAAGACTATGAGGAGAGGGACAAGCAAGTTGGTGAGTATGGGCCAGCCTAAAGGCAGAGAGATCAAATGATGTTTCACCACACTGCCAGCCAAATAAGATTCTGACACTGAAGTCAGTCTGCAAGGGGCTAATTATGGGATTCCTTAGGCTGCATGAGCACTTGACTTGGGCTTAAAGAAGGGCTAGCATCACAACTATTTGTTTAGTTATTTATTTTTGTACCAACTTTCTTGATATAACTCACCTACCACACCATTTATCCATGTGAAGTGTACAACTTGGAATACAACAATGGAATATTCACAGAGTTGTGCCACCATCACCACAATCTAAGTTTAGAACATTCTCATCACCCCAGAAAGAAACCCCTATCCGTTAATAGTCACTCCCCAACCCATTTCCCTGGCCCCTGGCAACCACTAATCTACTTTCTGTCTCTATGAATTTCCCTATGGTGGAAATTTATTATAAATGAGATTACACAATATGTGCTCTTTTGTGTTTGGCTTTTTTCACTTAGCAAGTTTTTGAGGTTGATCCATGTCGTAGCATATATCAGTACTTCATCCCTTTTTTTGGCTAAATAATATTCTGTTGTATGACTATACCGTATTTTATTTATCAAATTATTAGATGGTGACACAGGCCGTTTCCACCTTTTGGTTATTATAAATAATACAGTTATGAACGTTCGTGTGCAAGTTTTTGTGTGGATATATATTTCATTTCATATGTATAAGTACTTCGGAGTGGATGACAAGTCATACAGTGATGTGTATATTTAATTTGATGATAAACTGCCAGTGTTTTCCAAAGTATTTCCCTACCAGCCATGTATGAGTGTTCCAGTTGCTCCACATCCTCACCAACACTTGCTATGGTTTTAGTTTTACCATCTTGATGGAGATATAATGATGTTTAGTACTTTCAATTTACATTTTCCTACTACACTTACCTGTACACATTCTAAACCATCCCATTCTGCTCCTTGACCCTGCAGTGGACACAGGATATGAGAGATACAGTGCCAGCCCTCGAGGTGCTCACAGGTGGCATTTGGGGCCTCAGTTAAAGCATTAGCCTTTGTTCCAAAGTTTGCCTGCACTGATCCCTCAGGGTAAAGATGTAGGTGTTTGCAATAGCAAATCAGGCAGAGTGGGTGGGAGGTGGACAGCTGGGCAGGGACAATGCAGAGAGCTTACTTAGCAATTTGCAGGTTGGCTTCCTTTGTATTTTTAGCACACTGGAATCTCCTGGCTGCTAGTCCCTCACTTCCTTTAATTAGCCTTCCCCACTTACAGCAACAAGTCAATATTTCTAGGAAGCACTCCAGACGATTCTGCCTGAAAGACATACATCCCCCAAAATTCATGAGTCAGGGCTAAAATGCTCCTATTTCTCATCACCTGACTCAACTTAAAAAAATCCAGTTGCTGTTTACTACGACTCATGGCAGCCCCCTGTGTGTCAGAGCAGAGCTGTGCTCCACAGCGTTTTCAGTGCCCGATGTGTTGGAAGTACATCACCAGGCCTTTCTTTGGAGGAGCCTCTGGGTGCACCCAAACCTCCAACCCTTCAGTTAGCAGCCAGGCATGTTAACCATCTGCACCACCTGGGTACTCCAGCCCTGACTGAGGGGATGGCAAAACAGCGTTACTTCTGGTGCTTTGACTTTTTGTTCCCTGACTTACCTCCAACTCTAAATAAGTATATTATTGACAAAATATCTCTATTGCTTAGAAAATATCTCCCTTGGAAGAATGAAACAGTTACACATTAAAGCTTTTTAAAATTCAGGCATGCATCAGTTGGCATTCAAACACCAGCCACTGCAGACCCATTTGGAGCCTATTTAGTAGAAACATAAGTTGTTAGTTTTATGTGCCGTCGAGTCGGACCAGACTCATAGCAACCCCTCCTTGGGTTTCTGAGGCGGCATCACCATGGAAGTAGATTGCCCAACCTTCCTTCCGAGGAGTGGCTGGTGGGTTTGAATCGCCAGGTTAGCAGTCAAGTGCCTTAGGCTTAAAGGCAAAGTCCATTCCCTTGAAGGACATGTGGAGGTAAATCCAGGCACCACCAGAAGTTCCTTCAGCAGCAACAACTCACACAGCCACCGTTCGGAGGAGAGAGATTTCCTAATGTGGTGAGGCTATGTTGAAAAGTTCTGAGCAAAAGACTCTGCAATTAATCAGCTATGAAGATCAGAGATCGAGAAATCATGTTTGCTTGTGTCTCATGGTTACATGACCTTTTGACATTTATGATCTCATCTAATCCCCCAAGGTCAGTTATATCTCCATTTTACAGATGAAGAGGCAGGGGCCAAGACAGGAGCAAGGACTTACTCAAGGCTGTACAGATGTAAAGAAGCCAAAGTGTGACTTCTGACTCCTGCTGGGATCTTTCTCCCCATCTCCACTCTGCTCTGCCTGGGTTTTAAAGGAAATTCTGGCCACAAAATAACATTTGCTGCTAAAGAAGATTCTAAAAAACACCTCTGTTGCCACATACTCCAGACAAGATAGGTCAGAACCCTCATCCTCATCCTCTTTCCTCAAAGACCTGTCCACTAATCATTTGGTTAATTAAGCGAATATACCTTTGCTGGGCTGGGCACTGAAATCTTGTGATGAATCAGACACAATCTCTAACTTATTAAGACTGTGGTGCAGGGAGGAGACATATATAAAGAAGTAAATGATAAGGCATTGTGTTAAGTGCTATATTGAGAGATGAGAAGGGACTGTGGGTTAGGATTGTCTTCACAGAAGTGGAGACATTTGAGCTGGGCCTTACAGATGAATAGGAGTTTGTTGCAAGAAAATAGAAGGAACTATGTATCAGTCGGAAAAGCATGTATATGGCACCAAGAAGTGAATTCACAGCAGGTTCAGGAAGCTGCCACTCACTGAGTGACTCTGTAGCCTAGTGAGGGTGAGATAAATGGCGGGAGGGAAAGCTTAATAGCGGTTGGACCCCAAAGAGCCTTGAAGGCCAAGCTAAGAAGTTTGGGCCTAAACTATGCAGGAGTTTTGAGCAGGAGAGTGTCCAGGTCAGAGCGTATTCTTTTTTTTTTTTTTT
>NW_006922019.1:231242-241242 GCF_000298275.1 Orycteropus afer afer
CAGGATCAACTACTCGGTCCCTCTGGGTAGCTGGCTGTGACCAAGTAATGACCATAACCTTGCCCCTTATCAACTCTACTATACACCTGGAAATTCTGATCATTCACATGAACTTATAGGCCCATTGTCTGCCAACCCTGTATATGATCTTGGATACACTCTCCATTTAGACATCAGAGCGTATTCTTGAGAGAACACTCTGGCCACCATGAGGGCAAATGGGTGGAATGAGCAAGGCTGGGAGTGATTTCCGGGAGCGCACGCTTAAGTCGGTGCTGGGCAGAGCCCATGGACTTCACTATGCTAACTACTTGGGACTGGCAGTCGGCTGGCAGCACTTCCGGGAAAGCTAAGACCTGCTAGGGGCCTCAAGGACAGAGGTCGCCTGGCTCAGTCCCCGCAAGGAGAATGTTGACTCGCTCCTCCTTCCGGGCAGATCTCAAGATACCACGCATCACTGTAATTCTAGTTTAGCAAAATGGCATTGCTCAGCTGGAATTCCAACAGTTCCATTCCATAACATCTCTTGAGTGTCTGAATCCCCCACCCCCACCACTGAGTCCAAAGCCTGCACTCGGGTTCACAGCCCGGCTCCCTTAGAGCCTCAGCAGGGCCCGGGCAGGCAGGCAGGGCAGAGTTGCTTAGACCCCTTCCTGTTCCTGAGGAGGAAACTGAGGTACAGAGAGGCAGAGAGGTGCCAAGACTTGCCCGAGGTCCCCAGCGCCATAGGGTCAGACATCGTGTTTAGTAAAGTGTGGAGAGTCAACAAAAACAAAGGAAATCCTCAATAAGGTGGATTGATATAATAGCCACAACAATAAGCTCAAGCCTACCAATAATCGTGAAGATGTCACAGGATGGGGCAACATTTGGTTCTGTTGTACATGGGGTCACCATTAGTCCGGGCTGACTCCATGGTAACTAACAATAACAACAACAGCAGAGTCAGAACTCAGGTGAAGGTTTTTAGAAGCCTGGATCACTATTCCAGGCTGCTTCCCAAAAAGGGTGAGGAAGATGAACACTGTGCAAGGTGCTACATACACACTTCCTTACTTTAATCCTCATGACTAGTCCCATTTTGCAGATGAGGAAACTGAGGCTTGGAATAAGTAGATTCCAGGTAAAAAGAGGCCTGCCTGTCCATCCGATGCAGCAGATGCACCAAGCTGCCTGCCTCCCAAATCTGAAAACAGACTTGGAAACAGATCTCTTTCTACCCTGGTGACGGTAAAGCTGGCTTTGCTAAGCAGGGGCTGATGAAGACATGGGTCTCTGGAGATGGAAATATTTTTTTGTATCGACCTGGCAACTGACTTGCAAAATACTACGGTATTAAGAGAGGTTTTTGCAACAGAGCTATTGTGTCAAGGCAAGGAGACCACAATACTTTGGAATTTATTCTGTTCTTTTTCTCCTTATTTTTTTTTATCTTTTTTTTTTTTTTTTGGACAAATAATTCAGATTCCCCCACCCAGTGTCAGAGCGGCCAAGGGAAAGGTGCCCATCCCCCCACCCCGGCGGTGGCACCCACTTCCTCCCAGGCCCAGGCAGAGTGTGGTGGGGCTGCTATCTCCTGTGCTACACTGTTCTCAGAGTCGGCCCAGGTACTGCCGGGTTTGTTTTATGGATGGGTCTGTCGTGAGTCAATATGATAATGTTTCCTGTGAGAACTTTATTTCCCTGTATTGTTTGCAAAGTCTGTGTGTGTGTCTGTGCACGTACTCCTAATGGCCTCGGAGTCTGCTGTGCTCCAGTGTACAAGACGCCCCTGGGATGTGGGCAGGGACCTGAGGGGCCCTTCTGGTGGTGGGGAGAGGATGGGGTGACTCATGTGCTCATGGCTGCCTCCAACCTGTGTGGCACTGGCTGCGGCAACTCCCAGGACTCCTCTAGCTGAATGCCACTTAAATCCATCATCTCTGGCTTGGAAGGATGCATTGTGGGGCCACACATGACACCATCTGCACCCACTGGCCCTCTGGAACCACATTGGAAGCTTCTGTTTCTACTCATTAGGGGTGGAGAAGACCATCCCTTTCAGCTCCTTGATTTGCAGATGGGGAAATCAAGAGCAGTGACATGACTTGTCTAAGCTAAAATAACCAGTCGGGAGGCTGAATTACCAGCAGAAAAGCAGAATCTTTGGTGCTGGCTGGTCCTAGGTTTAAATCCTGGCTTTGCCACTTTTCAATGGAAAAGTCATCTCATGCCAAATGGGGTTAATCATACCCACCTCACAAAACTGCTGTGAACATTAAATCAGGAAATAGACACAAAAATTGCCACAGAAGGAGTTTGGAGAATATTGGTTCTTTCCCCCAGTTTCTCTTAGCTAAGAGTTGGAGCTGGAACTCCTAGGCCAGTCTGCAGAACAAAATCCTTCGTGAGGGCTCATCAGAACTGCAGACCCACAACCCCCTTCTCCCAGAGCAATCCTCCTTGGGGACCATTTAATCAAAGCCACTGGGCTCCTAAAGTTTCCAGAACAGAGAGGAAATGGCCTGGTGCTAGGAGATGGCTATCACTGTTAGTCAGTAGCTTAGCCAAGAGTTTTAAAAGAAGAAGAAAGGAAAAAAAAAAAAAAAGAAGAAGAAGCTATAAGTCACCCAGTTCTCCTTAGTTTCTCACCCCACAGTGCTCACTTCCTTCTCTGCCCACCCCTCATGGCACACAACAGTAATCCACATCCATGGCTCTGAGCTTACCTGGCTTTGTAACATCTCTATTCATTTTTTCAACTCTCAGTTATATCTTTTGCTGCTGTGAACCTTTTCAGCATGTAATGGACGTTGGTTATTTTTTATCGGCCCATTATTCACGTCTCCTTCTTCTGGAAATAATACCCAGTTTGGGTTTTGAGACCTTTCTCCCCTCCTCCATTACATGCAGTCTTTATAGGACTGTCAAGTTGTGGCCCAACTCTTTTGAACCAAAGGAGAGCATCTGACCCAGGTCAAGCCAATTAAACGCTGTTCTCCTGGAATCTGAATTTCGAAGGAAATAACACAAAATGGCTAGAGCTCATTTTATCCACATGGAAGTTTTTTTTTTTTTTTTCATAAGAAATGAGCCATCACTTCCTGCTGCCTAGATCCCGGCAGCTGCATTTGACCTGTCCTTTCTGTAACATGATCTATGAGCCCTCTCCTCCATATCTTCCCAATAAATTTTGTTTGCCTTAATGTTACTGTTGGTGTCTGTTGCTTGCAACCAAAGCATTCTAGTTAATACACGGTGTGTGTGTATAGATAGATAGATAGATAGATATCTTTTTTCCTCACCTTATCTCAAAGACAGGAAGTGAGCTTTTTATTCATTCTGTCACTTTATTATTCAACAGACTGTTACCAAGGGCCTACTATGTACCAGGTCTATGGCGGGTGTTGGGGATTTGAGACACAGTGCCTGCATCTAAGCAACTCAAAGTCTAGTATGCACTTATGAAAAATGTCCATGTTATTCCTCCATTCAACGAATGCTCAGTGAACACAACTTTCAGTCAGGTGCTGTGTGGGGCTGGACTGACAGTGTAGAAGAGAGAGAAGTCCTGTCCACATATAATCTGTAGCCATCTACACAAAATAGGTGCTAAAAATATACCCAGATTTTCAGAAGATCAGAACCTAAAAGCCATCCAGAATCTGCCAGCCCATGGTTTGTCAAACTAAACCCTGTAGAATCCTGAGGGGTGAATATTGGTGCTTCACAAAACAGTCTGTTTTTGTTTTACAGCTTTATTGAGCTATAATTTACATACCATAAAATTTACCATTGTAAGTGATTAATGATTTTTATTTTTATTAAATTTTTTTGGGTTGTGCAACCATCACCAAAATGTACTTTGAGAATATTTCCATCACCTCACAAAGTTTCTTTGTATCCGTTTGTGGTCAATCCAAACTTCAAACATTCTATTTAATTTTTTTTTTAAAAATTAATTAATCAATATTTATTTCTTTTTAAAATTAATTAATTAATTAATTTTTGAGGTGCAATTCATGTTTTTAAGTGAACAATTCAGTGGCATTTAGTATATTCACTGTGTTGTACAACCATCGCCTCCATCTGGTGTCTGAAAGGAAACCTCATCCTCATTAAGTAGTCATTCTGCCTCCTCTAGCCCCTGGCAAGCACCAATTCACTTTCTGTCTCTAAAGAATTCTATTTTTTTTTTTTAAAAAAAAGAGCTAAAACAAAATTTGAGGACCAGTGATCTATTCCAAGCCACTTACTCTACTGATGAGAACTCACTGAGACACATAGTGAGTCAGTAGCATTGATGGGGTTCAACTCCAGAGCAGCCTGGTTTCAAAGTCGAGATTCTTTTCCCTCATCAGGGGAAATGCCAAGTATAGGCTGAGAGTGTGGGTCCTGGAGTCCTGCAGTGTGGGTTCAAATGATGGCTCCATCATTTACAAGCTGTGTGAGTGTGGCAAGTTGTTTAACCTCTCTGTGCCTCAGTTTCTTCATCTAGCAAGCATGGAGAAGAATAGTACTTATGGCAGAGAGTCAGTGTGTGGGTTCCACAAGATCAGGTATAAGAGCACTTAGCACAGTGCATGGCACAAAGTAATTAAATACTCATGAGCATTTCACTGTATCACTCTTTCCCAGTTCACCCTTGGAAACTAGAAGTTAAAAAGACAGTGATTAAACAAAACCAGCATAGGGCCCAAATGGAAATGTGTGTGCAGGGGCAGCTTTCTAAGAACATGGCGCAACAGCCCACCCCAGGGTATCATCACCCTGTTTGGTGGATGGTGCAACTGCCGGGGCCTTGCTCAAGTAGCCTTGGACCCGACAGGAAGACGGCCGGCTGCTGTTCCTTCCTCCCCAGTTTCAGCATTTCCCAACAGGCCCACAACACACACATTTCATCAGCGTCCAGGGGAACCTGGCTCCCTCCCCACCCAGAGGGGCCAGCTATGATGGAGGTTGCTTATGTGGTTCTGGACAGAGGAGAGATCAGACCCTGCCCTGTGTCTCCCCCAGTCAGCATTTCTTAGCTCTCGATCAAACATCTGGACTGCCTGGAGACAGTTTGCTAGGTTATTACAATGATTAGAGTTCTGGTGCGTAGCGTCTAAGGCATTTGACTGCTAACCAGAAGGCTGGCAGTTCAAACCCACCAGCCACTCTTGGGAAGGTAGGTTGGGCAATCTACTTCCGTAGTGATACTGCCTTGGAAACCCAAGGAGGGGTCACTATGAGTCGTCTGCGGCAGTGAGAATTTATGGAACAAACACTTAGTTCAGTGATTAACTACTTACTAAGCTCCTGTTGAACACAGGGCATTGAGACTATAAAATTGAAAAACACTACTATCCCCAAGAAGTTCCTGGTATATGTAGACAAAATCATGCAGTAATCTAAGTCTGAATTTGACAAGATTTAGAATAAAAGGAGGGAGTCAGAGTAGGTTCTGCCTTGGAGGATGAATTGACCATCAACAGCTGTGTAGCCAGAGCACAGAGTGTGAAGTGGCAAGGTGGGAGGCAAGACTAGAAAGGCCCACTGAAATCTGATTGTGATGGGGAATTCTAACTTTCTCACGTAGGCCATGGGGAGCCATGGAATGTGTGTGTTCTGGTTATCTAGTGCTGCTCTGACAAGAATATATGACAGGTAGGATGGCTTTAACAAACAGAAGTTTATTCTGTTACAGTTCGGAGGCTTTAAGTCCGAGTTCAAATTGCTAGGCTCTAGGGGCTGGGTGAAAGCTCCTCAGCCTTGGGGTCCAGCTCTGCCTCCTGCTCCCAGCCCACTTAAGCTAGAGGCTTTTCTTCACTAAGACAGCTGCTGGCTGCTGAGACTGACAAGCCCAAGGTTGACAAGTAAAAAGGCACAGTCCTGATGTTACCAAACCACACGGCAGGCTCTTAATTCAAGTCCATTGAAAGTCCCAAGGTCAGCAGAGCATGGCAGGCTGCTGAACAACGACATGGCTACACACAGGGTTCAAGCATGCCACAAGTTGGAGACCATTCTCCAAGGCTTCTGCTTATATACAAGAAGCAGACCACATCCCTAAAGCAGCTACTCAGCTCACAGTAGATTCCACCATGGAGTTGATTACCAGTCTCACGGGGAATACTACATCTAGTTGCCCAGCCACTCAACTAGACCCAGACAAGTTGACATACAAACTTAACTACCACAGTGTGTGAGCAAGGGAGTGGGCCTTGAGAAAGACTGATTTGATGACAGTTACACTGGATTCAATGGGGAGATGGAACAGACTTTCCTTTAGGCTCCTTCTGAGATGCCCTGACCAAATGAAGGAGCAAATACTAATCACGTGCCTACTTTGTGTTAGGTAATACTGAATTTAGAAATGATGTAAGTATAGCTGAATCTTGTTACTTGCAGTAGCAAGTAGAGAGGGTGTGGAGTGAGGGATATCATTACTGATGTCAGATGGACCTTGGCTGGAAGCAAAGAATACCAGAAAGATGTTTACCTTTTATTGACTATGGAAAGGCATTCAACTGTGTGGATCATAACAAATTATGGATAACATTGAGAAGAGTGGGAATTCCAGAACACTTAATTGTGCTCATGAGGAACCTGTACATAGACCAAGAGGCACTCATTGAACAGAACAAGGGCATACTGCATTGTTTAAAATCAGGAAGGGTGTATGTCAGGGTTGTATACCTTCACCATGTTTTTTCAGTCTGTATTCTGAACAAATAATCCAAGAAGCTGGACTATATGAAAAAAAAATGCAGCATCAGGATTGGAGGAAGACTCATTAACAATCTCTGATATGCAGATGATACAACTGTGCTTGTCTGAAAGCAAAGATAACTTGAATTACTTAACTGATGAAGATCAAAGACTACAGCCTTCAGTATGGATTACACTTCAACATAAAGAAAACAAAAATAATCACAACTGGACCAATAAACAACATCTTGATAAACAGAGAAAAGACTGATGTCAGGGATTTCATTTTACTTGGATCCACAGTCAACACCTATGGAAGCAGCAGTCGAGAAATCAGATGACGTATTGCACTGGGAAAATCTGCTGCAAAAGAACTATTTAAAGTATTAAAGAGTAAATATGTCACTTTGAAGACTAAGGTGTACCTGACCCAAGCCATGGTATTTTCAGTAGCCTCAAGTTTATATGAAAGCTGGACAATGAACAAAGAAGGCCCCAGAAGAATTGATGCATTTGAATTGTGTTAGCGAAGAATACTGAAAATACCATGAACTGCCAGAAAAATGAACAAATCTGTCTTGGAAGAAGTACAGCCAGAATGCTGCTTAGAACCAAGAGTGATAGGGCTTCACCTCACCTACTTTGGTCATGTGGTCAGAAGGGACCATTTCCTGGAGAAGAATATCATACTTGGTAAAGTAGAGGGTCAGCAAAAAAGGGGAAGACCACCAACAAGATGGATTGACACAGTGATTGCAATGATGGGCTCAAGGATAGCAAAGATTGTGAGAATGACACAGGACCAGGCAGTGTTTTGTTCTGTTGAGCATAGGGTTGCTATGAGTTGGAGCCAACTCAATGACACCTAACAACAACAACAGCATGTTCCATAAAGTCTCTGGGAACATTGGATTAGGGAATACTGAGCTACTGTTCCAAAAGAAATACAGAGTTAGGTTCCTGTAAGCCTCTGGTTACAACATTTTCAGCAACTAAACAATACATGACTTGCTTTACGTGTGTGTCTGTTTAAGCATACCTTGTTTAATATATATTGTTGATTCATTAATGCTGAACTCAAGGCCAACAGCACTATCGCTCATGTCTGAACCAAGTTTGTCTGACATACATATTTGCTCCTTAAGTCACATCACAGCCTTCTCGCACTTAGGAACACTAAGCAGTACTTCAACACTACACTTGGGACCATTTTATTTGATTTTTATTGTGATTTGGGTGAAAGTTTACAGAGCAAATTGATTTTTCCTTCAACAATTCATACACATTTTGTTTTGTTACATTGATTGAAATCCCCGTAATGTAACAGCACTCTTCCCACTTCTTCCCTGTGTTTACTATTTCCATTCTTCTTTCTTTCCTATCCCTTCCTGGCTTCTGAGCTTTATTTCTGGCAAATGCTGACCTTTCGGTCTTGTGTGGTTGATTGTTCTAACAAGTGAGTACCTCCACAGTGTTATTCTTCACTGTATAGACCTATCTATTGTTTGCCTGAAATCTGACCCACAGGGGTGAGTTTTGTTCCAGGCTTGAAGGGTGTCTAAGGGCCATAGTCTCAGAGGTTCCATCAATCTCTATCAGGCTGGTAAGCCTGGCCTTTTTAATGATTTTGAGTCTTGTTCCTCATTTTTCTCCCATCCTATTTGGGACCTCCTATTGTGATCCTATTCAGAGTGGTCAGCAGTGATAGCCAGGAGCCATCTAGTTCTTTTGATTTCAGGGTTGTGGAGACTGAAGTTCATTAGTCCTTTAGAGTAATTATTTCCACGCATCTTTGATTTTTTCATTTCCCTTTGTTTTGGACAGGGAGAGACCAATAGTTGCAACTTAGATGCCTGCTCACAAACCTTTAAGACCCTAGTCTCTGCTCACCAAAGCAGGATGTAGAACATTGTCTTTATGGACTACATTATGCCAGTTGACCTCAGTGTCCCCTTAAACTACATCCTGAGCCCCCAGGCCCAGTGACTCATTCCCTCAAGATGTTTGGCTATGGCTTTGCCTCCTGTATGCTCTACTATATTCATGGATGTTTACAGTACATATAAATATGTATGTAGAAATATCCTCTGTGAAACCTATATATATATATATACTCATGGGTGTAGTCCCATTTGCCTTCATGGGGACCATTTTAAACAGCAAAATCATTAGTTAAAACCACAAAAATGTGAAAATTGTGACACAAAACAGACTGTGAAAAGGACACTTGTTTACATTTTGAGAGCTGAAACAAGAAGGCAGAGTGTCACATTGTCTAACCTCAGCTGGGAATGTGCAAGTCAGATAACTCAAATTTTTTGCCCCTTTGAGCATGTCCGTGAATGACCACAAAAGCAACATGAGTATTCATTTTGGGGTTACAAACAAATTTTAGTGGGTGAAGGGCGACTGTACTGTTAGCCAGAACCCCATCATTCACCTCTATGTCTTCAAGATACTCCAAGACTCCCCAGCTTTTTACCATCTGGCCTCAGGCCACCTTGCACAGTTATTATTTCCATGAACCTGAGAAACAGTTGTCAGCCTTGGCTTCCCCATCACTCCAGCCACAGAAAATGATGCTGAAGCTTCTCCTGAGTTTTCTTCATAGGTCGACTGCAGCCATAAATACTAGGTTCAGCTTTAACCTCAGGCCAATGCTTGCTGCTCTGATGTTAAGGATGTGTCCTAGGAGATAAAGACCATGCTATACTGGCAAGATAGAGTTTGGGGACATACGTCCACCGTCCAACTTCTTAGCCTTCCATCAAGAGTTGCTTTTGCTTGGTTACCAGCAGCTTTCTCCCAAATACATAAGAACAGCTGCAGACCTTTGGCCATGGGGCTCAACACATGTGCCCAAAGATCACCTAAGCCCAGCACAGGCAGCAGTGGCCTGAGTTACCCTCTGAGTTACCTCCTCCAGGGACTCAAGGTCCATGATCCTGCAGCCACCGGGTTCTAAAGAGGAGGAAGCCACTGTGGGCTGGGAAAACCATGGAAGTTGGCCTAGAAGGATAAGAAGAGCCTCAGGAGGAGAGAAAATAATAGAGGGAAAGAATGAATAAAAAATTTACAGAATAGTATAAACTTATTTTTGTTTAGAGCAAGTATATGTTTTGGGGCAGAGCAATTTTTTGGCATATTAATTTCTGACTTGTTCTTGCTAACATAAGAGATGCAGAAAAGAATGAGCATCATCATCTCCTGCTCCAGATCAGGTAAAGAAGTGATCGGTCTTTTTTTCTGCTAAAATCTGTGCTCCCAGGGTGATGGAGCTGAACTATACTGGATGAAGAAAGGTCCACGAGTTAGAGGGAACAGAAAT
>NW_006922019.1:242561-246364 GCF_000298275.1 Orycteropus afer afer
AAAAAAACTAAGATGATGATGTAAAATAAATAAATAAATAAAAATAAAATGACGAAGTAGGCTTCCAAACAGTGTTTTGGTAAAAATTTATGTAAGTGTATCTTAGAGTCCCTGGGTGGTGCAAACAGTTAATGAGTTTGCTGGTAACTGAAAGATTGAAGGCTTGAGTCTACCCACCCAGAGGTGCCTCAGAAGAAAGAGCTGGCAAGGTACTCCTGAAAAAGCAGCAGGTGGCTACTGTGGAGCACAAACATGTTCAGAAGATGTTTGTAACAGTGGTGTCTTGACCAAGTTGCCGTTGATTCTTAATTTCTTATTTTCATTTGTCTGTTTTGGCTATTTTTTTCTATGATATACATGAATTGTATAGTAAAAAGAAAACTAATCAAAATGTTTTCAAAAGGTGAAGGTAACAACTCCCCTGCCTCCTGCTCTGAGCCCCTCCTGGATAAACAAGAAGGAGGGAAGGACACTCTGTCTGGAGGACTATGTCAACAAGGCCTGGATGTGATGATGAGGCTGGGTTGAGTGGAGGACAGGCTTTATTGAGCAATAAGGTTGGCTAGTCAGGGAGGGTGGCACCAGATTCCAAAGGCTGTCCATCAAATCCTCATCCATCCCAACATTAGCATTTGCATCAACCTTTTGTGAAAGTGCCCTTATCTACAGCTGCAAAATATACAACCCTCAGACCCAATAACTGGAGAGGGGGGCCTCTCCTGTGTCACTCAATCAAAATGATCCTTGATTATGATTATTCATTCAAAAGGCATTTATTGAGTCCATGTTATGCTAGGCTCTGGGTTGTAGAAATGAATGTGACAGTTTTAGTGGAAGGACCTTGAGCTGCTTCATACAGACCTGGGTAGAATCCTGGTTCTAGCTCTTCCTGGCTGTGTGACTTTTGACAAGTTACTTAAACTCTCTGAGCTTCAGCTTACTTTTCTATATGAATGAGGAGGATGCAACTTGCTCAGAAAGGGGCTGTCACCAGGCTTAAATGAAGGTAATTGTGAATGCAAAGTTCCCAGCATGGAGATTGGCACATAATAGGTTCTCGGTAGAAACCATGCTCCTATGCTCTTCTCTTGGGTTGCCTGCAACATCTCTCCTCCCAGGGCTGAGGTGGACAAGCAAACATCAAAAAGAATATTTACACCACAGCAGTAACAATGATGGTAATAATAATCATGATGCTACACTTACTAACCATTTATTTTGTATCAATCAATTGTGCTAAGAGCTTGACCAGCATTTCATTCTCATAATAACCCTTAGAGGAAGAGGTTACTATTCCTATTTTACAGATAAGGATGTTGAGGTTCAAAGAGGCCAACAATATGCCCAAGGCCATATTCCAGAGAGAAAATGGCATAGGTAGCACTTGACTCCAGATCTGTCTCAAACTATATTCTCCTCCAACACAATGGATGCCAAGACAGAGGTCTGTCTCAGGTGTAGAGGGGACACAGAAGCTGGAACACCTAATTCTGCTTTGGAGGGGGTTAGGGTTAGTGGAGTTGAGGGAAGCTTCTCAGAGGTGATGACATTTGAGCTGGGCCTTAAACCATCCCTTCTAGCTTCCCAGGCTCTGTGTTAGGCAGAGGTAAAGATTAATGATGGTGACTCTTCCTATAAGAGGCTCCCAGGCTCATGTAGATCTCAAGGTCCCAGGTATGGAGCCTCTGATCATCCACATCCCTTTTAGAATGAAGGATAACTTGATTCATAAACACTCATCTGGTCAACAAACAAATATTTACTGAGGGCTCCAACAGGCCTGGGCCAGGCATACCGGAAGCATAGGTGACTTGAATTCTCACCACAGCTCTGTAGCCTGGAGATTCTCATCCCTGTGAGGCATGAGAAAACTGAGACTTACCAAGGAAAGTGACTTGCTTGAAGTCACTGAACTAGCAAGTGGCAGATCAAAATTTGAATTCAGGTCTGTCAGGCATCTAATGCCCTATTTTTTAACCCCTGGGCTATACTGTGAATCTCAGCATTCACTGCAATAGGAGTCCCATTATAAGCACAAAGAAATGGCCTCCTTCCCCATCCTGTATACTCAGTCAAAGAGTCTCATCCTTAAAATAAAGGTGCATATTGAGGTCAAGGCATCCCTAGGTTCAAATTCTGATGCTGGCACTTAATGACTGTGTAATTTTGGGTGTGCTACTTCTGGGCCTCAATTTCCTCATTTGTTAAAGGAGGTGATGATACCTCCCCATTCCAGGGCTGCTATGAAGATATAAAATAATGCTCTGTCCTATGGCCGCCGCTCAACAGACACCCATTGAAAGCTTGTTGTGTTTGTATCTAAGGAGCCTGGGGTTGTTTATTGGGACCTCTGACTGGCAAACCTTTGACCCAAACCATTGCACAACGTTGGTCTTGATCATATGAGCTTTTGCACCAGAGCTCAGCTCCCTTGAGTCTTCATGGCCTTCTCCTAAGCTGCTGAGCCCCACATGTGTGGCAATCATTGCTCACACGGTAACCACTCTTCTTGCAATGGGGGGTATGTAGGCAGCCAAAGGCTTGCTGGTGTCACCACCTCATGTTCCATCCCAGAGCAGGCCTGCACCACTGGGGGATTGCTAAACATAGCCATGTGTCCCTGGCACCATTCAGGGAGTGCATACCAGGGCCAGAAAAGTCTGGAGAGACACATGGTCCCACAGAGCCACCATTGGTAGGGACACAGATGCTCAACCTGACCATTTCTCTCATGTGTCCACACATGGTTAGCCCTGCAAGACCATGGGTCATAAGGATCAGAGAGATCTGGGTTCATATCTAGGCTCTACCACTTCTTAGCCATGTGACTGTGGAGAACTCACTTCATTTTTGTTTGAGCCTTTGTGTTCTCATCTGTAGAATGAGGTTTATTATTCCTATGGCTCAAGGTTGTCACAAGGATTAAATGACATGATGAATGAAAATTCCAGACAAGATCTGGCCGACAGTGGGTGCCATTTATGTGTTAATTTCCTGAGTGACCTTAGACATTCCCCTTTTCTCTCTGGACTTGAGTTTCTTCATATCAAATATGAGAGCTGATGGTCTCTGGGGGGCCTTTCCAGCTCTCAGAGTCCCTGGGCTTGTCCAAACTGGAACAGCAGTCTTGGGTGGTGTCAGCCATCAGGCAGGAAACAGAGGGGCAGACTCAGCTCAATGTCAGTCGGCCACTCAGCTAGAGGCTCAGGGCAAGCTGCAGAGAGGCCTAGGGCTTCCTGCCCCTGACTTCCAAGCACTAAGGAATTTCCCTTTGCAAGGTCAGAATGGGGGCACCATTGGCTCTCTGCCCACCATTAAAGTAGGTGAACTCTCTCCTGGGCTACTTTTAGCGGCTTGAGTCTATTCAATTTATGGTTCTTTTAAGCACTAGTTTGCACTAATCTCTATTCAATCTATATCTTAACTTTCCTAAAATGATCTAAGCACTTGGGAGAAGGGGTTATGGATCAGACTTTGCACAGTGCTACGGCATGGTTAACATTCACCAAATACTGAGTAGCTAGCTGCACATGCCAGGCTCTACACTAATACTGAGTACGGCATGCAGCCTCCACGACGGACTCTGAAGATTCTACCTACTAAAAATGCATGCCTTTATGTAGTCCCTTTCCACAGTGAATGTTGTTGTTGTTGTGTGCCATCGAGTCAGCCCCGACTCATAGCGACCCCTCCTTGGGTTGCTGAGGCAGGAAGTAGATTGCCCAACCTTCCTTCTGAGGAGTGGCTGGTGGGTTTGAACTGCCAGCCTTCTGGTTAGCAGTCAAGTGCCTTAGGCACTATGC
>NW_006922019.1:250964-310051 GCF_000298275.1 Orycteropus afer afer
GGGATCGGGCAGTGTTTCGTTCTGCTGTGCATGGGGTCGCTATGAGTCGGAAACGACTCGACGGCACTTAACAACAACAACATTATGCAACAGTAGATAACTTATATACTGGGGGTCCAGGGTGGTATGTCAGTGTGATTAACTACTCAGTCCCCTCTTTGACGGACATTGACTTGTTCAAAGCCCCTGGTGCCTAAAACACGTTTTATGCTTCATGGATGTGTTTTCCAAGTGTGGTTTACTGATCATATTTTTTAAGGTCACCTGGGATTTCTGCAGAGGCTGGGCTCCACAGAAGACCTATTTTACAGATGATATGCTTCTGGTGCCCCACATCACGCCTCTCAGCCCACTTCTCATTTCAGCCCCAGCTGTGATGGGTCATTTTGGGCAAGCCTGGACTCACCCTGAGCCATTGAGAGTCCCACTCCAGCCATGACTCCAGGCATTGGCATCACATCTTGTCACATTCCACCCCAGGATATTTCCCCAATGTTGTGGGAGTGTTCTCCTCCCACATGTGAACACAGGACGATGGGGGACAATCCTCAACCAGGAGGGGCTCGCCCATTCAGATTGACACTCAGGACATTATTAAAAGACCCACAGTTTATGTGGACTTGAAACCTGGAAGGTGTGAAGTGACCTTTCCCTTCTCCTGGCAGGCATTGGCTGTGCTCTGCTGGGGGCTGACATGATGGCTCTGGACTTCTTGGAATGTCAAAACCCTCCCTTGGTCTGAGGCACAGTGTGTGAAAATGGCTCTCTCCCTTCTCTGTCAACTTAAAACTTGTGTGTCTTTGGGCAAAGTACTTAGCAATTCTGTGCCTCGCTTCCCTCTTCTTTAAAAAAGGCCTAACAATCTAATAAGTGCTTCATTGGATTCTGATAAGATTAAGCAAGATAATTCATGAAAAGAATTTGGAACAGAGATTTTATTATAATAGCCCTTTCAGGCTCTCTTCATTCTTAGGATTCAGACATAAGTCACTGAAGCTGGGTGAGGAAGAGATTTAAGTGAGAGCCTCCAAGAAGTGCTCAGAATTGCACCTGCTTCCTGGAAGGCATACTTACCAAAAGCAACTCCTTAGAAGCTTACTGAACTGACTCTTCCTCTTTTAGAGGCTCAGCCTGTGCTCTGGGCACTGGCTTTTGGGGGCTCTGCCCCACTGGCTCACGAAACCTGCCAAGTCATGTCTGAACCACCCCACCCCTCACAAATTATAACCAGAGCCTGATTTCTCATATTTCAAATTGGAGATTGTGAGTTTTCAGACCATCCCAGGGGCTATGAGAAGGAGAGCGTAAGCCAGTTCCTGGAAGCATCAGGCTGGGACTGACTTTAGAGGCTGGCTTCTGCTGACTGGAGAGGGTTAGTTGAATGCTACCCTGCTTAGTGTCCTTCTAATCTAATTTTTCCTCCAAAGTCTGTGAGTCATTGTTGTTGAGACTGCTTCCAGTACCCTTTGAAGCAGCCATTTGGTCGCAACCAGACATGGAAGACATGTGGAGAACATCAGTGAAGCAGGACAAGGAGAAGTAAAGGATCCTTTAGTATAATTGCTCCTGTCATGTCTGAAATATACCCCCATTAAAGCATCAATTCTTGAGGCTAAGCACTGTACTGTACAGAATTTTCCTTAAAAATCAAATATTGGAAAAATAAGAGAATTTTTAGGATCTGGAGTCTGCCTTATTTCACACTGTTCTTTCCACATGAGCCCAGTGCTTCATTTCCAAAGGGGGATGTTTCTAAAATTGGGTCATGCTTGGTCGTATCTCTTTGCCTTATATTGCTTTTTCTCTTTCTCCGCTTGATCAACTTCCGTGGAACCTTTAAGACTTAGCTTAGTGGTTGCCTACTCCACCCCCCCGCTGAGTTAGATGCTTCTCCTTTGTCTTCTTAAAGCATCCTCTACTAAGTCCTGTCATAGCCTATACCACTTTGACTGGTAATTCTTGATTTACTTGTCTCTCTCACTGGATAGTGTTTTGTGAAGACAGATACCATGCCTGATTCCCTCTAGTGTCCCCAGCACCCAGGGTCTGCTACACAAAGGGGCTCACAGACTATGAATGAATGAATGAATGCCACTGCCCTAACCCTGGCCACTGTAATTGCTAAGCTCCTGTCTTACTATGGGCTCCCCAACAAACCAATCCTGAGTAGATTTGAGTGTAATTTATTTCTTTGGGAGGTGAAGAAACACCCATACGGGAATGAGAAAATCAGACTGGAAGAGAAGTCAGCCAACAAAGGAGTGCTTTCAGGCAGGTCCCCACTGTGGGGAACTGGATCTTGCCCCTCTGGGGAACCTCTGGAAGTTTAGAACACACACCTAGAGATAGCCTACCTGAGGAGGGAGAGAGCTGGGGTATTTACATCCCTACCCCTTCAGTCTTTGGTTGAGGGGTGCTCCTAGGGAGAGTTAAGACCCTGGCAAATACAGTCAACTGCCTAAATGGACACCTATGGCTAGAGAAAGCCCTCAGGTAAAGAGACAAAAGAGCTGGTAGTTGGAAGTCAGGAGTGTGCATTCAAGTGGTCAGGGGAAGGGATATGGGTGTGTCTCCCACACTTGTAGGAGAGCAGCTGCCTCCTTAATGGTCTCCCTACTCCACTCTCCCCTTTCCATTCCAACTACATACTCCTTGTGGCCACCTATTTGTCAATTTGTCTTACTGTGGTGGTTTACATGTTGCTATGATGCTGGAAGCTATGCCACTAGTATTTCAGATACCAGCAGGGTCACCTACAGCGGACAAATTTCAGTAGAGCTTCCAGACTAAGACACAGTAGGAAGAAAGGCCTGATGATCTACTTTTGAAAAACAGCCAATGAAAACCTTACAGATCACAACAGAATATTGTCTGATATGGTGCTGGAAGATGAGTCCCTTAAGTTGAAAGCACTCAAAATACACAGTGGCTGCAACAATGGATTCAAGCATCCCAGTGATTGTGAAGACGATGCAGGACCTGGGAACATTTCATTCTGTTATACACAGGGTCGCCATGAGCTGGCAGCTAACAACAACAGCAAATACTCCTGGAGAGGGCAGCGACTGTTTCATTCATCTTTATGTCCCCAGCATTCAGAAACAGGACCTGACTCAGAGAAGATGCATGTGAGCAATACTGACTGACAGATTGACTGACTGAATGAATGAATGATTGAATAGAGTGGCTATCAGGTTTGCAAATTCCTTCCTCCTGACAGAAGAAATGAAGGATCTGGCGATCTGAAAGAGCCTGAACATAGGGCTCAAGAACATGGATGGGTGGGGGGTGCCAAGGGCAGGAGGGATGGAGGCAGGGTGCTTGGGAAGGAGATGGAAGCCTGACACATGGCTTTACAGCAGGCCAATGAGTTAGCCACGAAGAAAGACTCAATTCACACATTTTATGGGGTGGGGAGGCTCCCCAGGTCTCTGGGCCCTGCTGCTGTGGGAATCAGTTTCCGCCTCAGGCCTATGGGGATTGCGTGACTCTCGGAATGTTGGGTCCAGGGTGTGGAAGCGAGCAAACGCCATTAGCCGTATCAGTGATCTCCTGGGGCAGATATGGAAGTTTGAGGAGGCCCAGCAGGCTCTGCCCAACTGTAAAGAGCCGTGATTGAGGCAGGTCATGGGGAGGTGGCGGTGATTAAGGGGGGCTGAGTCTTGCTGACTTCCTGCCCAGCAGGTAGTGGTGACCAGGGAGTGAGAGGATGGGATATTAGTCATAGTATAAACTCTCTCACAGAACTCATAAAACTTGGGCAAAGAGTTTGCTTGGGAGCCTCCACCAGCTCCTCAGAGAAAAGCTGATTCCCTTGGTGGTGGAATTGTGGTACCCTGGGCTCACTTCCTAGTCTAAGACAAAGCAGTCTACTTTTCGTCTGGTCAGTATCTGTCCTGGGACCTGATTAATGGGAGACAGGTAGAGAGACAACAGTTCTAATAAGAGTTGAGTAGGCCCCATGAGTTCTACTTTATAGCATTTGCAAAGCACTTTCTCCTCCAATTATCATCTCATTGATCCTCAAAACAGTCTGATAAAATGGCTACCACCTCCATTTTATTGATGAGAAAACTGAGGCCCTAAGGTTTTAGGATTGGAAAAAAAATGGCGGTGGATACTTGGGAAATCAGACATGGGGGCTGAATTTCAACCACAGTAAATCTAGTTTTTTGGCTCTGGCTTAGGTCCAGGGACATGGGTGAGGCAAAGGGTGTTTCATAGGCTGGAACCTGGAGCCAGGAGCTTACAGAGAGAAGGAACATAAGAAGTGAAAGGACTCTGCCCTCTGGGGCCCCACCATCTGTCTGGGCTACCTGATAAGAAAACTCTCTCTCTAAAAGGGGAGATAGGAGTTCAGGGAGTTTTCTGTTGAGTTACTGAAGAAAATAAAGTCCTATGAAGGAAACAGAGTAAAGCACATCTCTTTAATGGTGTGTGTGTACGTGTGCGTATGTGTGCGTGTGCGTTTGTGTTTGTGTGTGTGTATGTGTAGTAGATAATGAATGGATTGAAACACCTATAGAAGACCCATTTATGGAGGTCTTTCACTCCCATGGGGGGCTCTGGGTGGCGTTAATGGTTAAGTGCTGGACTACTAGCCAAAAGGTTAGTGGTTTGAACCCACTCAGAGGCACCTCAGAAGACAGACCTGGTGATCTGCTTCTGAAAGCTCCTTATGAAGCAGTTTTACTCTGTGTCAATGAGGTCGCCGTGACCTAGAATGGACTCAATAGCAATTAACAACAATAACAACAAACCCCTAATTCCTAGACATCCTTTGTTTTGCCAGTTTGAGGACAGCAGGGCATAGGAGGCATAGTAGCTGTACTCAAATTCCAAAGACCTGAGTCAAAATCACAGCTCTAGCATTTACTAGCTTCAGTTTACCCACCTAAACCCACTAAAGCCATTGAGTGGATTCCGACTAATTGCAACCCTATAGGGCAGAGTAGAACTGCCCCATTGGGTTTCCAAGGCTATAAAGCTTTACAGAAGCAGAGTGCCACATCTTTCTCCTGCAGGGCTGCTGGTGGGCTTGAACTGCTGAACTTTTGGTTAACAGTCCAATGCCTTCACTACTGCACCATCACGAGTTCCTTTACCAATCTATGAAATTTTTACCCATGTATGAAATGGGAACATTTATATACCTCAGATGGTCATTGTGCAGGAAAAATGATGGCATATGTCCTTGTCCATGAATAGCTATTAAGAACTCGTAGTTGGATTGGAACCTTATTTCTCTAACAGCCTCTAGTACACAGAAGGCAAGAATGTAGTCAATGTATTTAGGGAACCAGTGAGTAAAAGGAAAGCCAAGAAAGTCAAACATTCTATTGACCCCAGAGGGAAAATGGAGCTGAGAGTCAAAATGATTTATCCGAGGTCCTTGAGAAAGCTCTGGCAGGAGTATTTATTGGTCTTTTATTATCACAGCTCTTGTGACTATCTTCTCTCTCTCTCACTTATGGCTCCCCCATTCTTCTCTAGCCCAGCTTGGACCTCTAAAATCCAGACACCTGTATGTCCAATCTGGATGTCTGACAGGTACTTCATTCTCAGTGTTTCTAAAATAGAACTTATTATAGTTGATCCCAATGATTCTTGGATTTCATATTTGCAAATTCACCTATTTGCTAAAATTTACTATTTAATTCCTAAAATGAACACTTGGGGCACTTCTGTGGTTATTCACAGACGTAAGTGCCCCTTTCACAGTCTATTGAGTGCCACATTTTTTACTTTTTTGTGCTTTTGGTTGGCGACCTTGCTGTTTAACATGGTCCCCAAGAGTAGTGCTGAAGTGATGTCTAGTGTTCCTAGGTACAAGAAAAAAGGCTGTGATGTGTGTGTGCCTTGTGGAGAAAATTCATGTGTTAGTAAACTTTGTTGAGGCATGAGTTATAGTGCTATTGGCCTGAGTTTAATATTAATGAATCAGCAAGGTATCTGTCTTTAAACAGATGCACACATGAAATAAGGTTATGTATTGATCGGTTGGCAAAACCATGTTGTGACCAGAGGCTCACAGGAATCTAATCCTGTATTTCCCCAAGGAGTAACGGTTCAGTATTCACTCATTCAGTTCATGATGACTTGACAGACTATAACTACTGTAAATAGTGAGATTTGACTATGTTTCCCTTAAACAAGCTCCCTGTCTAATAAAGAGCCTACCCTTATGCCACAGTCCACGTTGCCCAAGTCAAACCTGGGTATCAGCCTGAATGTTTCCTTTATCTCATCTCCACATTAATAGATCCTGGACTGTTTCCCAAATCTAGTCTGTTCCTTCCAGACCAATTGCCAATGCTTCCCCCTTGCTCCCATCACCTGTTATCTGCACAACTGAAATAGTCTCCTAATGGTCTTCTCATTTTACCATCCAATCCCATTTCCTCACTGACAAGGTTGCTAGAGCACATATCTGATTTGCCACTTCCCTGTTCAAAATTTCCCATGGATCCTCATTCTCACAAGTCCAAAGCCCAAATACCTTTGTCATTTAATATAGGCCCTGACCCTAATTTGATTATAATCTACTATTTTAACTATTTCTCCTCCTCCCAGCACCCTTACGTCCCAGTTGCATCAAAATATCCATCATTCCTGATGTGCCTTTAGGTGCTGAGCCTTCTGCCTGGCATTTCTCCCTCATCTACTTGGACAACCCTTATAAATCCTTCTAATCTCACCTCGAATGCCACCTCCTTTGGGAAGCCTTCCCAAATGTACCCAGGCACATTTAAACCTCTGCCAAACTTCCATAGCCACAGAAACCATAGACCTCAGATTATCTGGGAATTTAAAGTAATCTATTTTGATACTAAGGAGCTCTGGTAGCATGGTGTCTAAGGCATTTGACTGCTTACCAGAAGGTTTGCAGTTCAAACCCACCAGCTGGTCCACGGAAGGAAGATGAGGCAATCTACTTACGTAAAGATTTACCACCTTGGTAACCCAAAGGGGGTTGACATGAGTTGGAGTCGACTCGATGGCAGTGAGGTTTTTGGGTTTTTTTTTTTGGTTTATTTTGATATTGGATCACAAGTACAATTTGGGGTTGGAAAGATATGCCTGTCTTATTTAGTCATGGCATGCATAATCTTCTATTCCAGCATTTATTATAGAAATCAGTTGACAGCTAGTTAACAGTTGCTGAGGACTTTCTATGTGCCAGTTAAAGTGCTAAGTGCTTTCATATTTCATCTCTTTGTTTCCTCACAATAACTTTATGAGGTTGTTATGAGCTTGTCCAATTATAAAAAACGAAACTGAAAGCTTCCCAGAAAGGTAAAATGACTTGTCACAGAGCTAAGAAGTGGCAGAGTTGGGATTTGAATCCATTGGCCTGCCTATTTCTTATACATGTCAGGCTCTATTGTCATGAGCAGCTTATGTCTTTATCCCCTATAGGAGAGTGTGAGTCCTTTGATGACATGGATCATACCAGGCTTATCTGTGGATCATACCTGCTTATCCCCAGAGCAGAGGGAGTGCTGGGGACAGAGAACATCAGGGAACATATGCTGAGATTGAACCTAAGTCTTTTCCTACTCACCTCTCTTGGGTTGACCATCAGTGACCTTTTTCCCTTTTGAGAAAAAGCCTTTTGAGATTTTCCCCTGGGTTCCATTTTGGCCAGAGTTCCTTTGTCTCAGTCATGCAGAGAACAGGGTCATGGGACTCCAAGTTTGATTAAAAGCTGTATGATGTTGAGCAAGTAACTTCATTCCAAAAAGGACTGTAAGTTGTGCTTCTCAAAGTGAGGTACACAGCCCCACGTGAGGGATACTTGAAGCCATAGAAAAATATTGCACCCCTTCTTGGAAAGTCATTTTCTCCTTAAAGTTTTAGGGGAGAAAGAAATTAAGTAATTTAACTTCTAAGTGTTATGCTTTTTTTTTTTTAATGCATTTTATTGAAATATAATTTATGTACAGTGACAAAGTGACATGGGTCAATGCATTTTTTTTTTTTTTTTTGCAGTGTTCCCTCTCCTCCCCTCCCACCCCTGGCAACCAACAAAGTTTCCCTCCGTATATAAACCTTTCCTTGACCCTTCACAACAACAAACTAATACTATATTTGTCCTTCTGTGATTAACTTATTTCACTCAGCATAATGTCCTCCAAATGCATCATCTATATTATGTGGAGTTTTGCAGACTCTACATTATTCTTTAGGGCTGCATAGCATTCCTTTGTGTATATGTACCATAGTTTGGTCATCCCCTCTTCCGCTGATGAGCACGTAGGTTGTTTCCATCTTTTTGCTATTGTAAATAGTGGTGCAATGAACATGAATGTGCATATATCTGTTACTGTCCTGGCTCCCACCTCTCTAGGATATATAACTAGTAATGGGATTGCTGAGTCAAATGGTATCTCCAATTCCAGCTTCCTAAGGAATTGCCAGAATTGCCATACTGCTTTCCACAGTGGTTGTATCATTTCACAGTCCCATCAGCAGTGTATGAGATTCCCAATCTCTCCACATCCTTGCCAGCATTTGTTATTTTCTTTCTCACTGAACCTTGCCATCAGTGCTGGGGTGAGACGGTATCTCAATGTTATTTTAATTTGCATCTCTCTGATGGCCAATGATCATGAGCATCTCTTCATGTATTAGCTGGCCACCTGAACATCCTCCTTAGTGAAGTGTCTATTCATGTCTTCTGCCCATTTTTCAATTAGATTGTTAATTCCTTTGCTGTTGAGGCATTGGAATTTTCTATAAATCTTAGAGATAAGTCCCTTGCCAGATTTGTAATTATCGGCAAACATGAATTTGTTGCTGTCATTTTTGTTATGTGCTTTTTCATGGTGTCGATTTCTTTATTCCATAAAATTTTCTGTGCTGAGCTCATTTTGTTTATGAATCGTGTTATCACTTCCTTCATTGCCATTGTTTTAATATTTGCTAAGTATTTCTGGTTGACCTCTTTTTTATGTTGATGTGAAGGTTTATCATTTTTCTTTGAGGTTACCCTGTGATTCATAGTTTTCTTCCCAAGTTTAGAACAGTCCATTCTATCTTGTAGTTGTCTTGACTTCCCTACCATCTAGATCTCTAACATGCAGCATTTTCCCTCTTTTTGGTTTGTGGTTGTCCTCATTTGCCAATCGATGTCTCTAGTTCTCTGTATACAATCTTGTAGGCTTATTTACTTTGGATACTTCCATAGCTGGGTTTGTTTCTGGGTTATGCCATCATGTGTGTTAATGGTCAGTTGTTGTTTGCTATTGTTGCCTCTCTGTCCAAAGGGTTCCCTTTAGCCTCTCTTGTAAGCTTTGTCTGGTAATTCCCTTAATTTCTGCTTATCTGGAAATATCCTAATTTTACCACCATATTTGAGGTACACTTCTGCTGGGTACATAATTCTTGATTGGAAATTTTTCTCTTTCAGGGTTTTATATATACTATCCCATTGTCTTCTTGCCTGCATGGTTTCTGCCAAGAAATCTGAGCTTAGTCTTATTGGTTGCCCCTTGCAGGTAACTTTTGGTTTTCCCTGTGCTGCTTTCAGGATTCTTTCTTTGTCTTTGGTTTCGGTGAGTTTGATGATGATGTCTTGGTGATTTTCTTTTGGGGTCTATCCTGTTTGGGGTTCATTGGACTTCCTGAATGGATATATTCTCATCTTTCATCATACCAGGAAACTTCTCTTCCAAAATATCTTTGACAATTTTTTCTGTGGTTTCATTTGTCTCTTCCTGTTCTGGAATTCCAATGACATGCAGGTGATTCCTTTTGATGGTATCCCACATGAACCTTAGGCTTTTCTCATTTTGTTTTGATCTTTTGTTTTGCTGATTGATCCTTTTCCAAAGAAGTATTCAGGTATTTGCCTTCAATCTCACTAATTTTGTCTTCCATTGATTCAATTCTGCTCTTTTGCCCAGTCAATGTCTGAACTATTTCTGAAATTTTCACATTAATCTTCTGGAATTCTGTGTAGATTTTGTATCATTTCTAATTTTTCTCTTTTTTTTTTTTTTTGTCATTTTGGTTTTGTATTGTCTTTCAAAATTGTTGTAGGGTTTTCTCTGTGTTTTCCTCAATTTTGTCAGTGTTTTCCTTGATGTGCCTCTCAATTCATTGATGGTGCCTAAATATAATTCTTTTGAATTCCTTTTCAGGGAGTTTTAATGCTGTGTCTTCCTCAGAGATGTGTTTTGGGTCTGTATCCTGGTTCCTTGTTTTTGCTGCTTTATCTTGCTTCTTTGTGTGGACTGTGATGCTCTGTTGTCTCTGAGGCATTGTGATGTTTTTGTTCTTATATTTAATTGATGATTGTATGTTGGAGTGACTTGCCCATGATTTTCATTTTCTTTGTTTTGTTTGTATGTTATCTACAATAGATAGATAAAATAAGATGCAATACAATAAGATACAATAAGTAGATAAAATAAGTAGATATCATACAATAAGTAAGCAGGGTACTGTGCTGTGCTCCTCTATTCACTAGTTGACAGCACTTGTACACTCACCACCTGGCTCCTTTCCTGTTGTCAGCCTCTCATATGTCCCTGCTGACCTTGGCAAACAGAGCCTATTCTTAGGTCCCTGGATTCTGAATGAGAATGCTATCATTTTAAAATCCAAAATGGCTGCCATTTGTAAAGATTCAAAATGACTGCACCCTCGGTCACTTTAACTATCCAAAATGGCCATTGCTTATAAACATTGAAAATGGCTGTGCCCTTGGTCGCTTTAAATATCCAAAATGGCTGCCATGTGTAAACAATCAAAATGGTTCCACCCTCCAGACAGCCAAAAGTCCACAGCTCAGGTTGTCTCCTTCCTTGCTGTTTCCCTTCCTAGTCACAGGCCACCAGCGCAGTTGTCCCTGCAGCCCTTGGTGACCAGGGTGGATCTTTAGGTCAATTCTTAGGTCCCAACACCACTTGGAAATATTGTTGGAAAGTTGTTGGTCCCATCAGAGTAGCTGACAGTCTGCAGCTCTGACCGTATCTATACTCACTGTTTTCATTCAGGTTTTTCCACTAGTTGGTGTGTAATCCACTTCTGTATAGCTCCTTTCAAAGCTCAGGGCTCCAGGATTATCTTCTGTCTCTCTGTCAATTCGTTTCTCTTTTCTTTGTTGAAGATGGTCTGTGTCGCTTTTCTGCCTATTCCACCATCTTACTGGAAGTCTAAGTGATATGCTTGTAAACATTTTTTATTGTGGTAAAATATATATAACAAAACATTCCAACTATTTTTATGTGCATAATTCAGTGACATTAACTATGCTTACTGTGTCATGCAACAATTATCACTATCCATTTCTAATAGACATTTTAAACATTAATTTAAAATTAAAAAATATATTTTGGGGGAGTAAACAATAAAGCTTACATTATTAGCTTTTTGGATAAAATGTGTGAACTGCCTTGTGCTAGACTGCTCAAGTTTCCATGGATATGATGAAAATATATGGGTAAGACTCAGTAAGATCAACTCTGGTTCCTAGCTACTGGAACCTACTCCAGCTAGGGGCTGAATAGGACTCTGTCCTTTCTTCTTGCCCTAGTCCCCTAAGGTTGATCTAGTGTAATGCAGAGTGCTAGGGGTTCAGAGCTAGGCCAGATTGGACAGTTACTTCAGATTTCAGTTTTCTTTTCAGTATCTTGGACCTAAAAATACCATTAACCTGTAGTGAATATTCTCTGTCTGCCTTCAGATTTAGAAATCCCTGGGTGATGCCAACTGTTGGCAGTTTGAGCCTACCCAGAGGCATCTCAGAAGAAAGGCCTGGTGATCTACTTCTGAAAACTCAAGTTGTGGAAAACCCTGTGGAACACAGTTCTACTCCCACACATGTGAGGTCACCATGAGTTGGAGTTGACTCCATGGCAACTGGTTTGTGTTTTATTTGGCCTTTAGATTCACCCTCCACTTTCCTCTCCATGTTCTGGGCTCCAGGAGGCTGAACTGTTTGATTCTATCAATTGGCTTTTTTGCTCTCTGACTCCTGGTGGGATTTAGCTAATGGAAGATTTTGGCAGGAGGGTGAGAGGCGAAAGAGGTCAGGGTATTTATTTGCCAGTTTCCTCTCTGCCACACTGAAGGCCACAACTCCTGTCAGGTGGCCATCTCTGTGGCCACAGTCCTCTCAGGTTCTGGTAATCTTTTCCTCCCCCTGTCTTTTCATCCTTAGGTGTGGTAAAGGCTTTCTGCTGTGGCCAGCCTTGGGGTGTCTCACCATCCCACAACTTTGTAAATATTGCCTTCACTCAACTTCCTTCAGCTACCCTTTTTGCGTGTGCCATTATTTCCTATTGAGATCCTGACTCATAGACTACCTCACAGGGTTGTTGGAAAGATTAAATAGCTACAAAGCAGTTTGTAAGTCAAGCTTGTACTGAGGGGACAGAGCCCGGGAAGCCAGGGGCAGGTAGAGGCCGCCCTGGCCAGACTCTCACCAGCAGGAGGCAGCACCTAAAAATGTCCTCCTTCACCAACAGCCGTATCCCACCCACAAGCCCCAGGAGGCCTGGTTGGGGAGAAGCTTTTTCAGGGCACGTTTCTTGCGGCTGTGCACCATCGATAACAAGGCTGGGCTCCTCAGAGGCCTTCCTGGCCACGTCCCATTTGGCCAGTTCAGGCGGCCAGGGAGCCCCAGGCCTGAGCTGCCAACTTGCTGACTCAGCACAACGCCTCTCTCTCAGCAGCTTGGCTTTGGGTGGGAACCAACCAGCCATCCGGTGTCGCCTCCCCTCCTCTTGGAGGAGGCTACCCCTTTGGCTGGACCAGCCCCAGGGCTTTAATGAGTGCTGGCTGTGACCTGGTCCAGGTCTCGGTCGCTCTAAGGGGAGGACATGAGCTCAGGCAACTAAGAACATGGGTCTCTGATGCTCAGCCAGAGAAAATTCTGTTTTTCTTCTAGTCTTCCTTGGGGACCCTCCCCTCCACCACCACTACCACCACCTCCCAAGGTCTTGGGATATAGGAGCTGGAAGGGCAGAATAGCACTCTGTGTAGATAGGGAAACCGAGGCCCAGAGAAAGTCACTATCAGAATCCAGGGCAATACTGGACAATTCCTCACAGGGCGGAGTTTCATTATTTCTTCTCTTTGGAAAGAAGAAAAGGCCTCTCTTCTCTTTGAGGAGGCTGGTCACAAATAACTGCTGGTCAGGACCACCAATTGCTGTCAGGTCAATTCCAATCCATGGCAACCCATGTGTGTCAGAGAACTGTGCTCCATAGGGTATTCAATGGCTAATTTTTCACAAATAGATCACCAGGCCTTTCTTCCAAGTCACCTCTGGGTGAACTCTAACCTCCAACCTTTTGCTCAGCAGCTGAACACGTTAACTGTTTGCATCACTTGGAAACTCTTTGTCAAGGGGCTCTGGTGGCACAGTGCCTAAGGCACCAGAAGTTTGGTGGGTCAAACCTACCAGCCACTCCACCAAAAGAAGATGAAACAATCTATTTTTGTAAAGATTTACTGTCTCGGAAACCCAGTGGGGATCACTATGAGTCTGAATCAACTTGGTGACAGTGAGTTTGGTTTGGTTTGGGACTCTTGGTCCCAAAATTGTGTGCAGTTGGAGGTGTTTGTCCTTAAAAGACTTTAATCTTGCATGGGACTCTAGGTACGTAACTTACATATGACTTCTAACCCTCACAACAACCCTGTAAGATAGGAATCAGGATCTTCATGAACTATGCAAAGAAGCTGAGACCCAGAGAGAGGAAGCAACTTGCCTGAAGTCACACAGCTAGTCAATGATAGAGTCAACATTCAAGGTCTTTTATGCCCTAAAGATGTGTTTTGCCAATAAGATAACACCATCTCTGGTCTTGCTGAAAGAGCGCAGAGCAGAAATAACACTAGATGGGGTGGACCTAGGAAGCCTGAGTTGGTAGTGTCAGCTCTGCCCCTTTTGTGTAACCTTGGGCTAGTATTTCATCTCACTGTATTACCTATGAATACATGCTTCTTTCATATTATTTTCTAATATTTTATATTATTTTCTGCATTTCCTGTAAGAAATGCAGGGAACCAGCTGCTGTCAAATAGATTACAACTCATGGTGACACCATATGTGTCAGGGTGGAACTGTGCTCCACAGGATTTTCAATGGCTGATTTTTGGGGAGTAGATCACCAGGCCTTTCTTCCGAGGTACCTCTGGGTGGATTCAAACTGCCAGCCTTTTGGTTAGCAGCTGAGCGTGTTAGCCATTTTCATCACCCAGGGACTCCCAAAATGCAGGGTAGGTCCTTTTATTTCCAATTTACAGATAGGGAAACTGAGACTGATGCTTCATTTTTTCATTTAATTTGCTGAGGGACTTATATATGCCAAGTTCTATGTCCCCAGAGAAGAAAGTGACTTGCCCAAGGTCACACACCTAAGGAGTGACAGAGTTAAACCTCAAACAGAAGCAGATGCTCTAACACACAGAACATGGCCTCCAGTGTTATGAAAAAAATAGCCAGAGTACCACAGTCCTCCACCTCCTACAGAAAGCCACTTGGACCTTCCTCGAGCCCAGCCCATGGCACTAAATAGATCCCAGGAATGACATTCTCCTGGGAGCTTTTGACCTGGAACATATTTACAAAACTCTAGAGGGGATGAAAATATCCCAACCCACTCCCTACGGACCTAAATTAGCAATTTTCTTGTTCTTTATAACCCCTCTGGAAATGCAAAATATGTAATATTTGTCTAAAATTAGGAACGTAAGTCACAAGAGAAAAGCCTCACTACTTATGGAGAAAATGTTTTCCTAGCCTCATCCTGAGCAATTTGTTCTAAATCGGAACACAGCAGTTGACTCTCAAGTAATCTTCTCCCAATACTTATGGATTAAGGGCAGAATGTTTTTGAGAGAGCTTATTTTTTACTGTACTTCTAATGCAGAAGTTCAATCCCTTTCCTTGGCTTTGAATCCACCGGATTTTCAGGTAAGTCCCAGAATACTTGAGCAGGAAGAGCCTGTTCCAGAATGCCCGAAATGTTCCAGAAGGCCCAAGATGCCTTCTTAAATGAAGGACACTTGAATAATCACAACAGCAATAATGTTACCAGCAGGCAACACATATTTACAGGTTAAGATGTGCCAGGAAGCTGTGTGAAGTGATTTACAACCATTGTTACACTTAATCCTCACAATAACCCTAAAAGATGGGAATTATTATCCCATTTCACAGATGAGGCTGAAATTAAGGCCGAAAGCAGTTAAGCAGTTAAGTTTATGCCAAAAATCCATATGGCTACAAAACTAATAAATATGATGTTAGAGTTTTAGCCCACATCAGTCTGACTGTAACATCCATATCAGGCTATTGTCCCAATGACAGCTGGCACTTCTTGAGCACATACCATGCTATGTAAGTGTCTTGTATAACAGTCTCTTGATCTTCACAATAATCCCTCCCAAACTTTGCTCCATTCTTTTCTCTTGCTTCTTATGGCAGCCACCCCATCCGTCATATAATTTTCTGGTTTGTTATCAACTTCAAGGTTCTCATATTAAACTGCCAATCCCTGCAGTGGAGGTGTTGGCACTGGTAAGAATATGTATGTAATAAGCCATCTTTGAATAAATTAATCATAGAAAACTCTAGGACTTTGAGTATGTTAACTTCTTTGATTCTCAGATTCCTCATTTGTTAAATGAGTTGCTTGATGCTGGCTCTAATTTTCTAGAATTCTATGACAAATGAAGGACCTCTCTGGAGATGGGAATGGGACAGATAAACTTTGAATCATGGAAGTAGAAATGAATTGGTCATCACAGCAGTTTGGGCCTGGAATTGGACTCATTCCTGTGGCTTAACTTTCAGCCAAACAATAGACAGGCCTACGAGCTGAACAACTACACCGGGAGATGCACTCCTTAGAACAATTAACCATGGGAGATCAGAAGGGCAGCATTTGCACAGGCAGAAAGCTAAGGAGGCAGGAATGCACAGACAAAAAGGACACAGGGAAAGGGTAATCACAGGGAGGAAGTGGGAAGAGAGTTGTTGCATTGTAGGGATTGTAAACAGTGTCACAAAGCAAATGGTTATGAACTGTTAAATGTAAAACAGATCTACTTTGTAAAACTTCACCCAAATCAAAAGAGGAAAAAAAAAGGCAGAGGAAATTTGCAGGTTAAGGGTGTAAAAGGCACTGGCTCTGAGGAACAGCTGGGAATGAAGAGCAAGGGGGAGTGTCCTTAAAGCTGTCCATGATTGGCCCAAAAGTTTGGAACGTCATTGAAGGGAATGAGGTGGGGCAGGGAAAATCATGTGGTGTGTGTGAGCCCAGGGCAAAAGTCCTACTAGAAGGAAATTGCCATGAGGTTTAGAAGGGAGAGAACTTCCAGCCCCTTCAGGTAGTTACATAGGTGTTAGATGGTCATTGGAAGCACTGTTGAGGGGATTTCTTATTATTATATGAGTTGACTTGGGGAGATGACTTTTCAAAAGGGAGTATGACCATGTCATTCTTCTGCTTGACACCATTCACTGGATACTAATTTCCTATGAATACAGCCCAAGATAGGTCCTTACATGGATTATAAGGCTTGTCACAATCTGGCACTTTGTCCCATTCACCTTTTATTCCCTCAACTATTGCAGCCACACCCAATCTCTTGCTTTTTCTGAACACGTGCAAGACTTTCATACTTTTATGCTACATCCTATGTGAATCCTTTTTCCCATCTCTGGAGAGTTGGTTACATCTGCTGAGCTGTAATTATTTATGTGTTTATCTTCATCAATAGACCTAGAACATGGCCTAGTCAACATTCATCTTCACATCCTGGCAGACCAGACTAGGGCATGAACTGAACATAATGAATGAAGTGGGGCTAGATAACATCCAGAAGTCTTTTAACTCTGAAATTCTGCTGTTTTATTTTAGTTCAATAAGCATTTAATGGAGGGCCTACCATGTACATGTCACATGGTGAAGGTTGGGGATATACCATAAAAACAGCGATCATGATATAAACAGACAACCAAGAACCAGGCCAAGAAACTAGATGGGCTGGGGAGAGACTACTGGGGCAGTGGCTAACTAGTGAAGAACAGGCCCCACACTGTTGTAGGAAGTGTATGTGGAAAGAGGAGGAAAGAGAGAGCATGGTCATGGTCATGGTCATGGTCATGGTGGAAAGGAGTCTCTCAGGATTTAGGATTGTAACTGGTTTCTTTAGGCGCCCCGTACCCCAATTCCCCAGTAGGTATTTCTGGAATAGATACTCAGGGGCCAATTCCAACTCCTCCCACCCCTAGCCCATCTTCTCAGCACCCCACAGTTGGTAGTAGATGTCAAACAAGTTAGGTTTGCTCGCAAAAAGGATTTACCTTTGGAAGCCTCAAATGATGCTGAGTAAATTTCATTGGGATTCAGTACTAAGTAAGTAAGCTTTCCACAGAAGCATAATTTCCCCCTTTTCCTAGGGGCATCGATGTGGGGAGGTCCCTCTGGTTTCGTCCCTCACGTCTGTGCTTGAGAATCTGTAGGGTGGCACCACAGCCACTGCTGCTTGCCTTTCTGGAGTTCTTACTGAGGGGTCTCAGTCTCCTCGCTTCTCACTCAAATTTAGAAAAGAAGCCAGAAACTTGGCTCAGCCCAATTTTTGATGGTAGCTAGAGAAGTAATGTGTGCAGACCCAGCTTATTCCACATGTACCTTGGTGTCCGTGTGCTCACAGCAGCGGGAAGGTAGTAACGGGAGCCAGGCCGTACTGAAGGGAGGTACTGGGGGCAGGGCCCTGATGGGAGCCTGGAAACTCTTTTTGACTGTTGCCCAAAGGCATTTTTCTTCCTATTTTTATGAACACAAATCTCTAAGTGTGTTGTGTCCAGAGAAAGTACTATGAATAACTGATGACCCATTTGTTGGTTAACTTGTGAATCATCCTGGGGGAGAGGGAGCAGGGGCTTTGGAAGCTGTAGATAATGTGTCGTAAGATATTTAGCAAATGATCATCCAAGCCACAGGGAAAAGCCGGAGAGATGGGAATGTGAATGTTGCCAGCATTTAAAAACTATTTAATGCTAACCACCAGTGCCAAGGAACTGAGAGCAGCTCCTTCCCGCCCTCCTTTGGCAAGGACCAGCAGCCCTGGTAATGTGGAAAGGGCAGGCGGTGGGAGCTGAGATCAGACAGGGAGCTGAAAGACTTTTTGTTTGAGAAGTCTCATAAACAAGCCATATCCTCTGAGGTGGAATCCCTACCTTGTCTACAGCTCACACATTCTTTTTCAAGATCTCCCTGACAATAATCTCTCCATGTGGAACAGTCATACAGGCCCTAGTGAATCATCTGCATGTTGCGGAATACCCTGCTGTTTGACAGCCAGGAAGGAAAGAATAGCCAGATGACTGGATGTGTCACTTTGCTTCCAAATGTTTTGATGTCATTTAGACAACAGCTTTAGTCTTTGGTCCCAAAATGACTCGGCTGTATCTGTCATCCTAAAGTTAGAGCTTAGACGATGTTTCTCCGACAGAGGGGTTGGGGATCCTATGTTTTTTAGGGCTGGGATCGGGACCCTCTTCTGTCACCTGACTCTTGGATATGTTTGTTAGGTAAAGGAAGATAATATCTTTCCTGGTATTTTGGCTTGAACACCTCGAATTTAAAGTTACGTCTTCCTGAGTATAAATACCATAAGATAAATTAAGAGAGAACTGATGGGAAATAATTTAGGGTATTAGAAATAATCCTCCTGGAGAACAAAGACCTTAAGATAGTTTGGTTATAAAGCATTCTGCAAAGACTATTCATGGTGAGTTCATGGCTAGTCAATGCAGAGAATTTGGTGGCTTCAACCAACCACTCTATTCATTGTACTAAGAAGGTCCCTGTCTGCAGGAAATTTATAATCTCATTATTGTTACATAAGGAGATCCAGTGGTGCAGTGCCTAAGGCATCTGACAGCTAACCAGAATGTTGGAGGTTCAAACCCAACAGCTGCTCCATGGAAGAAAAAGGGAATCCACTTCCATAAAGATATTCTGCCTTAGAAACCCAAAGGGGGTTGTTATGAGTCAGAATCAACACCATGGCAGTGGGTTTGGTTTTTGGTTTACTGTTACATACATGATACAGAAAATTACCTTTTGGGTTCAGAAAAGTGAGAGACCTCTGGACAAGGTGGTCTCAAAGAAAAAGATAGAATCACTCTATATAAGCAGAATTACTCTATATAAGCAGGATCCAGAGAGTGGCTATTTTCTCTCATTAGGCTTTTTTTTGTTGTTATTGTTCCTGCTATTTCACTTTCCTAGAATGTTTCCTTCCTACTCTTGACTTCTCCCAAATCCAACACAACCTTTGGAGCCCATTTCAAATCCTATCTACTCTACAGATTAATTCTTGACTATTACCATCTTCATAATTCTTTATTTCCTTTGAAGTCAACCATTCATTGGCACGATTACTATTATGTGTTATAATCTGTTTTAAGTAGATTAATCTTTTCTTCTCAATTCAATTGTAACTTCTTTTTGGCAGGTGCCAGATCCTGAAACACTTTTGTATCACCCACCACTTCTAGTATTGCGCAGCATTAACACTTGCATAAGGAGCTCTGGTAGCATAGTGCCTAAAGGCACTTGACTGCTAACCAGAAGGCTGGTGGTTCAAACCCACCAGCCACTCCTCGGAAGGAAGGTTGGGCAATCCTACTTCCGTAGTGATACTGCCTTGGAAACCCAAGGAGGGGTCGCTATGACTCGACAGCAAATAACAACAACAACAACACTTGCATATGGGCCTTTGGGCTTGTATTTGTATACCATTCATATGCAGCATGTCGCATAGGCTGCTGTTGGTGAGTGAGCAGCTTGGTTGGGATTCTGGAAGAAGTCTGAATTCTTGGTAAGCACGGGCTGTTGTTAGGTGCTGTTGAGTTGGTTTTGACTCCTTGAGACCCTTCCCACAACAGAATGAAACACTTCCCCGCCCTGGGCCATCCTCACAATTGTTGCATGGAGGTGGCGTAGTGCCTAGGGCATCTGACTGCTAACCAGAAGGCTGGCAGTTCAAACCCATCAGCCACTCCTCAGAAGGAAGGCTGGGCAATCTACTTCTGTAGTGATACCACCTTGGGAACCCAAGGAGGTGTCACTATGAGTCGGATCTGACTCAACAGTAGTTGAGAGTTTGAGGTTGTAAGGCACACATGCTTGGAGAAGTTTTTGGTCCTGAAGTTTCCCTTCCCTACTTAGCTCTTATTGTTAAGGCAGATGTAGACAAACAAATTATTGTGGCATCAACTCTGATTCACAGCAACCTCAAATGTAGTGTTCAGAGAAGTTGTAAACTGAGTCAAAACTTAATTTACTAAGAGTAAAAAATTTCCTAGCAGTACCATTCACATTAAATAAAAGAAGAAAGGAAGAAAAGGAGTAAGGGAGGATGGAAAGAAAGAAAAGAAAGGAAGAAGACAGAGAAGAAGAAGAAGAAATGCCCAAAGGGGTGGGTGGGAAACGCATCAGATCCAGACTTCAAATACTACCAGCAATTTCATAATATGGTAATTTTTAATATTAAAAGTAAATTGTAAATGTATCTTTATAAACAATATGCTTAAAATAGATCTATTATTCTAAAACTTTTTCTTTGTAAAATGCTTTTTTTCACAGTAAATTTCTTAGGTGTCAGATTTTCCCTCAAAATAATAGTGCAATTTGAAGAAGAAAACTTGGTCAGTGATCTCGGACTTCTTTGCTAATATAAGTCCTTGTAGATCTCTTGTAGGAGTGGGTGAAGACTCATGTCCGTCTCTGTTTTCTTTATGACTTGCAATAGCTGCACGTGTTCTGTTACAATCTGCCTGAGGTCTGTCATTTTCTGGAGCAGCTTGGCAAACAGCTGAGAGGACTCGGGGTGGTTCAGCTTGAGCTGGAGCTCCAAGGCTTGCAGCAAGTTGTCTTGTATGTCCTCGATGGGCCTCACATTCAGCAAACCTGGGCGGTCTGGGGAGCAGACACGAAAAACATAACAGGAGGTTCATTCAACATGTTTTCTGGGCCCCACATCTGACACACATTCAACGCTAGATACAATGCCAAACTATGCACCCGCCTTTTTGTTTGTTTTGCTTTGTTTTTAAAGTAAGAGTAGGGAGGGAGAACAGTTAAGTAGATAGTGGGCAAGAATTACATACAAGAAGGATGGAATTGAAACCAAACATCTCAGAGCCCTCCCTAGGGACAATCTTTTCCTGGTCAGGATGAAATCTGTTGTGGTCAGTCAACATAATATGGTATCCAGACAATCCTGTCCCCAAATAGAGGTCTCCACTGTCAACACGTTTCTAAAACTTCGCTGCTGTTGAGTCAATTCTGAATCATGGTGACCCCATGAGTGTTAGAGTTGTGCTGTATCATAGGATTTTCAATGTATTTCTATTCATCCAGAAATCTCATTTTCAACTTCTGCTCCTTCCTGATGAATCTCTCTTTTATAACCTCTACCCACCTTCTTGGGGGAGCTCTGGTAGCATAGTGTCTAAGGCACTTGACTGCTAACCAAAAGCCTGGCAGTTCAAACCCACCAGCCACTCCTTGGAAGGAAGATGGGGCAAGGTATTTCTGTAGTGATACTGCCTTGGAAACCCAAGGGTCACTATGAGTTGCATTCGTCTTGACAGCACGTAACAACAACAACAAAAACTTTCTTGGAGTCTCTGGGTGCTTAACTGGAATGGGTGCTACAGTTAAAAGCTGAGAACGGTTAACACACTTGGCTGCTAACCAAAAGGTTGGAGGTTCAAGTCTACCCAGAGGTACCTTGGAAGAAAGACCTGGTGATCTACTTCTGAAAAAACAGCCATTGAAAATGCTATGGAACACAGTTCTACTCTGACACACATGGTGTTGCCATGACTCTTGGCAATTGGTTAAGTTAAGGTTACCTACTTTCTTACAATAGCTTTAAACATGCTGCCTAAAAAAAAACTTTGTCTTCTTTTTAACATATCACACACACTTTCACAGTGACAGAATAAATAGTTTTTAAGTATTATTACAGTTTGAAAGGACAGATCTCAGTATTTTAAGAGGTTATTTCTAAGTGGTGAGACTGTAGGTAATCTTCACTCTCTTTAGACCCTTCTTATTTGAATTTTTAAATGGTGAGCTTAAATTACTTTTAAACTTTAGTATTTTTCTTCCTGTAAATCTTGTTAGATTTATCCTTAAATACTTTATAGTGTCTATTGTGAATGGACTTGTCTTGCTCATTACATTTTTAATATATACACACTGTTTTTTTAAAAATTTTTTTACTAATTTTAGTATACTGAATCTATTCTAATTTTCTGACCTCTTGTCAATTCAAACAGTTTTTATCGTAGATTTTTTAAAAATTTCATAGACAATTACACCTGCAAATGATAGTAGTTTTCTTTCTTCTTATCCTGTGATTACACTTTCTCATTTCATTTTTTCTTGCCATACAGCATTGGCTAACGCTCCTCTAGTATTAACTATAGCGGTGGTAGGCACTCTTCACAGTCTGGTCCTAGTCTCCTCTAGCCTCAGTTTCTGTAAATATCCCTTTGCTCTAGCCATATTAAGCTACTTTCATACTAAGTTCCTCAAACATCCCAGTTTCTCTCATGACTCTAGGCTTATGAAGATTCTTTTTGTCCTGTCTGAACCATTCTTACTCTCTCCTTATCCATCTTACTGACTTCAACCTGTTCTTCAAAATACAGTATATTTCACTATCCCTTCCTGCCTTTTTCCAATCCCCTTTCTCTGGGCTCCTGGAACACCCTATATATACCTGAATACTAGTAGATTTATTGAGTGCTTATTATTTTCCAAAGATTGTTCTGAGGGCTTTAATCCAGCATGTCATTATCTCCAAAATATTGTTGTTATGTGCTGTCGAATCAGACCTGACTCACAGCGACCCCTCCTTGAGTTTCCGAGGCTCTATCACTACAGAAGTAGATTGCACAACCTTCCTTCCAAGGAGTGGCTGGTAGGTTTGAACTGCTAGCCTTCTGGTTAGCAGTCAAGTGCCTTAAGCACTATGCTACCAGAGTTCCTAAATCTCCAAAATAGCCCTATGAAATATTTTATGGAGGAGAAAATTAAGACGTAGAGAAAGGAGTGAAATTTTGCCCAAGATCTGCCACTTGTAATAAGTGGCAGAGCTAAAATTTGAATCTACATCTGTCTGATTCTAAACTCTATATCCTTAACTCTTATTTCCTGTATTATAAATACTGATTTTCTTATTTATCTCCCTGTTAGACCATGAGGTATCAGAGGGTAGAGACTCTATCTCGATCACCTCTGAGGCTCCAGAGGTAACACAGGAAGCACTCAGTTGGCTGAGTTAATGAGTGAGAAGGTAGCTCTGGCTAAGAGCCTTGGATTGAAAAGGACAGTTCACCAACCAGGAGAACCCTGCACACAGTGTTTTCCTGTATCTAATAAACCCTTGACTGCTCACCAGAAGGCTGGCGGTTCAAACCCACCAGCCACTCCTCAGAAGAAAGGTTGGGCAATCCTACTTCCGTAGCGATACTGCCTCGGAAACCCAAGGAGGGGTCGCTATGAGTCAGGGCTGACTCGACGGCAAACAACAACAACAACAACAACAACAACAAATAAACCCTAATAACTTTTCTCCATTGAGGTGGGGTTTGGGAGAGCAATGTTAGACTCCAGAGTGGTCTCGGGGTGGGACTTCCAGAACTCTAGACATTTTCCTAAATTAAACTGCTTCTTTTTCTTTTTTTAATTACAGAAGTTGGCTTGCTTTTGGTTTGACTCCCCCCACCCTAGTTTCGCTAATATATCCTACTGACTAGAATATACGTATATATACAACTTCAGCATCTAATTTTGGAACCATTTTCAAAAATCTCAGATCAAATGACTGAGTCTTGGCCTAGAGAATAATGTCCCTGGAAGAGCTGTGCCTTTTTCACAGTTCCTATACAATATAATGAAAACCACTCATACTTCAAGGAAAACTAGATCCTGGGTTGGTGTCTTTGGCTTAATTATTGCTTATTCTCCCCCTTAACATATGTTGAAGATTTCAAAGGCCAGTGGCAGTGCAAACACATGTGCATCTTAAGTGGCAAAGATCTGTGTAATGGCAGGTTTGAATGTAGCACCTCCTTGGGTTGTAACCATACCCACTTCTGCAGGACCCTCTGTTCCATGGGGCAGTGGATTCTTAGAAACAAGACCATTTCTCTCTTCTGTTGGGCACCACGAGAAGCTAACTGGTGGGATTCAACCTTCTCCTGAATAGATCACATTCATCTAGAAGCTTTCATTACTTGTGACAGCTCAAAAAACACTAAAATGCAACTGCTCAGGCTTGCTGGAAACACTTGGCTTTAGTGCCGTCTGATGGAACTGGCCCCTTGAGGAGTGGAGAAGGATCTGGTTTGGATTTGCAAACCCCTCTTTGGCAAGTTCTTCTTTATGATGTGACAGATGAAGTTTGGCTGAAGGGTTGAAATTTGTGGCCACTGATTAAGTCTATTTCCAATGACAAGCTGGATCATTTACAGATCTGTCCCACTGTCCCCCCTACTGAGCAAGACAAAATGGCACAGGGAAGCAGTGCAATAAAGGAGAAAAACTAGTATATTCTACTTGTAGGTCTCATCAGCCAGCTCAGTGACCTTGGGCAAAGTTAATTAGCTCATTAGGCCTCAATTTTCTCCTCTGTGAACTAAAAGGATTAGACTAGATAGTTAATCTCTAACACTCTCTCAAAGTTTTAAGATCTATTTTCCTCTGCAATTTCATCTAATTTATCTGCATAATTAAAACTGGGGAAATAATCTCAAAATCTAATTGGAAAAGTATATTAACAGGCTCAGAAATTAAACTTTGACAAGGTACTTGGCTTATTTTAAAACAAACAAACAAACAAAGGTCTTTGGATCTTAAGAGTGCTTGGGTAGTACAAACTGTTTGTGCATCGGCTGCTAACTGAAAGGTTGGAGATTTGAGCCCACTCAGATTTGCCTCAGAAGAAAGGCCTGGCAATCTACTTCCAAACAAATCAGTCATTGAAAATCCCATGCAGCAGAGTTTTATTCTCACACATATGGCGTCACCATGAGTTGGAGTTGACTCCATGCAACTGGTTTTTTCTAGAGTCAAAGGCAAAAGAAATCTGTCAGCGTTGCTCTCCACCCTTGAATCAACTACAAGACTTCATCTGCTCTCCTCTCCTGCCTTCTTCTCTCTATAGTGACACTCAAACCCTCCCTGAGCTGAGCTCGGTACCACAAATGTGCCATAGTAATCTGCATTTCCTACAGTCTGTCCTACCCACTTCTTATTTTCCACTCCACACCAGCCCCCAAACCCAAACCAAACCCACTGCCATCGAGTAGATTCTGACTCATAGTGACCTCCACTGGGTTTCCAAGGTGGTAAATCTTTACGGAAGTAGATTGCCTCTGCAGAGCAGTTGGTGGGTTTGAACTGCCAACCTTCTGGGTAGTAGTCAAATGCCTTAGGTATTGCACCACCAGAGCTCCTTCCACATGAGCCCAGTGTCTGCTAAAGCCTCATTTGAGAACGTCTTACTGGGGTCCTCTCCTTGAACCCAGCTGCAGGCTAGAGTTGAGGTCTGGAATCAGCATCCAGGGACCCTCTCCAGTGGTTTCAGCTGCCTAGAAGTTCCTTTTGGGAAAGAGTGTGTTGACTCACATACTCCAGGACAAAACACAGAAGGAACCTGGAGTCAATTATTGGTTCCTTACTCCCCAGGCTGCAGAGTTGGGAAAAAAACCTTTCTGTTCACATAGGGCTGGAACTGATTAGAGAGCAATGTTGATTACAGGCAAGTCTACAAAGCTTCATGCAGATCTGGTCCAGTTAATGGTCTATCTGATGCAGATTCAATTCTTGGGCCCTGTTGGGATCTGCCCACCTGGGCCAGGCATGTCCCTAGCATGGATTTTTCTCAGGAGGTGTCACAGTGAGAGGGCCACTATGGAGCTTGATGGGCCAGAAGGAATCCCAGAGGGGAGAGCTTCGTCCCTACTCTAGGAGCTGTGATTGTGGTTTTCCCAGTCTTCCACTCTTGGCTCTCTGATAGAGACTGACCTGAAACAAACTGCACTTATGGCACTGGGAATAAAGTTTGAAGGCAGGACAGCTCTAAATGGATCCATGGCAATGACAACCTGAGTTCAGGTGTAGGGTGAAGGTGAAAGGGGAGGTAGGATTATTAAGGGAGCTCTGTACTTTGCAAATTAACTTCCCCTCTAGTATTGCTGATTTCACGGTTCCCCACGTTCACAAGAACTAGTTGCTGTCAAGTCACCCCTGACTCATGGACACTCATGTATGTCAAGAGCAGAACTATGCTCTGTAGGATTTTCAGTGGCTCAGTTTCTGGAAGTAGATCACCAGGACTTTCTTCCAAGGTGCCTCCTGAACTCCAACTAGCAAACTTTAGGTTGGCAGCTGTGCATTAAACATTTGCACCACCCTGGAGACTGCCTCTTAAGTTCACAGAGGTGTTATACAGAGCCATGGATTTGAAAAGTGAAGACTTGGCTTGCATGCTCTCTCTCCTCCACACAGTTTCTGTGTGACTTTGGACCAAAAACCAAAAATCAAACTCACTGCCGTTGAGTTGATCCCAACTCACAGTGACCCCTCCTTGGGTTTCCAAGGCGGTACCACTATGAAAGTAGGTAGATTGCCCAATCTTCCTTCCAAGAAGTGGCTGGTGGCTCTGAACTGCCAGCCTTCTGGTTAACAGTCAAGTGCCTTCTTTCTGGGTTCCAGCTAAATTTTTAAAACAGCAATAGTATTTCTTTCATAAGGTCATTGTGAGAATGAAACAGGGACTTAAGACATAAAGAAAATGCAACGCAACCACCGCTGTGGGTTGGATCTCACTCACAGTGACCCCTCCTTAGGTTTCCAAGGCAGTATCACTATGGAAGTAGATTGCCCAACCTTCCTTCTGAGAAGTGGCTAGTGGGTTTGAACCACCAGCCTTCTGGTTAGCAGTCAAATGCCTTATGCACTGCACCACCAGAGCTCCCTAAGACATACAGGATATTGTTATTCTCCATGTTTGCTCAAATAAAGGCGATTTTCACAGAGCTAGGGGCAGTAGTCCTCGGAAGGAAGGTTGGGCAATCCTACTTCCGTAGTGATACTGCCTCGGAGACCCAAGGAGGGGTCGCTATGAGTCAGGGCCGACTCGACGGCACATAACAACAACAACAACAACAGGGGCAGTAGTATTGGTTGGGGGGTGACATGTAAACAGTTTGGGGATGAAAAGGTTGTTTCGCTGTTCTTGGCCAAGAGCAGAAATTCAGGAATGCAAAAAAATTATTCTGGATGAAGACACATGTCTGGGGGTTCCAGCAAATTTCTCATTCTTATAGTTGAATGCATGAATGGTTTAAGAATAGTAACAAAACAGCACAACCAAAGTGCATAAATTCACAGATCTGAGCCTCAGAACATGGTGGGCATTTGGCAAAATTGTGAATTCAGCCAAGTTTATCTTTGGTAACCTATGCTATGTCCTGTAGCAATTCCCTCCCAGCATACTACCTTCAGGAAAAATTAATGGAAGAATGTTTCACATGTGGTCTTCTTTTCATATTCACATTTGGATTGAGCTTGATCTAGTGTAGTAATGTTAAACTTTGGCTCCACACTCAAGTCATCTGAGACATTAAAAACCAGCAAACTAATGCCTGTGTCCCATCCTCAGAGATTCTGATGTATTTGGCCTGCAATGTGATTTGGGCTTTAGGACTTTTAAAATTCCCTAGGTGCTTCAAATGTGAAGCCAGCATGAGCACTACTGGCTGAGTAAGAAGAAGTTGGAAACTCAACTTGGAAACTTACTTGCTGGGTAACTGTAGGCAAGTTACTTAACCTCTCTGTGCCTTGGTTTTCTCATTTTAAAAATGGAGATATAATGGTAATTTACCTCATAGTATTGTTACAAGGATTTAGTTACTATATGGAAAGTGCTTAGAGCAGGGTCTGACATAGTTAAGCACTTAGTAAGTTAGCTATTACTATTATATTGTTGTTGTTGTTGTTATGTGCCGTCGAGTCGGCCCCGACTCATAGTGACCCCCTCCTTGGGTTTCCGAGGCAGTATCACTACGGAAGTAGGATTGCCCAACCTTCCTTCCGAGGAGTGGCTGGTGGGTTTGAACCGCCAGCCTTCTGGTTAGCAGTCAAGTGCTTTAACCACTATGCTACCAGAGCTCCTATTATATTTAGTGTACCTTAAACTCCCTCTTTTTCTTTTCCACCTTTCTTCTCTCCCCATTTCTCTAATATTTCTCTCTCATTCTCACTCCTTTCATTGCTCCCCTCTTCTCAGCCATTTTTTTTTTTTCCTTTCTTCCAGAATCCAGAGAGTTTTTTCCCTTTCCTCTCCTGGTATTACACCTTGCTGGGGATTTATACTAGGGATCTTAGCAGTGTGGATTATTTGAGAAGAAATGGAACTTCCTGCTGCTATCAGGGAAAACCAAAAACAACCAAACTCACTGCCATTGAGTTGATTCCAACTCACAGCGACCCTCTTTGGGTTTCTGAGGCAGTAAACCTTTATGGAAGTAGATTGCCCAGTCTTCCTTCCACAGAGTGGCTGGTGGGTTTGAACCGCCAACCTTCTGGTTACCAGAGAAAGGTGACAATAAATTTCAGATCTTGTAATAGCTTTAACAAACAGATCAAGATCATCCTAATGAAAACATTCTGCCATCATGTCACTGTTGAGTCCTTTGCTCTGAAATGGGTTAATATTCTGACACTTCCTTGCTTAACCAGTAACAAACCAGTTGCTGTCAAGTTGATGCCGGCTCATGGCAACCCTATGTGTGTCAGAGTGGAACTGCTCCATAGGAGCCGAAAGCATTTTAGAAGCTGCTTGTCAGGCTTTTCTTCTGTGGCTCTTCTGCGTGAACTTGAACCTCCAACCTTTCAGTTAGTTGCTGAGCACATTAATTGTTTGCATCACCAAGGGACTCCACTTAAACAACAGTTTAACATTTATAAATGATTTCTTTGTTCATGTCCAAATGACAATCATTCTTCATAATAATACATATTATTTGGCTGGGATAATGGAAGAGAATAACCACACCAAGACACCAAACCCAGCTATTATTTTCTCTCTCCATTAAGTAGCAATTACATGTCAGCTCCCTTCAACTCAAATACTCCATCATCACCTCCAGAAAGCCAGCTATGCTCCAAAGCCACAAAACGGGACACAAAAATAGGTAGTGACCAGGTGGGTAACACTTTCATCTTTTCTTGTGTTCAAGTTCTTCTTTCACCTAACATTGCTTCCAGTGAATTTAGCTTGGCCTCTGTTTTATTACTCTGTCTTTCAGACCAGAAATGGGACTTGAGCTTTCTGTGCTGCCTTTGGGAAGTCCTTGCCTTTCCTCTCTCCTTGCAGGTCACTTGAGTCAAGTCCAGCCACATGGTTTGCTCCACTCCTCTTTGTCAGGACGAGGAGAACAGTCTGTAGTTTTTCCCTCAAGCCCAGTGATGTACATGAACTTCTGCTGCTTCTGTGTCTAAGACAGGAGTCCCTGGGTGGTGCAAATGGTGAGTGTGCTTGCCTGCTAACGGAATGGCTGGAAGTCCCAATACACTCAGAGGTGCCTCAGAAGGCCTGGTGATCTACTGCTGAAAAATTAGTCGTTAAAACCCTATGCAATACAGTTCTATTCTGAAACACACGGGACAGCCATGAGTCTTAGTCTACTCCATGGCAACTGGTTGTTTATGTCTAAGATAGGATTTGGTTAGGACTTGAAGTGGAGGGTGGGAGGTAGAGGAAGAGGAGTGGACTGCAAATCTATTTCCCCCCTTTCATCAAGGCTGACACACTCATGCTCCCAGCCCATCTGGTGGCTAGCTACCCAGGGCTTTTCTGGGTAAGAGAAGGAATCAGTAAGAGGGAAGAAAGGGAACGACAAAAAGAAGGGGGAATAAGAACTGTTCTTCCTTATCTCTTCAACCTCTAGAAATTCCAGAAACAGACCAAAGGTAGTAAACACAATAACAAGTTGTCCAGGATTGGTTCTCTGCAGTCCCCTTCCATTTCTTCCCAATGTCTTTGAGAAGGTTTAAGAAGACCCTGGGAGCTCAAAACATAGGCATGATCTCTAAGCATGGGACACAGTGTCCTGATAAAGTCTGTCAGAAATCCGGGAGTATGGAATACCCACAGAGGCTCTGGTAGTGCAGTGGTTAAAGTGCTTGGCTGTGAACTCACCAGCTGCTCCGCAGAAGAAAGATGAGCCAGTCTGCTTCTGTAATGATTGTTGGTATGTGCCGTCCAGTTGGACCCGACTCATAGTGACCTCTCCTTGGGTTTCCGAGGCAGTATCACTACAGAAGTAGAATGCCCAATCTTCCTTCTGAGGAGTGGCTGGTGGGTTTGAACTGCCAGCCTTCTGGTTAGCAGTCAAGTGCCTTAGGCACTATGCTACCAGAGCTCCTTCTGTAATGATTGTTGTTGTTGTTGTTGTTATGTGCCGTTGAGTCGGTCCCGACTCATAGCGACCCCTCCTTGGGTTTCTGAGGCAGTATCACTACGGAAGTAGGATTGCCCAACCTTCCTTCCGAGGAGTGGCTGGTGGGTTTGAACCGCCAGCCGTCTGGTTAGCAGGCAAGTGTCTTAGCCACTATGCTACCAGAGCTCCCTCTGTAATGATTACAGCCTTGGAAACTCTATGGAGCAGTTCTACTCTGCTCTGTAGCACTCTATGGGTTTGGTTTGGTTTGGGTTTGAATTCACTCCCTCAAAGGCCTCTCTCCCCTCCTCCAGTATTTTTTTCCCTTTGGGTTTTGTTCTCAATTCACAAATAATCCCCTTGAAGTGATAGCTGATAGAGGGATTAACTGATATCTCCCCAGGGGTATTTATATTGTAATAAGGGATTTTAAGAGTGACTATTGGTGGAATTTTATTAAGCAATTTGACTGGCAGCCTTGAGTACAGCTACTTCAAATTATATTTTATAGGGAAAAGGGAAAAATTAGCATTTATTGTGTACTTAACTTGTTCTAGGCATTGTGCCAGATGTTTCACATAATGTTATTTCATTTACTTAGGGTACAGATAAGGAAATTAGGGCTCAGGGAACTAAGTAATTGCCTGAAATCACACAGCCAGTAAGCAGTGGTGGGGGGTTGTTGAACTTCTGTCTGTGTGATTCTAAAGCTTTTCCACTGTCCCATTTTGCATCTGCTGATCGACCTATTTGTGAAGCTGGTAAGACGCTACCTGTACTTGGCTGGCCTCTCTGTTGTGTGTTTCTCAAAGCATCCTTAGGTTTTCTTCTTGCTCACTTGAGGATGATCTGTCTGAATGTCTTGGTGAACTGTGCCAGTCTGGAAGGCTGCCTGGGGTCACGCAGAGTTTAAACACACATTGTGAGAACCCAAAATGATAAAGTGCTCCAAAACGCAGCCCACTGGCTGGCTGACTGAACCTTCTCCAAGACTGCCCGTGTGGTGACAGGAATGACTCAGCAGTTTGGCTTTCAATCCCATGTCTGTCTCTGAGGTCAACTACAACTGTTTGCTCACTTATGAAGAGTATCGCAGCCCACCAAGTCCAGGCTGAGGAGAGAATTTTATTTCTGAAGTGGTCACAGATGAAGATGCTTCTAGATGCTACAAACAACAAAAGCTTGCATATTTTATAAAAATATTCTCAGAAGTTTCTAGTATGTTCTGTCTTCTCTCTGCTCTCCACCCCCGCCTCTGGCTCTCTGGTTTCTAGAATTTGGGTACCAGGAGAGAACTCATAAATATAACTCATTCCTGTCTAAACAAAGTCCATGAGGTTACAAAAATAGCAAACCAATGGGACATTTCTAGTTAACCTGAGTCATTATCAGAGCCAACAAGGTAGGGGTTCCCCATTTGTTGTGGCAGCATGGGGGAAAGAGGAGTCCTTCTAAGATAAGAGTGTGACATTCTATGTAGGTTCAATGGTATTGTTGAGATGATCTGACTCATGGAGACCCTATGTGTAGTGTCTATTAAATCATCTTCTTTTTTTATTTAGACTAATAAAGGAGGGCGAGCTCTAGTAGCATAGTGGCTAAGACACTTGCCTGCTAACCAGACGGCTGGCGGTTCAAACCCACCAGCCACTCCTCGGAAGGAAGGTTGGGCAATCCTACTTCCGTAGTGATACTGCCTCGGAAACCCAAGGAGGGGGTCGCTATGAGTCGGGTTTGACTCGACGGCACATAACAACAACAACAACATTCCTCTCTGGAAGGAGCCCTAGTGGCACAATGGTTAAACTGCTTGGATGCTAAAGAAAAGGCTTACAGTTTGAACCCATCAGCCACTTTGTAGGAGAAAGTTGCAGCAATCTGCTTCTGTAAAGATTATAGCCTTGGAAAACCTACAGGGCAGTTTTACTCTGTTCTATAGGGTTTTTATGAGTAGTAACAGACCTGATGATAGTGTTTTTTTTTTTTTTTTTAAATTCCTCTCTGATACATTCATAGGCTGGATGGGAGTATGAACCACGTTTAACACTCTTTGGCTTTCCTGCTCAAGTCTTAGTCATTTAAGAATTCAAATGTCCTTGTTTATTCTCAGTATCATAAGGAGGGTCAGAAAAATTACTTTTCACAACTTACACACCAGCCTGAGTGTTGTCCAAGAAAACTCTATGGATAAGGTACCAATTGTCATGGAGTCAACCTTGACTCATGACTCATGTCAACCCCACATGTACAGAGTAGAACTGTGCACCATATGGTGTTTGACTGATTTTTGTGAAGCAGACTGCCAGGACTTTCATCTGAGGAACCTCTGGGTAGACTTGAACCTCCAACCTTTTATATAATCACCAACCTAAGACTTAGTCAAGATAATTCTACAGATAAGATAGCTAACTATTTAGTTGGTATATATGAGGTAGAAGATAGCTGGTCAGTTGTTTATAGTATTTTTATATCTAACTTTAAAATATTTGGGGTTTTGTCTCCTCCCTAGTTAACTGGTAAAGATGCTAATAGACAGAAAGGATGTCAGGGGCCATCAGGCCAGGTAGAAGGACAGGCTCCCTAAGCCGGGGTTCCCTTAAGGAAGACTTAGTCTACCCAGGAACGTTCACTATATCTTTTGTTCAAGGGAAGGACATTAATACCTTTTCTAACTTGTAGAAATAATTCTGCAGTAAAATAGAAAGATTACACATTTTTTTTTTGGAAATACTGTCAGGATTTGAAGGGCACTTGAGGGAGGGAAGAAGAGAAATGGAACACTCACAGATCCTCCAACTTTGCCCATGAGTTGTAGTGCTCTGTTAACTGCAATGAGGTGTTCTGACACCACTGGGTAAGTATTTGTGTGTGTGTGTGTGTGTGTGTGTCTAATTAGCAGGAAGAGATTAAGTGATTGGATGGTATTTTAAAAATTTTTAAATCTCTCTTATAAATCTTTCCACCACCATTTGTCTATATTAGAACCAGTATAAGATGGTATCTGATTTCATTTATTTAAAGTTTATCATCACTTTTTGTGGGGAGTTCTATAAACAGCACCATTATTTCCAGGTGCTTTGCTATCTGAACAAAGTTAACACCCAGAGCACCAGTCTTCAGTCCCATCAATGGACCCTTCCAAGCAATTTTCAAAATCTAGGATATAACTTTGTCAAAAAAAACCCAAAACCAAACCCACTGTCAATTCCAACTCATAGCAATCCCATATGGCAGAGTACAACTGCCCCACAGTGTTTCCAAGCCTGTAAATCTTTACAGATGCAGAAGGCTCCATCTTTGTCCTGTGGAGTGGCTGGCGGGTTAGAACACCAATGTTTAGATTAGCATCTGAATGCTTTAACCACAATCCAATTTTGTTAGATAGGTTAAAATGATGTCTTAAGAAAGGCTTTGATATTAGTAAGTAATATCTGAATTGTCAATGGGAGATTAATTAGAAGGCATGGAGGCAATATAGGAATAGTAGGTTTTGGTAACTGCCAAAGAACTTCACAACCCAGGTAACTAACTGAGATGCTTCCATATCTCAAGAAAAAGCAGTAGAGCCTAACAGTTAAGTGCCTGACCTGTAAACAGAAAGACCTGAATCTTGAGACCTTGGCTTCACCAATTTGTAGTGCATGACTTTGGGCAAGTTGCTTAATCTCTGTAAAATTTTGTTTTTTCCATCTGTAAATCAGGGATAGTAATAGGTCTTGTAGATTATTAATATATGTAGAGTGTTTAACATATAGTCTGGCAAAGCCAGTCCAGTTGCCGTTGAATTAAATTCAACTGCTGGTGACCCCATGTGTGTCAGAGCAGAATTGTGCTCCATAGGGTTTTCAGTGGCTGATTTTTTAGAAGTCTACTGCTAGGTACCTTTGGGTGGGCTTGGAGAACCAACCCTCAGTTAGCTGAGGACTACCCAGGAACGTCATAGTGCAGCAACAGTGGAATATCCAATAAATGATGGCTATCATTCTTACTCAGATTACTGTTCATTCAATAAACATTTATTCTGGGTCGGGTGCTTTGATATTATTCAAATTCCAGTAAACTAAAAAATCTACCTACCTATTTACCTGTCTATCATCATGTCACACGGGTAAGCCCCAAGGCTTCAGGTGACTGACCTGATAGAAGTAGGTGCTATCCAATTGTCACAGAATACTAGGCTTTTCCTTTACCTGCAAAGGTATAGCTAGTTAGGAGAACAATCCCCCGTTTTGTAATCTAGTCTCCCTGCCAACTCAAAGGCAGTACATGATCACTCAGAGAACAGCTGTTCAAAGTTGCTTAACAGATAAAGAACACTATGGGGTTGCTGGAAAAAGGAGCTGCTTCATAGGTGCACAGCCAAGCCAGACTCCAGAGGGTATATGAGGAGGTTGGACAACTTGCCATCTGTGGCCATTGTAGCAAAATGTTCAGTTTCTCTGTCATTAGGACAGCCATGGCAATTTGCCTTGAAAAATACATTGTAAAAACCAAGTGAATTTCCTCCCCCATATCTTGGAAGTTTAGGAAGAACTGTAATGGATTCCAAACTGTTTTGAATTAACAAAAAAAGCTTTTTCCTGTTGCGGAGTTCCAGCTGGAACCCTTCTACACTTTACTTCACCAAACAGCAAACACTGTACCACTCAAGGGGGCAAAGTGTCCAATAGAGTGTCCTGGGGCTTGTCAGTTTTACTGAGCTTTGCACTTGGCTTTGGTTGCTGGGTAGGTTCTGGGAGTTTGCTGGTGTGCCTGGCATGCTGCTGTGGCGCCAGTTGTAAGCATGCCCCTGCAAGAGGCAGTTTTATGACTCTTGACGCCATCCATCCTGTCAAGGGAGACTAGAGGGGCAAGGAAAGCTATTATTTACTGTGTCTACCAAGGAACTGTGACTCTATCTGTCCAAACCTCAGGGAGTCTGGTGAAGGGAACACAGGCTGCAGCTCCAACACAAGAAGTGTGACTGAGCAGACCATGACCCACTAGCCTGGTGGCAGAGGGGGCAGGGCACAGAATAAAAAGGCCAGTTGGAGTTGGCAGTTAAGAGACATGGGTTTTGGTCCTAGTTCCAATACCTATTAATTGTCAGATCTCTGGCAAATTGCTTAAATCTCTCCCTTACTTTTCTTTCTATGAAATAGAAATAAAAATATAGGAGAACTCTCAGGATCGAAAGAGATCATGTATATGAAACACTCTTAACAAAAGGTACAAAGGGCTGTAACTTTGTTGTTCCTTTTAGTTAGTCTAATTCCTGCCCCAAGCTCAGAGGACAAAGAGATGGAGGAGAAATATTTGAGAAGAATCAGGTCCTCTTTCTCAGCAAGCTTGGTTTGAAAGCCGAGTTAGAAGTAGAGACACTAAACACCAGGCAATCTAAGTACCAAATCTAACGGTATCAGCAGTGTGAAAAAAATACTTAGTTGGGTCAAATCAGTTATTTTCATCCCCAAATCCCCTCTTTGGGTCCCCTCTGTCTCCCTACTTCCCTATCCCTGACTCTTACCTGGTGATCATCTCCTCACTGTTCCCTCAATCTAGGGTCTACAGTAAATACCTTCATGAAGATGAAACTCTCTTCTGATTCTACGGCTGGCTCGAATGAGGTCACCTGGATGCCTAACAAAAACTCCTCTTTCTGACAACACTAAAGCAATCTACACACCAGAATAAACTGCAGAGGAGAAAATAATGACACTTATTAGGATTAGGTAAACAAACAAAAAATCTACTTCTTGTGGAGTTGATTCCAACTCATGGCAACCCATGTGTGTCAGAGTAGAACTGTGCTCCATAGGGTTTGCAGGGGCTATGATCATCTGGAGGGAGCTCTGGTGGCTTAGTGTCTAAGGCATTTGACTGCTAACCATAAGGCTGGTGGTTCACCCACCATCTGCTCCTCAGAAGGAAGGTTGGGCAATCTACTTCCATAGAGATACTGCCTCAGAAACCCAAGGAGCAGGCACTATGAGTTGAATCAACTTGACAGCAGTGAGTTTGGTTTCTGGTTTGGTGATTATTTGGAAGGAGATCAAGCTTTCCTTCCAAGGAACCCACTGGTGAATTTAAACCACTAATCTTTTGTTTGGTAGCCAAGTGCTTAATGTTTTATGCTACTCAGAGACTCCTGATTGGGTAGGATCAGAAGTTTAATGTATCAAAGTCTCCTGCTTACATGGATGTTTCCCCTTTCTGGAAAATCCAGGATGAGAAAATATATGTCATACGCCAATAAAACACAATTTTAGGATACTTGTCATACCATTTACAGATCGTAGCTGGAATCCAGCCTTTGGACTGAGAATGACTGCTGAGCAGCTCTTTACCCAGCCTATACTCAGTCAGCCTCTATGAATAAAGAAGAAAATCAAATTTCTGTGAACTGGAAAAACCTGGGGTCCAGCTTATTTATTCTCATTTATTGCTCATATGTAGACTTCATTTGCAGAAACACACTTCGATAGGATTTGGTTTTTGTGATTTTAGAACTCAATCTCACTGCCATCGAGTCAACTGCGACTCATAATGACCCCTATAGTGTTTCCAAGGCTGTAAATCTTTACAGAAGCAGACTGCCTCATCTTTCTCCCATGGAGTGGCTGATGGGTTTGAATCACTGACCTTTTGATTAACAGCCAAATGCCTTAACCAATGCACCACCAGAGTTCTTTGATATTAGAACTGTTGTTGTTATGTGCTGTCGAGTCAGACCCTACTCATAGACCGCTCCTTGGGTTTCCGAGGCAGTATCACTACAGAAGTAGATTGCCCAACCTTCCTTCCGAGGAGTGGCTGGTGGGTTTGAACCGTCAGCCTTCTGGTTAGCAGTCAAGTGCCTTAGGCACTACGCTACCAGAACTCCTAAATGGTAAATCTTTTTTTTTTTTTTTTTTAAAGAAGTCTAAATTTATTCACAGGATTTTCTTTGCCATTATAACCACAGATATAAATTTTTATACCCTACAATGGCTGGCTGGAAGCTCTGGTGGCGTAGTCCCTAAGGCATTTGAGGACTAACCAGAGAACTGACAGTTCAAACCCACCAGCCACTCCTCGGAAGAAAGGCTGGGCAATCTACTTTTGTAGTGATACCACCTTGGAAACCCAAGGAGTCGTCACTATGAGTCAGATCCGCCTCAATGGCAGTGTGTTGCATTCGTTTGCACTATATGGGTGGCTTATATCTGGTAGCATAGTGCCTAAAGCACTTGACTGCTAACCAGAAGGCTGGCGGTTCAAACCCACCAGCCACTCCTCGGAAGGAAGGTTGAGCAACCTACTTCCGTAGTGATACTGCCTTGGAAATCCAGGGAGGGGTCGCTGTGAGTCAGGTTCAACTCGACGGCACATAACAACAACAACATATCTCCAGATATCTTTCATTGTTATAAGGATCAAATGAGATCTGGATATTTGCTACTGTGAATGAAGACAGTCTGCATAAGGCTGCAAGCATATGCTCACACAACATCTACATTTGAATGGGTACCATTTTTAATTTTCAGATAGAAAGCTGAAGTCTACAATACCTTTTAAATTGAATCAAGCTATTCTCAAAGATATTTCTTGACCAATTAATAAAATTTTTAGAGGCCTAATGAATTCACAGATTTTTAAATAATCTAGTTTATGAGAATCTTCACAACTGGATCAAAAAGCAACATCATAATAAATGGAGGAAAGGTTGAAGTTTTCAAGGATTTCATTTTACGTGCATTCACAATCAACACCAATGGAAGCTGCAGTCAAGAAATCAAACGACACTTTGCATTGGGCAAATATACTGTAAAAAAACCTCTTTAAAGTATTAAAGAGCAAAGATGTCACTTTCAAGACCAAGGTGTGCCTGACTCAAGCCATGGTATTTTCAATAGCCTCATACACATGAGAGAGCTGGGCAATCAATAAGGAAGACCAAAGAAGAACTGATGCATTTGAACTGTGGTGTTGGCAAAGAATACCGAATGCACTAGAAGAATGAACAAATTCTGTCTTGGAAGAAGTACAGCTGGGATGCTCCTTAGAAGCAAAAATGACCGTGTTGTCAGAAGGGACCATCTCTGGAAAAGGTTATGCTTGGTAAAGTAGAGGGTCAGACACAAAGGGGAAGATCCTCAACAAGAAGGATTAACACAGTGGCTGCAACAATTGACTCAAGCATGGCAATGATTGTGAGGATGGCGCAGGAATGAGCAGTCTTTTGTTATGTTGTACACAGGGTGGCTATGAGTCAGAACCAACTGGACGGCACCTAACAACAACAAAGCTTATGAGAAATCTAGTTAGAGGCAGTAATGGCATTTATTTTTCTAGATGGAACCACATTGCTGCTTCATGTGTCCATGACCTTTAAACAACATTGCTCATATAATTAAAAAAGCAAGAATTATCATGACTCTTTCTTGTTTGCCACCTTTTTGGTTAACAGCCAAGTGCTTAACTAACCTTTCCTAGTTAGCATATTTGACTGGCTTCTCTCAAATGCCTCCATTAGTATCTGTTGATATCTGTAGTGGGAATAACAACTACTATGAAGTATGGAAAGCAATTTGACAATGATGTAACAAACAGCTCAGTCATCTCACATCCATAGTCATCTACCCAGCAATTCCTCTTCTAGTAATTTAGAATGTGAAAATAATCTGAAATATGGACAGAGATTTACTTACGAGAATATGTGGTACAGCAAAATTTAGAATATATATTCAGTAATACACTAATCGTACTCTTTTTTTTTTTTTCCCTGACAGTGTCCATATTCTAGGGTAAACAAGGGGGCCCCTTAGGTAATAGGTGGCATCAGAGCTCCTGAAAGTCAAGGGAGAAAGTGGGGACTTTGGAACTATTACTTTCTGCTTTGTCCATGCCTAGGAATCTTAGTCCCGGGTGTCCTACACAATCACCTTTTACATTTCCTCCTCATGGCCTCTTCCCTTTTCTTGTCATTGTCATGACTTTTGGTTTCAGATCAAGGTTTCTGATCATCTTCTTCTTCTTGTTGGGTGCTGTTGAGTCATTTTCAACTCATAGTGACCCCACGTGACAGAGTAAAACTGCCCCATAGGGTTTGGTTTTCTTGGCTGTCATCTTTACGGAAGCAGATTGCCAGATCTTTCTCTTGTGGAACTGCTGGGCATGTTCAAACCATCAACCTTTTGGTTAACAGATGAGTGCTTAACTGCTGCGCCACCAGCACTTTTTTTTTCCTGATTTCCTTAGCCAACAGCAAACAATAGTACAATTTTAGTTCTGCTCTTTGTGTCCCAAAGATCTAGGGTCCACTCTGCTTTAGATCATGCAGCGGTCTGCCCATTGTTATTTCACTTAAGAAAAAAATAGGGCTTTTCAGCATTGATCATGAGGCTGGAGCAAAGGTGAGAGGATAGGGAAGAGTAATGGAAATTAGTATTTTCAAAACACTATGTGGGATGATGGGGGAAACTAAGGAAGGACATACTGCTCTCTAAAGGTGATTCAATAGGGAATAAATAAGCAAAAGGCCTTCATTGTTAATGCTTTTGTGACATGAGGGACATATAGTACCCACCTACATTTCCCACTTATGGAGGTTAGTGGGAATATGCTGGCCCACTTTTCGTGCATGCTGCCATTTGATGGGGGTCAGCATGAATCTGAAGAAACAGGTCTCATCCCACCAACCCCAGCACCTGAGACCACTTGAAACTACCATATTTGTCTTTATTGTTTTTTAATAGTAAATTATAAGCAACTTAAATATAACTAGGGAGATAATTTAGCATATAATGGCTCCTTTATAAAATGGAACATTTTGTGTCCTTAAAAATGGTGTTTCAAAGGATATATTATATACATATTCTGGCACATACCTTTTGGTATCGTTTTTGGTAGGAGAAATAGGCCTTTGTTAATCTCATTTTATTCTAAGGGCTGAGACCTTTACTTTTCACTTAAATCTTTCTTTACTCTTTGAATTATTATCTAAATGACCAGGTATTACTTTTGTTAAAAAAAAAAAAAAAAACAATTAATGAAAATTTTTAAAGAGTACATGGGAAAATAATGAAGGGAAAAATGAGAAATATAAAGATTGCTTATATCGTAGATTTGAGAAAAATATTAGACTGAAATATATCAAATATTACCAATTATTTCTCTACTTCTTATTCAAAGGAAAATATGTCTTAAAATATTAGGTAGTTAAAATGTATTAACTTCTTTTCTAGTCTAACTTTTTTAAATTTAATATTTTTTCCCCAGTAAACATCAAATGGAGTCTCATTTTTCTTTGCTGAAATAATCAAATATTTAAGAGGGTCAAGGGTTAATTTGCTTTTTTAATTGCTATTTTAAAAATCTCAAAAGAGGGACTGAACTTCTGTGAAAGTAGATTTGGTCAAAATATAAAACATGTTTTGCAGTGTATTTTGGTTATATAAAAACCAAACACCAAGAAGTCATTTTCAGATGAGTTAAAACTTAATAACGGACTTAGTCTCCTGAGCCAAACTATGCTGTATTATTCTCTATCTCCACCTTAGACATGTAAAGGACAGTATTTTGCACAGTGTGGAAATTAAGAGCACAGGCTCTGGACTCATATTGCCTGGGTTCATGATCCTGGCTCCAACTTTTACTGGACGTGTAACCTTGGGCAAGGGATTGAAACTTTCAGTGCTTTGGTTTCCTCATGGATAAAATGGTACTTGCCTCGTTGGATTGTTGTGAGGATTAAATGAACGTATATGAAGTGCTCAGAACACTGCCTGGCACAAAGTAAGTGCTTAATAAGTGTGTGTTGTTGTTATTATTACTACTACACTTTTGTTGTTGTTGTTATGTGCCGTCAAGTCAGCCCTGACTCATAGCGACCCCTCCTTGGGTTTCCGAGGCAGTATCACTACGGAAGTAGGATTGCCCAACTACTACACTAGGCACCTGATTTCAGAAGCGGTCTGCTCTCTAGTAATTAGATAACTAAGCATTGCAGAGTGGGTCATGCTATATACAATATAACGTGATATTATATAATATAGTGCGCAGAGCCCCTAAGGGGTGCAAATGGTTAATGCTCTTGACCACTAACTGAAAGGCTGGAGTTCAAGTTCATCCAGAGATGCCTCAGCTGAAAGGCCTAGAGATCTACTTCTCAAAACATCAGCCATTGAAAACCCTGTGAAGCACAGTTCTATTCTGACACATGGGGCACCATGAGTTGAGGCTGATTCCACAGCTACTGGTTTTATACATCAACATCTACAGAACCACTATCCCCCATATGTCAGACTTCAGCACAGAAGAGTAAAGAATACATAAAATCTCACCAGAAGACCATTTCAGAAATGAAAACTCATCATTTAAAAACTATTTCTACAGAGAAAGATGAAAGTAGAACTTTCTTCTACTCAAGTTGGACACATGTGAGAGGTGAATGGAAGCAGTATTTAGTTGGATTCTTACATCACATACTTGCAAGGTCAAAGACACAATGAGTTGTTAGATAACTCAATTTATCTTCCTGCAGTGTGTTCTTTGGTACTGACTGCATTCTTAGTCACAGCCAGTCACCTCACAAGGGTACTTTGGGATACTATCAGAGGAAACTATGAAGAGCAGGTAGAGATAGGTATGTATACACACACACACACACACACACACACACACAGGTACACACACACATATATACCTTTATTTTTGATATAGGGAAAGTATGTCAAGTAACATCTTACTGATAGTGGGGCAGGAGCACAATTTGACCCAAATCACTTGATAGAGCTTTCTATATGCAAAGCAAACACCATTTTAAACAAAGTTACATATGTCATTACTTCAATTAGGATTGGATTGGCCTTCTAAAAAGGAAAGGAAAAGGACAAAGGGAAATGTAAAAGTAAGGAAAAAGAAGAGGGCATTTGTCATTTTTTTTTTTCATGTTTGGATTTCACTGGATAAAAACAGTGAGAGGGATAAAGAAAAAGAGCCTGGGTTACCCACAGCCTTTACCTAGCAAACCTCTGACTTCTCTTCTAGTATTCAACATGTACAGTGACACGGTCACAGCCTTATGTCACTGGCATTTCCTGTTTGAAAACTGCAAGTATAGGGTGAAGAGGAACAGAGACCAAGACTAAGGAAAGTAAAAATTCTTTCAGTCATCACCACCATCCTCCCCTGTCTCATGGAAGATCAAAATATCAGTCTTACCTCCACTAAGAATAATGACAGCTATAAATATTGCCAAGTCGCTGTCATCTAATTCCAGTGCATTGAATTTCACAGCAAACTCAAACTTGGGCTCCATAAAGTCACCAAAGGGCTTCCGCAGGCTCTTTAGAAACTCCCTGGTCATGAATCCTTGGCCCTCTGAAATGAGAACCCCATCTTTATTCATCAAGGATGCCAGCATCGTGTATATTATCTCATGGACGCCATACTTCAGGAGAGTTACTTGGTCATTCAAGTCAAGGTTCACAAAACCAGGAATGCTTTTGGCATACTCTGTGATCTCTTGCACAGCCTCCACCGAGCGGAACTGACACCCCTGAAAGATGCGAATGGCCACCTCTTTGCTCTGCTCCTGCAAGGGGGTGATGTGTTTGAACTTGATTTTATCTTCTCCCATCATTAAGGAATTCATGTCATAGATAACAAATGGCTGCAAATAAAAGATGGAAAAAGTGGCTGAGTTGGAAGTTTCTAATTCAGAGCAAATGCCACCCCCATTCGGAAAACCATTTGTTTATACACATTTGCATCGCTAACTAAAAAGATTCTTTAAAGTTGAAGGCACTTAATAATGAGGAAATACTCTTATCTTCTAATTATTCATTCTAAGCATCTGCTGGGACCAAACATATTTCACCAATTTTGGTCTTTTTCCTTTCAACTTATATTGGACTACTTTTCCTATGATTGGCTAATAGTTTCAATTCTGTTGTTTGCAGAGTCCTTTATTGCTGATTTTTAAAATGATACCAAACCTATCATTTCTATTGACTTTCAATGGAATACATTTTTAACCTTATTTCCATAAAAAATCATTTTAGCAACTCAGGGTTAAAATGCCCACTTGAACATCAACAAAGTAATCTTGCAATTTAAGATGAAGTCATTTCAGATTGCAATAAAGTTTGCATATGAAATCTACTTAGCTATATAATAAATCAGTCTGAAAGCATATTAGATAATATTGAGCCAAGGAAATGTCTATTTCTTTCTTCTTTTTTTTAAAAAATGTTTTGGAAGCAATCAATTTCAGAAAGAGCAGATGTAAAGACTGTGGGTAAGCACTGCAGAAGGCGGTGAAATAAAAAAGGGATTTGAACTCCCTCAAACAAATATCTGTCCTTAAGTTTCAATCATACTTTCAACATTAACTCAGGTTTGCAGTAGACTACTTTCAAAAGCAACTTGTGTTAGACATGAAATTATCTCTTTTTTATTTCCCTGTATAGAACTAACCAACAATTTGTGGTCATGGTGAAATGCTCAAGGCTATTCTGAGAAGGCACAACGCTTTATATACATCAAATATACCGAAATATGTAAGGCGTGAAACCCCCAATCCTATTCAAATAGCTGTATACCTAAAAGCAGTGGAATGAGAGCTGAGGAGATCTGGGTTCTAGTTTTGAGCCTGTGCCTAACTAAGTGATTTTAAGAGAATCACTTATCTTCCCTAGGCCTCAATTTTCTTGAGGGAAGTGGATTAAATTGGGGGTTTCCATCTCTTCTTTTGTGGAAATTCTAGTTGCACTTTCCAGAAGCAGTATGTGCCTGTGTGTGTTTATGTGTATGTGTGTGGATGGTTGTACGTGAGTGCGCATATATGTGAATGTGCAGGGAGCTCTGGTGGTGTAGTGCCTAAGACATTTGACTGCTAACCAGAAGGTTGGCGGTTCAAACCCACCAGCCACTCCTCAGAAGGCAGATTGGGCAATCTACTTCTGTAGAGATACCACCTGGGAAACCCAAGGAGGGGTTGCTATGAGTTCAATCAACTCATGGCAGTGAGTTTGGTTTTTTTTGGATGCATACATGTATATACACTGAACAAGATACCTTTGATGGACTAAAAATAAAGTTTCTTGCAAGTAGAGATGCTGAGAATTGTCTCCTGAATTGCAAGAGGGAGGGAGTGCACTGTGTGGCCAGTTTCAAGACTCACTGGTTTGGAGATTCTATTAGCCATATGAGTCTATGATTTTAACCAAATTGCTTGGTCTGTTCTAAACTGGAGAAACTAACACTAATATTAAGGATTCTTTGGTAGTGGATCAATTTCCACAGTTGCGTATTATTCCAATACCATTTATTGGAGTTATTTTTGTTAGCAAAAAATTCACTTTTGTTAGCAAAAAATTCACTTCAATTGTATTGTTTAGTGAACCCCAAAGGAAGACAGCCATGATGACCCCAAGGCAAGTCTGCCTGGTGGCTCTAACCCACACTTTAAGGGAAGCAAGAGCACAGAGACACTACACATTTTCCTTTAACCAGCTGTGCTGACTGTGCTTCTTAGAAAATTTACTCCCCACCCCCTTCAGAGCTGATGTTATTTATTAATGGAAGAGAAAAGAAGGGCAGAGGGGATAGTCAAATCATATCGATGATAATTTATTGAGTTTCCCATCATAGTAGACTCTAATCATGACAGAAATTTGGACAGATAACGATGCTTGTACAGAACCTAGAGAAAATGTGGTTTTTGTCCTCCAGGAGTTTACAGTGTTTTACAATTTATGTTAGTGAAACACTGTCTGTCTTTCCTGTCATGAGAATATGATGGTGTGAGTACTGGTAAGTCTAACCGCACACGCACAGAGTACAAACACCAGGACTAAAATCATCGCCTCTTCACGGGTGGAAGAGTATACCCTGAACTGCCCACTTCAAGTTTCCGATGATCTTGTGCTCAGCCATTTGGCATCTTGGCACAGAACGTATGCACAGATTCTTTCACCTCCATGTAAGCAATTTATCTGGAACTGTGCCCTGATAAATCACCCTTGTGACTCTTCCTTTTACTTCCCCTGTCCCCTCATATAAAGCCCCAGGTTCCTGTTTTTGAAACTCTGTGATAGTTGAATACGGAGCATAAAGTCCTGCTAATTTTCTCTCCCAATTTAACAACAATGTAACTTTTAACCCCTTGGCAATCATGTTGGTCAGGATTTCCTGGCAGTAAACACTCAAGGACAGGGAAAGGAATCAGCAGTTCCACCATCAGCATTCTGAAAAAGCAGTGAGCTGGCAGAGAATCCTGGGTATTGACATGCAAATAAATACCAGGTAGTGCTCTTTGTTTTTCCTAGTTATATCTGATTATGCTGTTTTCACTATATTTCTGAAACCAGCATAGATTCTTTCAGCCTCCACGTGGCTCTATCAAACTGTATGAGGGATTAGACTCCATCTACTACCTTGAGATCTTTCCTTGCAAGCAATTCATCAATTCTGATACTGCACTTAACGTGCACATCACTTTCACATTTCACACTGGGACCTCCTCATCCTAAAGCTGGTGCCTTGCCTGCTTTACTGACGGCTCACCTGGAATTTGGGTAGAATTTGGAATTTATCGTGAATCTTTAATTTCATCTTGCACTCTTGGTAAAATACCCACATAAAATATGCTGCACTCTCATGTTTGTATTTTTTACAAAGTAAAGTGAAATCCTTACATTTTGAAATTAGCTTGTACAGTATCACTGATGACCTGCCATTATTGGAGGAGCTATGTCATTTTGCAATTTTGTCTTAATGATTCTATATTCAATTTGGGGCTATCAACATCTGTCTTCAGATACCACATCAAATGGCTAGATGAGCATGTCTTCAACAGGAAAGAAAGCTTAATTACATCTAGGCTATTTATCAGGGATGTGCCACGTTTTGTGGGGCTGAGATGTATACTATTGCTGAGGTCCTCTTTAAGGAAAATAAAGTATGAAGACAAAATTGTGTGGGTCCTTCCCAGAACCATGGAAGGGGCTCTGGGTAAAGGAATGGCCCTGAAGCATCCTTAGTTTCATGGTCAATCTGCCTCTGGCTGTTAAGATGCCTGTCCTTTCACATACTGGACAGATTAGATAAAGGTGAGAATGGAACGAAAAAACTGTACTTCAACACAATCCCTGCCCGGCTCTGCACCACCACTCCCTAGCACAAAGATGGTTTCTTTAAAGAGAAATCAGTTTTCTCTGGAGAGATACATCTAATGTAGTTTATTTTGATATCATATATTTTGAATTTCAAAATGCAGGTCTACATATCAAAGCCAGAATGGGATTAAGGCATTGTTTTATACAGGTGATTACATTTAGTTACTGATCTATTGCCTGCCTCTTCTGTATTAATACAGAGTGGGAGACACTAGCTTAAGGACAAATATAAAGTAGAACAATAAAAGTTTACTTTTTAAGGAGCTCTGGTGGCACAGTGCCTAAGGCATTTGACTGCTAACCAGAAGGTTGGCAGTTCAAACCCACCAGCCACTCTGCGGAAGGACAATGGGCAATCTACCTCCTTAAAGATTTACCCCTTGCAAACCCAGTGGGAGTTGCTATAAGTCAGTATGGACTTGGTGGCAGTCAGTTTGGTTTGGAATCTATTGGGGATATCCTGTTACTCTTCATTTTCTCTGACAGACTAGTGGGACGGGTCAAGGAAGACCCTTCCTTGTGCTGTTGAGTTGGCCCCGACTCATAGCGATCCCTCCTTGGGTTGCCGAGGCAGTATCACTACGGAGCTATAATAGGTGAAAGTTAATCCAAAATGCATTGTGATTTGGTTGTTTAACCTCTTTCTGGTTTCTGCCCCTATTGTTCCCATTTTCCTTTTGTTGAGAACCATGGGGTGACAGAACTGAAGGGGTCTTCAGAAATAATCTACACCACCATCCTCTGCCTAGGTATGAACAAACTGAGTCCAAGAGAAGTAAATTGACTTCCCAAAGTCAAACAGTTGTTTATGGCAAACCCTGAACTAGAACTAGATTTCCTGACTCCTGGTGGAGGGTTCTTTGCTTTTTCCCCCTCTCCTCCACTGGTTTGTGTTTCACTTCCTAACTTTTATCATTTTCCTTTTTTTTTTTTTTTTTTTTTAAAGAAAGTGAGTGTCTTGGGAGAAATTGTGGCTTTTATGCTGAAGTTCTTGTATCCTGAGATCTTGGAGGCAGTCTTTTGAACTATAAAATTTCTTAGAGGTGCTAGTCCAGTATTGTGTATGATAGAAGTTTGAAAGCCTATCAAATGTGATTTTGTTTTCCTACATGATTTAGAGATTTAAGGCAAACAAATAAAACTTAATAAGAATTATTCACACTCTAATAAGCTTGCACACAGCCATAGCTCTTAAAAGGCATCTATTGCTAGCCAAAAAGTTACTCAGCTGGCAAACAGCGGCATTGGCCCAATCATTAAAAAAAAAAAAAAAAGGCTTTTCTTCTTAATTCTATAAAATGTTATCTTTTTAATTTGTTGTATGAAAGAAGACTATTCAGATCTGTTTTATCTTTAGCTATTCCTGACAGCCCTGGCAATGAAAAAAAAATTGTTTTCCTTTATTAATATTGATATAGGAGACTGCTTCAGCACTTTCTTTGATTTCTACCAGAGTTCCTATGTCTCTTTTCTCTGAAGGCCTGCCTGGTATCTTCCTTCTACCAAAAAAACAAAGAATCACCAGCTGCCACTGAGTCAGCTCTGACTCCTGTGACCCCGTGTGTCAGAGTAGAGCCGTGCTCCACAGGGTTTTCTGTGGACAGGCCTTCCTTCTGAGCTGCCTCTGGGGGAACTGGAACCTCCAAACTTTCAGTTAGCAGCTGAGCACTTAACCGTCTGTACCACCTACATAAGGCTATCTTCCTTCTGAAAAAAAAAAAAAAAGGAAAAACACTAACCCACTGCCATCAAGTCAATTCGGACTCACAGCAACCCTCATTGGGTTTCCAAGGCTGTAAATCTTTACAGAAGTAGACTGCCTCTTCTTCCTCCCACAGAGCCTTACCTACTACACCACCAGGGCTCCTTATCTTTCTTCTGTTATTGTTGTTATGTGCCATTGAGTCCAGTCGGATGCCTAGCAACCCCTCCTTGTGTTTCCGAGGTGGTATTACTATGGAAATAGATTGCCCAACCTTCCTTCTGAGGAGTGGCTGATGGGTTTGAACCCCCAGCCTTCTGGTTAGCAGTCAAGTGCTTTAGGCACTGTGCTACCAAAGCTCAATTCCAACTCATTCAAGCTTTTCCAGACAAAGGGAAAAGAGACCAAGCTTTGTTTAGCTCTTAAGCATAGGATTTAAAAGGATAGGTATCTTTCCAATAGTTTAAATTACTAGATTGGATGGTCAATGTAAATTTTAGGTGCAAATTTAAATGGGTACAGAAATGCTTTCCGAAAAGTCTACATATCTATACTGGTTTTATTATTCATGAGTTCCACATTTTCTACTGTTTAGAATAACTATTTTTCACATGGTAACAGTTTGCTCTTACAAGTATGAAAACAGTGACTCTACATGTACCCATCAGAGCCAGCACGATGCTTTGGGACCCAAAGTCCAATAAAGCACAAATAAAAGCTGTTTCTTGTTTGTAGATAGAACGTAGCGAGGGCCTCACCGTCTCTCAGACAGGGTGTGAAAAGTTGGTAGGCACACCAAGGATTTTTCTATTTATTGTTTTATGACAAACTATGGCACTGAAAATGGTTTTTGAAACCACTCTGTTTATTTTCATCGGCAAACAAACATGGGATCATGTGACAATGATACACCCTGTGTGAACATCCCATAAGGATAATAGTCAAACACTGGGAACTTTCAAAGTCCATTCTGTTATCAAATTGCCTTCATGAAACAGAGCACACCAATTCAAGCAAATCTAAGGTTTTCAGAGCTCAGCAAGATCTCTTCAAGAAGAGGGCTTAGCTGGAACAAGCTATTGAAAGCAAAATAAGCTATGGGAGTCAGTTCCATGTTACGTGAGGGTGGGGAGTAGCTCTGGTGGCATAATGGTTAAAGCATTCAACTGCTAACCGAAAGGTTGACAGTTTAAACTCACCAGCTGCTCTGTGGGAAAAAGATGAGGCAGTCTGCTGCTATGAAGGTTTATAGCCTTGGAAACCCAGTGGGGCAGTTTTACTCTGTCCTATAGGGTTGTTATGAGGCAGAAATGACTCACTGGCAGTGGTTGGTTAAAAGACCTACTGAAGTTTATGGACAGCGCAAAATGTTAAGCACTCAACTGCTAACCGAAAGGTTGGTGGTTTGAACCCACCCAGAGAGCTGCCTTGGAAGAAAGGTCCAGTGATGAGCTTCTAAAAGGCTTGAAAACCCTATGGAGCAGCTCTACTGTCGGCCACATAGGTGTGAGTTAGCATCGACAGGACAGCAACTGGTTATAAAACAGCCTTTGCTCCTCAAGTTTCTTCCCCAGTGATCTGCCAACTCGTATCCCATATTTCTCCAGCACTGAGCCTAAAATTTCCAAACATTCTCTCAACATTCTCTTAGGTAAGACAGTGAAAAGTAGGACATCACATCCCAAAGATACAGTTAGAAAGATAGGAGGGAAGAAGGAGTGTCTAATCTACCTGTTAATTTTGAAGGTACAGGTGCCCCAGGGAGTGAGATACAGGAGAAGGAAGTTTTAATTGGGGAGGAAGAAGCGTTGGCCGGCATGGAGGCAAAAATTGGCATTGGGCCTGAGAGAGATTATCAGGCATTTGATAAAGGAGACAGAATAGGCAATGGTTAAATTGAGCAGTGAAGTTAATTTAAAGAATGGCTTCTCTAAGAAAGTAATTTCCTTTTCCAAAGGTCCTGAGTAAGTGGTCATCCACTATGCTGCTGAACCTCCCCCAGGTTTGGCCGAAACACTAATAGTGACCTCAGCTTTGAACAGGGTGCATAATGTGGCCCAAACTGCTCTACTGCACCAGCGGTAACCATTTTTTGTTTCACCTCCCCCATCCTCTCAAGAGTCCATACTTTTGCAGAACTTTGCTTATCAGTCGAGAGATCTTAACTTTCATAAGCCCCAGCCAAGAGATAACACAACACCCCTGAGATAGATGCTATCAAATGAATAACATGACCATGGTAGATAAAGAACAAATCTCTAGTCTCACTGGAAATGACATTTTGGACTTTTTCTCTCTCCGAACTATTTCTTTCCACTAGAACTTGATTTGATTTTGCAAGATAAGAAGAAAAGATCGCCAAACAATTCTATTTTGTTTAATCAGGGAATGGATTATTTTAATTTGACTCTGCCTCTCTTTCCTTTCCAGACCCTAACAAGAGACAATTCTGTCCCAGCCAGATCGTTAATGATGTCCAGTTTGGTGAGCAAATATTGGGCTAGTCAGAGGTCCTCTGCTGAAAGTCCAGAGTTTCAAAGGGCATAGCCCACAGCTTTTAATTCAATTAAGCAAACACAATCTGAGTAACTATTACGGGCAAAGCACAGTCCCAGTTAGTACAGGGGGAAAAAAAAACCTGACCAACTCTTGGCCTCTGAACTTGAGAAGCCCACAGTCAAGAATTTTGCAGCCCTTTCCCTTAAAATAGTTTAATATTTATCATTCCCACAAAAACCTCCAATTATCTTATTTTTAGCTCAGACTTATAGCCGAGGAGTCAACTGGAGTGAGGCTTACAGTGGCTTGAGCTCTGTGCCTTTCGGTAATACAGATAAAGAATATGCTGGTCACTCAGCGTAAATGTAAATTCTTGACTACTGAGTTTTTTTTTTTTTTTTTTTTTAAGATGGCTTCCTCCTATTTTCTGGAAACTATTAAATTGATTTTTCAAGCATGGATTGCAGGTCTGGATTGGGAAATAAAGAGAAGGTGAAAAGGCAATACCTGGAAATGAATTAGTCCTAGGGAAAACTATGAAATAAAAAGTTCACTTGAGGCTCTTTTCCTTTCTTCTATCCTTCCCCAGTTCCTGGCCTCTCAGCCTTCTGTTTCTTATCTTATACCAGCTCTCAGCAGGCTGTGGTAATCTGCCTTAAAATGTTAACCCCTGTAGCCGTGTCAGTATAGTTTTCCCTTTATTTCTCTATTTTTAAATGTTGATTTTCCGTACTTAAGTCAGCTATGCAGAAGACTTCAGTTATGTTTAAATGGCTATTTTTTTTCTTTTCATTTAATGAATACATAGGCTCCACTTTGCTAACATCTATATTCTGCAGCCCTGTGCATGCTGAAGACAGTAGGCCTGGTTTCTCTAATTCATAAAGAGCAAAGCAACACCAGAAACATTTCCTGCCTGAGAATATATTGGGATAGTAGAATGAGCCAACAATTCTTATTCTAAAAATTGATAAAAGTAAAGGATACTCAAAAGATTTTTCCCAGGTGAAGCTTTCCTAGGGTCAACGTCTCCCAGGCTCTTGTTAGCCAATAGGAAAGATGCGTGAGTGATGCTGGTCTCTAAGAGCACCAAGGGAACATCACACTAAGAATGCACTGGCCTAGAAGTCAGAAAGCCTGCTAGTCTTGATTCTTCCATTCTGCGTACTGTGTGATCATAGGGCAACCTCTCTGGATTTCAGTTTCCTCATCTTTAAAAAGAGATAATAGTAGCAGTAGTAGGATGGTCATGGGATCAAACATAACAGATGGGCAAGATTTTCAGAAGCTGTTAATAACTGGATATAGATAAAATATCATTAATGTATCATCAATCTCTCTTACAGACAGAAAACTTATTTTCCTTATTGGCATTTGGTTCTTTGTTTAACAATATTTCAGAGGAGTTTTTCTTTTCTGTTAGCTATTTCTACTCTCATGATTTAACTAAAGGGAAATAATAACATCTTGAGACAATCATCAAAATACATTAACAGAGTAATAAAAATTTCCCATATATCTGACCAGGAAAATAAAAATAAATGATTGTATAAAAGGGCTTTCAGGTTTGGGATGGTGTCTTTGGAATGTGTTCTGTGACTTTTACTACCCTAGAAGCATGCTACAGACAATTCTACTTGAAGCCAAACCCAGCCTGTAAAAAATAAGCTACAGACCTAAGACCCAGGTCACACTGCAAGCTGGTAGCAGAACTGGGACTAGAATGCAGGTGTAGTTTTGTTTTAACATAATTTCATATTGCTCTGTAAACTTCCTGTCAGGGAAGAGTTCTGTTCTTGGCAATCTTGACTCAGTAACAAATATTTTCTCTTTATCAAGGCACCCTTTCTGGGTTTTCTAAACTGTGGTAATCAATGAACCTACATTTGAGAATCCACTGGAGTAGCCCAGGCAACTCAGAGGCTGGCAGAAAATTCATATATATAATAAAAGGACAGAGTTTCCAGTTCCCTGGGAATAATCAATAGAGTGCTGGGATGAAACCAAGGTAATAGAGTATCTTCAAAGAAATTTTATGCTCCTTATTGAACCTCATAAGCAGTAACTCTAGTCGTTCTCCTGAAAGATAAGTTAAAAAAGAGGAAAAAAAAAAGTGTGACCAAAATATTGTTTCTCAGGGCCCTTCCCTGAGAAAAGTAGGGCCACTTGAATGTTGTGGCCAGTCATTTTAATACCAAGATAAGAGTTGGATTCCTGAGAGAGGATGGTAGGATAAGGGGCTTGAGTTCATTTCTGTAAAGTTAAGATGACCTGTACATTCTTGTCCTATTCTCAAAGGTTTTATTAGAGGAATGTGGAGGACGGTTTCCCTTTTCAAAATAATGTTTACTTATTCTATCTGGAAAAACTCCTTGTGTTTCAGATTCAGCCTGCAACATGTAGCAACTGATAGCTGAACAGAATTCTGCATGTGTATAAGTAGCACAGTAAATCATTTACTCAAAGGAAAAACAACAACAACAAAACCCAGCCTCCCAAACCAAGACAGTAGAAGAGAACTAACTGATTTGTCTGTTGTCTTTCCTGTCAAGATGGCCCTCGCCTTTGCTTTGGTCAGCGGGAAGGACTTTATGTATGAGTCATACAAGTGCTTGGCCAGGGACCGGAGATCAGCAGACTCTGGGTTCAGCTGGTCGATGTCACTGGAGATCTCCGCCAACAGCTTCTCCTTCTCGGCCTGTGGCATCCGCCCAAACCTGATGGCTAGGGAGGAAGAAGAATGACAGGATGAATTACTGAATTACTGCCTAGTTCCCACATAGTAAAAGCCCTCCTCCCCTCCACTCATCTGAAGTTCTGGTTTCCACCTGCAACTTTGCTCACGTTTTTATTTCACAGCAGTAGTCCAGACTATCAATAAAAGTTAATTATTCACTTTTTTAATTAAAAAAAGTAATTCAGGATCCTGCCAGGAGGGTGGAAGGATTGAAGAGTTTAGCAAAGAAAGGCAACTATATTTACTTAAACGTGAAATAATTGAGAGCCAGTTTCTACTCACCCCTCAAGACCCAATTCGAATGTCACCTTCTTTACTAGGCTTTCCTAATTTCCTAAACAGAAAACGGGAAACCATCTTCCACTTCTTAATTTTTCCTTCCCTATACTTACATAATCCTTAGTACATTTATAGTAGTTTTTACATTGAACTGTAATTATTTATTTTACACGTCTATTTATCTCAAGGAGCTCTGGTGGTACAGCGGTTAAAGTATTCAGCTGCTAATCAAAAGATCAGCAATTCGAACCTACCAACCCCTCTGTGGGAGGAAGATGAGGCAGCCTGCTTCCATAAAGATATATAGCCTTGGAATCCCTATGGGGCAGTTCTACTCTGCCCTATAGGGTTGCTATGAATTAGAATCCACTCAATGGTAGTGGTTATATATGTACTTGGTATTTATTCCACTTTGGAACGAAGTCCCTAAGGCTAGACAGTACCTTTATCATCTTATTTGCATCCCCAGCACTTGACAAAGTTAGGCACTAAAAAAGGCAACCATTTCCATGAATTCAAGTAAAAAATTATACAGAATTCAAAGTTGCACAAAACACAGGCTTGCTTCCCAGGGGGCTTGGTGCAATCAGTTTTGTCCCTATTCTAAAGAAATATGGGTGGTGCTTTGTCTCATGTGATTGGGCCAGAGAGTTCATTAAATGTAAATTTAATGAACAGAATTCATACTCATCCCCATTGGATAATCCACTGGGGGACTATCACTTAATGGTGTTTTTTCACAAAGATAATTTGCTTAATATTTGGCTTGTTTTGGGGTAAGGAAATGTGAAAGTTGAAGAAAATGAAAGGAAGGAAAGAAGGAACGAAGAAAGGTAGGCAAAAAGAAACACTTAAGAGAGGTTAGGTGAGGCCTGTCGTCGTTGTTACGTGCCCTCGAGTCGGACCCAACTCATAGCGACCCCTCCTTGAATTTCCGACGCAGTATCACTATGGAAGTAGATTGCCCCGTCTTCCTTCCGAGGAGTGGCTGGTGGGTTTGAACCATCAGCCTTCTGGTTAACAGTCAAGTGCCTTAGGCACTATGCTACCAGAGCTCCCCCCAGGTGAGGCCTAGGTTGGAGAAAAATAATGTTTGTTACTCTTTCAACTCAGACATGTTTGTTTTCCTCCCTAAAAGAATTATCTGCAAAATATTTTGAGTAATGCTACTTTGGGTACAAATTTCGACTACCTGCCTTTTCCTATAATGACGATATTTAAATATCATACCCAATATTTTTCCATGCATAACTCTATCATTACACTTACCATGTAGAATCACAGTGATGTGTTTTTATGATAGCCTGCCTCCCTTTGCTAGACTATAAGCCCCTTGAGGGTCGAGATTGTACGTTCTTCATTTATATCTCCAGTACTTGGTGATGCTCAGTAAATGGTGTTGAATACAGGAATGAAGAGATGGATGGTTCCTTGTTATATGTTATTATGCTAAAGGTAGAATTTCTACCATAAGACATAAAAGCACATGAAAACACTTGCATCTTAGTGAATTTTCCTTTGGATTTGTGAGAGAAGAGTCACAAATTCATATTTTCATGGCAGTTGACCCTATCTAAGCTTCTCATGAACCAGTGTAACTATTGTGTTGTATGGGCTTCCTTAGGAGCCTCTGCACTTACAAAAAGAGGAAAGTTAGAGAAGAAGGGAATCATAGCCCTGTTATGATTCCTTTAAATGAAACTGGACTAGATTTAGACCCTTTTGGTGAGTATATCCTCTGCAAATGACCCCGTTAAATAGAAATCTTTCAATTAGACAATCCTTAAACATTTTTAAAATCTTGTTTCTCTATGCCATTCTCTCTTTTTTGTTTCACAAGGATGCAAAATGGTTGCTTACTTTCTTATTTATTGATGAATGCCTTCTGCTCAAACTTAAAACAAACTGTGAATTTTTATAAAATGAAGTCCCCCTCAAAGACTAAATCTTATGAACAAATTTTCTGTATTATGAAATGCTCAAGCTGCAAATTAGGTTCAATAAACCATCCATATACAACTAACTTTATGGCAGATTTTAGCATTTTTACATACCAGACTCATAAAAGGGATGGAAATCACATCCCATTTGGTTGGACTAAATTTTCATAAATAGAGTTCTGAAGTTGTAAAGGAAATAAAATTTATTATTTTTATGCATTTTCAAGATATAGAAACCCTATTTTTTTTCTGTTGCTTTTGAGTCCCATGTGCTAGCACCTGTCTCCCTCATGACATTAAATGAGATGAAGCACAGAAGTACTGAGCAGTGCCTGGCACACAACAGTGTGTAATAAACATAGCTTTCATTACTGTGTACACAGTGGTCTAGCTCAACCAGGGGTACTGTGGGCTATAGACCACAGTGGTAGCCATGGCATACTGACCTAGATTCTTCCCCACAGACATGATAATAAACCCTAAAAACTTAATCTGTCTACCTGTGTGTCTATCTATCTATCTTTAAATTGTTTAGGGCATAACATGTTTTAGTTAAGTAATTCATTGTGTGTGTGTGTTAATATATAAATAATGAAAAACTTGCCATTGTGATCATTTTTAAGTGCACAGTTCAGTGACATTAATTACACTCACCATGTTCTGCAACCATCACCACTATCTGTTTCCAAGAGTTTTTCATGATTCCAAACAGAAACTAAGTACCTCTTAAGCAATAACTCCCCATTCCCTCCAGGCCCTGGAAACCACTTTTGTCTCAATGCATTTACCTATTCTAGGTATTTCATACACAGGGATCATACACTTAAATCCTTTTGTGCCTGACTTATTTCACTCAGCATAATGTTTTCAAGCTTCTTTCATGTTGTGGTATGTATTAGGACTTCATTTCTCTTTATGACTGAACAATGTTCCATTGCATGTTTATACCACATTCTGTTAACCCATTCATCTGTTGATGGACACGTGGGTTGTTTCCAGCTCTTGGCTGCTGTGAATAATGCTGCTATGAACATTGGTGTACAAGTACCTGTTTGAGTTTCTGCTTTCAAGTCTGTTGGCTATATATCCAGGAGTAGAATTGCTGGGTCCTATGCTAGTTACATGTTTAACACTAAGGTAATTCTTGAACCTAGGCTTCCACCCATTTAGGTGAAGAATCTGAGATCAAGAAGAGGGAAGTATTCTCCCTTTAAAGGTTATGGAGGTTAGTGTGTTGTTTCATGAAAGACTGAAAGTTAGAGCTTAGAAACAAGGTGAATGTTTGAGACTGGGGATCAGAAATATAAAGGCTAGAAGGAGTTGCCTAAGAAGCCCTGATGGCACAGAGGCTAAACACTCGGCTGCTAACAGAAAAGTCAGAGGTTTGAACTCATCAGCCACTCCTCAGGAGAAAGATGTGTCGGTCTGTTTTCTTAAAGATTACTACCTCGGAAACCTTATAGGGCAGTAGTTCTACATTGTCCCATAGAGTTACTATTGGAATGGATTTGCCAGCATGAGTTTTTGTTTTCTTTTTTATAAGAGGTTGTGATGAGTTAGAATCGACTCTGCAGCAACTAATAACAACAACAACAAGTATGCCCATGTATCAGCATATTTTTTCAAAAGTTCCACCACTGCTTGTTAATCTTAAAGGATTAAAGGACAGAAGGAAAATCCTCCATGTATTTACTATTAGTCATTGAGCAAGAACTTTTGGCTCTTCTGGAAGGCAATGAAAAATACACTACACTTGAAGTTACCAGGAAGTCTAGTTTCAGCTCAGTGACAAACTAGCTATGTGACTAAGAAAATGAGTTAACTTTTCAGGTCCTCATTTTCCTTATCTATAGACTGAAAGAGTTGAAAAAAGTCTAAAGTTTCCTTCCTTTAGTTCTAAGTTTAGCTCAAAATCCCACAAATCCCTATAGCACACAGTATTGGGACACAGTCTAAGTTCTCTTTTTTCAAAAAAAAATAATTGTCTAGTCTTTGGGGCCCTAAGAAAAAACACATTCCACTTTTCTACAGATCTACATCTATGTCTGCAGATCTTTCATCTGTTACCCAAAGCAACTGGCAGAATACTGCATTCTGTTTCATATTTGGGATAATTAATTACCTACAGACAATTCATGTACCTTGTTAAAAAAAAAAACAAAAAACTGTCAGTATCAATCAGTATGTACCTTTCAGGAAAAATAAGTTTGATGAATACCCATTTATTTCTGGTTGTTGTTGTTATGTGCCGTCGAATCAGACCCGACTCATAGCGACCCCTCCTTGGGTTTCCAAGGCAGTATCACTACGGGAGTAGATTGCCCAACCTTCCTCTGAGAAGTGGCTGGTGGGTTTGAACCGCCAGGCTTCTGGTTAGCAGTCAAATGCCTTAGGCACTATGCAACCCACAATATCCTTTCTACTGGACTCAATGCCACTCATTATTAGCATGGGACAGACAAGAGTCAGCATTGTGTATTTAGTACTAATATTACTGAGCACACAAACTCCAAGCATGCGGAATATTTAGATAGCCTGCATTTTAGATCTGGGCCCCCCACAACAATAAAACACCTACCTAACTGTAGGAGCATTAAAAACAAATGAGACTTAATTACAAAGATTAATTAAGGCAGACTTGTAAAATAGTAAGTCAACAGAAAATAGAAGAATGAAGTATGTTGACTCTTACTAAGATATTTTTAGTTTTCATAATCAAAAGGGTATTTATATCTCATGATCAGTATTTCCATTTTTATATGTTTATTTTACAGTAGCCGTTTCATGTATAAAGACTTGCACAAAGCTGTTGCTTTGCATAAAGCTGTTGCCAGTAAGTTATGCTTTTCCATCTCTCTTTCTTGAGGAAAAAATGTGTGCGTGGTGAGGTTTTGCAGGATTTGGCAATCTAGTAACTATCATTTTCTACCTCCTCATAAAACAAGGAACAGCTTAACAATTTAGCACTAAGATATCCAACAAGTTAGTTTTATGTAGGGTTAGCATTTTTCAAACAATTCCTAGAGGGTTAAATATTTGTTTAGGTTTCTTTCCAGAGTTGAGATAAGCAAAAGCACCTTCCAGCTCAAACTCTGATTCCCTATAGTCTTACCTGATATCACTTAATTAATTTATTGAACACCTGCTCCAAGACGTTGTGCTAGACAGACAGAACCATGAAATACAAAGACAAAAAGGACCTGTCTAGTTGTTGTTGTTGTTAAGTGCCGTCGAGTCGTTTCCGACTCATAGCGACCCCATGCACAGCAGAACAAAACACTGCCCG
>NW_006922019.1:311956-351663 GCF_000298275.1 Orycteropus afer afer
TATATTCAAGATCATATTTTGGCTCTCGTGGACTTGTTTTAATTGTCTTTAACTTCAAGTGGAATTTGCATATGAGCAGTTGATGGTCTGTTCCTGTACTACCTGTCTAGTAGGGGATATCAAAAATACAGGTAGTCCTCGACTTAAGACAGGGTTCCATTCCAAGGACCCCATCATAAGTAGGTTGTGACATAAGTTGAATACCTTTCTTTCGTTTTAGTTTCCATAGCCTGCTATACAGCAATGCTTTGAACAGTAAATGATAATGTTGAATGTCTATGAGTGAACATCTGAGAATAACATCAGCAAATTACGTGCTGCAAAACTGTATGGAGTACATATTACTAATGATAAGATGTAAGGAAAAAAAGCAGACGTGGTCCTAAATGCTGCTGTTGTAACTTGAATACCTCATAAGTTGGGAATGACCTGTAAACATAAATAATTCCCTCTCTTGCATAATATTCAAGGAGCTCTGGTAGTGTAGTGCCTAAGGCATTTGACTGCTAACCAGAAGGCTGGAGGTTCTAACCCACCAGCCACTCCTCAGAAGGAAGGCTGGGCAATCTACTTCCGTAGTGATTCTGCCTCAGAAACCTCAGGAGATGTTGCTATGAGTCAGATCCGACTCCATACCAGGTTGCATTTTGCGTAATACTCACTACCGCCTTCCTTTCCAGCTAAGGAAATGCCCAAGGTTCTGACCCTGATATTACCTCTCCAAGCTGTCTCTCTTCCACCACTATTACTGAAAGAGTAGTCCGTGCTCTGCATTTATCACTTCTATTCACTCCTCAACTCACTACAATCTAGCTTTTGCCTCATTAAAATTTACCAAAACTTTGTTCTTTAAAGTCCCCAGCGCTTCTCTCATGGCCAGATCTTGAGGCCCCTTCTAAGTTCTCACACTATCTGAGCTCTCTAGCATTCAATACTGTTTGACCATCTGCATCTTCTTACTTTAATTTTCATCCAGGACTCTGTTTCTCTCGTTCTCCTACCTTTCCGACTGCTATTTTCCAGCTCTCTGCCTTAGCTTACTATATTCTGTTGTTCTAGCTTGATCTTCTCTGTAACTGACAGTATGTGCTAATGACTCCTGCCCTCTCTTTCCTGAGTTTCAGATCCTTATTTCTCACTTCTTCCTACATTTCTTTACACCTGGATGCTGCATATTCCACAAACACCTCAAATGCCACTTAAAACCAAATTCTTAATCTCCTCTTCCAAACTGGCTTCTCTTCCTATTTTCTTTTCTTGTCTTCTGGACCTATTTGTTCCCCTCTAAGAGACTTCTGAGGTCTGGTGGCACATGATTAAAGCACTGACTGCTAACCAAAAGGTTGGTGGTTCAAACCCACCAGCCATTTGTGGGACAAAAATGAGGCCGTCTGCTTTCATAAAGATTTAAAGTCTTGGAAATACTATGGGGCCATTCTGCTCTGTCCTAAAAGGTTGCTATGAGTTGGAATCAACTTGATGGGAGTAGGTTATAAGAGATATCTGGAATATATGGTAGAAATGGTTAACTAGCTGGGCTGTCAAAGTTGGAGGTTAAAGTTCACACAGAGGAGCCTCAGAACAAAATCCTTTTCATCTTTGTATTTTGTAGTTCTGAAAAACCAGCCACAGAAAACTATGGAGCGCAGTTCTACTGTGACGCACAGTGGGTTGCCATGAGTCGGTTGGTTCAGTGGCAACTGGTACTGGTGGTACTTGACTGGTATCACCCAAACTAGATACTCTAAAGAACTCTGACTCCCTCTGTTCCCTCAGATACTTATATCCATTGATCACTGGTCTGGAATTTTTCTCAATTTCATTTTTCTCTCACTTTCAAATGTCTTAGTTGATACTCTTGCACTGGTTTTCTAATTAACTGCCCTGACTCTAGCCTTTTCCTTCTTTGGGAGGGGGAGGAAAACATATCTTATTCCTCCCTTGCTTTCCAAAAGGAGTTCTGGTGGTATAGTTGTTAAGGCATTGTGTTATGAACCATAAGGTTGGTGGTTCGAACCCACTAGTTGTTCTGCAGTAGAAAGATGAGGCAGTCTGCTTCCATCAAGATTTACAGCTTTGGAAACCCAATGGGGGTTGCTATGAGTCGGAATTGACTCAATGCCAGTGAATTTGGTTTTTTGCTTTCCAAAGCTCTCACAGACAAGGTATAAAACACAGAGAAGAGGAGGAGTCGTATGGAATTGAAGGCATTTGAACTGGGCCTTTAATGCAGGGTGCAATTTTGACAGGGAATGGAAGGACATAATAAACAGAGGCACAAAGGATTTTAAGCATAATGCAGTAAAGTGCAGTTTGCCTGAAGCATAGGAGGAAGAAGGGCAACAGTGAGAAAAGGAGATTGGAGTGAGATATTGGAGAATCATGAGGACCATGGGGGTCTCAGTAACATAGCTGGCATGTGTGTTAGGATTTTTTACTTTGTTGCCTTTTCTGATAGTTAATATTTTGGTAATTTTCTTTTATACCACAAAAAGGAAAAAGAAAGCAACATGCTGAAGTTTACATTTATTTTCCACTCAGACTCTCCCCAGCCCCCTCCTCCTCCCCCCCATATGCACTGTTGTTGTCTGTTGTTATGTGCTGTGGAGTCAGACCCCACTCACAGAGACCCCTCCTTGGGTTTCCCGGGTGGTATCACTACGGACGTAGATTGCCCAACCTTCTTTCCCAGTAGCCACTGGTGGGTTTGAACCACCAGCCTTCTGGTTAGCAGTCAAGTGCCTTAGGCACTATGCGACCAGAGCCCCAAGGGCCACAAAAACTGCTGAAACTATGTTTTCTGAGAAATTTTTTTAAAGCCGTCAGCTTTTTTTTTTTTAAATGAAAAACATGCTTTTATGTAATAGGCTAACCTAATCAGCAAAACTCATTTCACTAATTTTTATATTTATTAAAAATATAATTTTTATTAAAACTCCAATGATATGGAGAAAACCTAACCGAATGACTCATAAGTAACATAAGTCAATAATTCTTTAAACAAACACATACACACACACACAGACCTATCACTGTTGTGTCCATTCCAACTCACTGTGACTTTATAGGACAGAATAGAACTGCCCTGTCGAGTTTCCAAGGCTGTAATCTTTACGGAAGCATACAGCCTCATCTTTCTCCTGAAGAGTGGCTGGTGGATTTGAACCTCCTGGCTAGTTTTACCCCCTGTGCCACCAGGACTCCTTCAATTCATCTCTACTTTAGATTAGGTTTTACAATGCACTTAACCAAAAATTATTATTTAATTCACACATGAAAAGCAACCCTGAATATGAAACATTCACTAGTCAAGATTCTTAATGATTAAATTATTATTATAATTATTATATTAACAAAGAAAGAGGACATATTTTAAAAACACAATTAACATCAAGGACCTTGACAACAGAATTTAAAACAAAAACTCATTTTAGTAGTTTTAAAAACTATGAAAATGTAAGGGTCTATTTGACTGAAGAAGCATTAATCCATGAAAGTATTTTTATCAAGGTTCTAGAGATATCAGTGTCACTAACTCAAATTGAAAAGCAAATAATAGCTGATGTAATGATCACTTAGAAGTTATATCCACTTCTGGGTAGCCTAGGAAGCAGAGCATTTATTTCTGCTCTACTTTCATTTTGAGCTTTCCTCTAAAGGCAGCGTCTAGACAGCGTACTGAGTTGACTGTGCTTGGAATGACTCAGGAAGACTTCTGAGTAGTCAGTGGGATGGACCCATGGTCTAGATATAATGGTATGTTATAATGACCAAAATAAGTGGAAAGTTTGTTTATTTTGATCCTAAAAGAAAAATAAAACATTTGATTCAAAGCACATCAGAACATTACTCTGCCATACAGAGAAATGAAGTCCCGACACATACTATAAATGAAAGAACCTTCAAAACATTATGTTACACTAGGTCAGTCACATACATACTGCACGATCCCCGTTTATACATAAATGTACAGAGACCAAAGTCTATTACTGGTTACCAGGGGTGGGAAGAAGGAGAGGGGAGTCACTGCTTAGAGAACACTGAGTTTCTGCTAAATATGGCACAAAAATTTGGAAATGGATAGTGGTGATGGTTGGACAGCATGGTAAATGTAATTAACGTCACTGAATGCTACTCATAAGAATTGTTGAATTAGTGGATGTTTTGGTAAATATGTTTTTACCACAATAAAATAAATTAATTATAACAAAAGGAATACCAGTCCATTGTCTGGGTGCTTTTTCTACCCAGTACTGAAAAATAGATACTTGGGAAATAGGTTTCCAACTGGAAAAATTCCAAAATCATGTTCTTCTGTGATGTTCAGGCTTTGTATCCCAATCAAAATGAAAGCTCCATCTGAAGAGATTTACCCATACACAGGGCAATATGCCATTTACACTTTCTTTGGCCAGAATGCCCTGGAGTTGTAAGCTGAGGGCTACATCACACTACATGGTCATCACAGAGGATCTGATTCTGGTACATAAATCAGATTTCTATGGCACCAAAACATATAGGTCAAAATTTTAAATGCAGGCAATTGCTGGATGCCAGATGTCTAGATATTTGGGAAGAGTGTGGCATTGATAAGATACAGAATAGCTGGTGGAAAAGTGAAAAATTCAGTGAGTTAGGTTGTTTGATTGATGTAGGATTACAGAGTTAAGAGATTCAAACAGATAATTGATTGCAGTGATTTTCCAACAATATTCCCAAGGGCCCTAGGATTCCTTGAAAGGTAGTTCAGAAACCTCCTTCAAAGCTGAAAGTGGGTGGTTAAGAGGAAGCTAAATGCACTGAACTGACTAAAAAGACACAAAAGAGCAGAAATAAAAGTAACACAGAATGGAGATTTACTGTGAGGGACTTCTATTTCTTCTCATGCACACTGAGAGCAGCTAGGTGCCAGTTTTGGTATACCACTAGAATCTCCTCTGGTACTCTGCTGCATTGAGATCTGTTCACACAAAGCATTAATAAAAAGGCATTCTGTATGAGTGGAAACCTCACTACTGTTGGCCTCACATTGGCCAAAACAGTGAATTTTAAATAGTTATTAAATCTCCTAAGGAACTTTGTATTTAGAAGTTTCCTTCATCAGGATTAACAGACAAAACTAATTAAAACCCAGCTGTTGAGCTTTCTTTCTTTTGTATGGATCCTACAGAAGTTTCCTTTTCTGTGAAGCCAACACATTTTGATGAAAGTCTCTGGAGATTTTCTTTGTTGCTGTTGTTATATGCCGTCGAGTCAGACCCGACTCATAGCGACCCCTCCTTGGGTTGCCGAGGCAGTATCACTATGGAAGTAGATTGCCCCATCTTCCTCCGAGGAGTGGCTGGTGAGTTTGAACTGCCAGCCTTCTGGTTAGCAGTCAAGTGCCTTAGGCACTATGCTACCAGAGATTTCCTTAGTTGTGTACAATTCTTTAAGTGTTGAATTGAGTAAGTCTTTAATGTTACAACACCAACATCTAATGCTGATTTCTTTCTTGCCTTTGCAAGAATTTACTGGAAACCCTCTATCAAGACTGCTCCCCTCTAAATAGGGAGGTAGTTAATTGTCATATGAAGTCAGAAAGTGAACCAATTATCAAGTTAATGACACAACTTCCTTTGACTTTTCTGGTAAGAGAAAATTATACCATAAATACTACATAGTTTGGACCTCAAATAGTATTTGTCTATAAGTAGTAGGAGATATTTTTTACATAAATGTGTGAAGTGACACTTTTTTAACAGGAAGAAGATAACTAGCATTAAGAGCAGAACTGGCATGTTTTCCTGGGCTGTCTCAGCGATAAGGACTTTTAAGTCAGTAATTTCTTCATAAAGATGAAATAAGTTTATTACAACTTGATTGCATCACCTGAAATATAAACCTTGACTTTAAAACATGGTCTTATGTTTTATGAGGTCTGAAATAAAAAGGAAGTTGATGGAATCAAACCAGCAGATTATTTCATAATCAATGACTGTAGTTGTATACAGCTACACAGCAGATGTAGGCAACTGTTGAAGAAAGTTGGACCAAATTCCCATCCTGTCCAGTGTCCTTGATAGCTTTCTTCAAAACACATAGTTGCATTAGAGAAACTGACCAGCAACTTGCATTTACTTATGAATTCTTCCCTTTTCCAGTTCCTCTCTTGGCAATGTAATCATTATTCTTAATTCTGGATTTATAATTTGCTTGCCTTAACCATACAAATATCATTTTGTAAACTATTTTTAAGGGGTGGGACACTGCCCAATTAAAACAAAACAAAAACAAAAAACAAACTCACTGCCATCAAATCAATTCCAACTCCTAATGACCCCCTTTGGGTTTTCAAGGCAGTAAATCTTTACAGAAGTAGATTGCCCAGTATTCCTTCTGCGGAGTGGCTGGTGGGTTTGAAGCGCCAACTTTCTGGTTAGCAGTCAAATGCCTTAGGCACTATGCCACTAGAGCTCCTTATTAGTGACCCCCTAAATATCTTGATGGTTTCTAATGTGAAAACCAAACATGTGCGTGATGGAAGAAAAAATTAATTTCACAGATGCTTTAGAGCCCTTAGAGATGAAGCCCTTATATGCTTCAAAGATTATCTTTGATTCTTACCAGATCAGCCTTGAAAGAGTTGAGGCAAAGGAAAGAAAAAATAGGATATAAAGCATAAAGAAACACTGGATTTAATTAAATCACTTTGCTATTTTATATTTGCTCGAGCCCATAATGATTTTTGAAAGAATCAGTACTTGACAAATATAATGTAATATTATCAAGTTATATCCAAAATTTCTTTTGTGAGCCAGTCAACCAATTAGAGCCAAATGATGATGAAGATTTTGGTCTTCATATGGGCCCATCTAATTTTACTGCTTGGTTCCACAGTTCATAAAAGACATGGATCTCCTCAGGTCTTCTCATTGTTTCTTTTAAGTAGGTACTCAAGGTCATAAACTTGATTTTAGACCCGGGTTCAAAAAGTAGAAAGTTTTATACTCAACTGTTCCTATGGGCACTGAAACTATGGTTTTGTGAAACTTTTAAATACTTGCTTTATCCCTTCCATAAGTCTTTATGCCAAACACAGTGCTATCTTCATCTCTGCATAGTAAAAAGAAACAAAAAACAAAAAGGAACAAGAACCAAAATACCCAGCTGAAAACAAAACAAAAACCATAGCAAACATTAAACCAGTTGCCCTTAAGTCAGGTTCAACCCACGGTGACCCCACATGTATCAGAGTAAAGCTGTGCTCCATAGGATTTTCATTGGCTGATTTTTTGGGAAATAGATCACCAGGCCTTTCTTTTGAGGCACCTCTGGGTGGACTCTAAGATCCAACCTTTCAGTGAGCAGCTGAGTGTGTAAATTATCTGTACTACCCAGGGAGTCCAGTAATTAAATCTAAATTCTGCTACATCACTTAAAGTTCCACTGCAGGATTTCCTTGTATTTAAAGTAAGAAGAAACTGCTGACACACAGAAGTGCAATTCTGTTTTTAATGCTATTGAAGCAATATAAAAAATCAATCATAATCATTATTATATTTGTTTTAAAACACTACAATGTTCTTAGGCCCTGAGAGTTTTAGTCTCTTCTCTCCTTATGGCAGATGCTGAACCACAGAGAGAAGGATTCTACACTGAAAATTTAAAAATCTTGCCCTACATGAGAAATGTCTTAGCAACATGCAATATTCTGAAATCTGGCATTTTCTAGGAAAAGTGTACACATTTGCCACTCTGGTCCTAGTGTCCACTGATCTGCCAGATACAATGAGAATAATAAGGTACATGATGATATGCATTTACTTACCATTATGAGACATTCCCACAGCAAGACATTTCTGAAACCGACAGTACTGACATTTATTTCTACTTTTTTTGTGGATCCGACAGTTCAGGTCACATCTATCATAAATAAGCTTCAATCTGATTGTCCTCCGGAAAAAACCCTGCAAGGGGATATGAAAAAAAAAAAGAAGCAAATCTTAAGTCTCTGGGACACCTACAGGACATGCTAAAGGAGCACTGGTTTGTTAAGAGGGAGGTTCATGACACAGTTCTGTTGCCAGTTGAGTTTCAACAAGTCACTTTATCTTTTTGAAATCCAATTTTCTTTTGAGGTAAGATAAAGAATGAGAGGATCTCCAGCATGAGTTGGAATCGACTCGATGCAGTGGGTTTGGCTTGGGTTTAGTATCTGTTAGACAGTGACCACATCCAACTGATGTCATTCAATGTATCTTGGCTCTGCATTTAGTTTTCAGCACGCTGTAAGAAATGCTCTGGATTTAATGTAATGCAAATAAAACACCATGTAATCAGTTCAGTCTCTCTGCAAATTGTTCCAACAGCATGCCCCAGCCTTTAAAACTGTGCTAAGCAGTTTGGCAACATTATAATCATTTCATTCTAAACCACGACCAGGGCCAATAAAAATCCACATGTGGATAATTGTTTGGAATTCTCTCTATTGCCTAATATCCTGCAGAATTTATTTCAGTTATTTTTGCAATTGAAAAAAAGTGCTCCATAACTATTGTAACCTATGAACAAAAAGAGAGAATATGAAATAACATGAGAAGAAATACCTAAGTCCACAGGAAACCTACTACTATCATAAAATGGCAAATAAGTCAATTTGAGGCTAATGGAATTCTATTATATTTGTAACTTTCAGAAAAAAAAAAAACTGAAGAAAAATTTATAATTAGAAATATTTTCTAACTCCATTTTTTTGTTGTTGTTAGTTGTTGATAGTATTCCTATTCACGTCTATTGTGCTCATTTTCATGAAACTCAACTCGTTTTTAATTCTTCTAAATTTATCTGGCCTTGTTTGGTACAAAAGTACTGAAGGAGCATCAGTTCTGCCACTGACATGCATTTCAACTTTTTCCAGATTTTATTCTGAACTCTAGATGAGTATGTCCTCCTGTTTACCTGACATCTCTGTTTGGAAATCTAACAGCCATCTCAAACTCAGCATGTCCAAAACTGAACTCCGAGTTCCACTTACAGACCAACTTTACTTGCAGCTTCTCTATCTTGCTAATGCAACTCCATCCTCCCAGTTCCTCCAACCCAAATTCTCCAAGTCATCCTTGACATCTTTCTTTCTCTTACCCAGCAAGCTCTTTCTCTAAATATACACTTGCCTGTCTCCCTCACCTTCAAGTTTTGTTCAAATTTCACCTTCTCAATGAGTCTTACCTGTCCTATTTAATACCTTGAGGTGACCTTCCCCCTTACTCTGCTCCAGGTTTTTTTTTTTTCCCCCAATAGCACTTACAACTTTCTAATATACCACATAATTTGTGTATTAAATTTATTTGTGTATTTTCTGCCCTTCTGCCGCTTCTCAATTAAAATTGTTGAGTTCCTTGGGAGGAAGGGATTGTCTCTTATGCCCTTAAATTTAACCCATACAGCTACAACAGTGCTCTGTTAAATCTGTTAAATGAATATGTGTGAGTCAACTTTCTTTCTGGGTCTCACCTTTTCCATCTGTAAAATGAGGACACATTTCTATCTGATGTTTTGTGATTCTAAACTGTGAGACATTACAGTCATTGGCACATTCTTTTCCCTTTTAACTTTTGTTGTTGCCTTTTTAAATATAATATTAGTTACAAAGAAAAATATATGTAACTATTGAATATAATAAGATAATAATCACATATGAACCCACTGTCCAGCTCAAGATGTAAAAACATCATCAACAATTTATATTTACATATGGATTCTTCTCTTCTCCAACTCCTATCTCCTGGGCAGCCCCCTTGGCAAAGTAATTATTATTCTCAATTTTGTGTTTATCATTTCCTTGCCTTTTAGGAAAGTATAGTTTTATCACCTAAGAAAGTATACCTAGATAACACAGTTTAGTTTTGCTTCTTAGGGCTTTATTAAGTGGTATCACACTATATGTAGTTTTTTTGGGACTTGCATTTTTTAAAACCTAGGATTAGGCTTTTAAAATTCACCTTCTTTTTTGGAACAGCTATGATTCCCTCATTTTCATCATTACATAATATTGCATTGTACAGCTGCACTACAATTTATTGATCTATATTCACATTGATGGATATTTGAGCTATTGCAAATATTTTGCTATTATGAACTGTACTTCCTCAAATATTCTTGTAAATGTTGGATGATGTACACATACAAGATTTACCTAGGATTGGAGGTTCTGGGTTATACAGCATATGGATATTAAAATTTACAAGATAATGTCAAACTATTTTCCAAAATGGTTATACCAATTTACACTCTTTCTAGTAGTTTAAGAAAGTTCCTATTGGTCCACATCCTCTCCAACAACTGGTGTTGTCAAGACTTCTCAATTTTTTTCCAACTTTTTACTGTGATTTGGATGAAATTTTACAGAGTAGACGCATTTCCCATTCAACAGTTCATACACATTTTATTTTGTGACATTGATTACAATCCCCCCAAGGTAATAGCTCTCTTATCACTTCCTCCCTGTGCAAATGTTGCCCTTCTGTTCTCCCATGGTTGACTGTTTGAAGGAATGCATCTTTTTGGTATAACTGTTGCGCTCATAGACTTGTCTATTGTTTGGCTGAGAATTCAGTCACTGGAGTGAATTCAATTCCAGGTCCTGAAGGTGACTAGGGACCATAGTGTCATGGGTTTCACCAGTATCTGTCCAAACAGTAATCCTGGACTTTTTATGTTTTTGAATTTTGTTCCACATTTTTCCCCCACTCTATCCATGATCTCCAATTTTGATCCCTTTCCTAGTGGTTGGTATTGATAGCCAGGCACCATCTAGTTGCTCTGATCTCAGGGTCATATAGGCTGAGAATCCCATGGGTCCATTAGTTCCTTGAACTTATTGTTTCCACGCGTCTTTGATTTTCTTCACTCTCCTTTTCTCCGGAGAAGGAGAGACCAAGATTTGCACCTTAGATGACTGCTCACAGGCATTTAAGACCCCAGCAGGGGTCCACCAAAGTGGCATATAAAACAAGGTTTCTGTATACTATGTTGTGCCAATTGAGCTTGATGTCCCCTGCAACCATGGCCCCAAGACCACAGGCCCAGTAACTCACTCCCTTAAGGTGTTTGGTTGTGGGTAAGAATTTTCCAAGAATTAACTTTGCCCCATTAGTTCTATTATAGCTATGCACATTTTTATGGCACATATAAATAAATATGTAGAAACATCATCTGCCAAACCTATATATGGTCATAGGTATATTACCATTCACCTACCTATATCTGATAATCTTGCCTGTCTCCCTAGGTTGTTGTTGTTGTTGTTGTTGTGTGCCGTCGAGTCAAACCCGACTCATATCCCCCCATAAATTAATGTTTGTTATTACTGATAATGCAGTATTGTATGTGTAATAGTATTTACTTTGGTTGCTTGTACTTATTGTGCATTTCTCCATGTAGTCTTTTTCTTTAGTGGTATTGTGCTGGTCGCACGCTTTTGTTATATTGTCTTTCCCTTCACCCAAATCAATACATGTCTTTTAACTAGTTGGCAATTTTCCCTCTCCTTCCCTCCTATCCCTCATAACCAACAAAGAAAATTTCCTTCCCTGTGTAAATATTTCCTTGACTTTTTATAATGAACTCATACAATGTGTGTCCTTATTTTAGTGGAGCTCTGGTAGCATAGTGGCTAAGACAGTTGCCTGCTATCCAGACAGCTGGCGGTTCAAACCCACCAGCCACTCCTCGGAAGGAAGGTTGGGCAATCCTACTTCCGTAGTGATACTGCCTCGGAAACCCAAGGAGGGGTCGCTATGAGTCAGGTATGACTCGACGGCACATAACAACAACAACAACAGTGGCGTAGTGCCTAAGGCATTTGACTGCTAACCAGAAAGCTGGTGGTTCAAACCCACCAGTCACTCCTTGGAAGGAAGAATGGGCAATCTACTTCTGTAGAGGTATTGCCTGGGAAACCCAAGGAGGGGTTGCCATGAGTTGGAATCGACTTGACAGCAGTGAGTTTTTTTTTTTTTTTTTTCAAATGTCTCCCAAGTTCATCCATGTTATGAGGTGTTTCAAGGACTCTTCATTATTCTTTAGTGTTGCATAGTATTCCATTGTGTGTATGTACCACAATTTGGCTATGCATTCATCCATTGATGGGAACTTAGGCTAATTCCATCTCTTCGCTATTACAAATAGTGTTGCAATGAACTTGGGTGTGCATATATGTAATCATGTCCTAAATCTCACCTCTTTAGGATATATTCCTAGTAGTGATATTGCTGGATCAAGACTTCTTAGTTTTTGACAATCTGTATGTGTAAAATAGATCCTAAGTATGATCTTAATTTGCATTTTCCTGTTTCCATTTTTCTATTGGGTTGTCTTTTCCTTAAAATTGAGTTTTAAAGTTCATTATAGTTTCTAGAGACTAATATAATCTATTGTCCATTATGGGAGCTCTGGTAGCATAGTGGCTAAGACACTTGCCTGCTAACCAGATGGCTGGCGGTTCAAACCCACCAGCCACTCCTCGGAAGGAAGGTTGGGCAATCCTACTTCCGTAGTGATACTGCCTCGGAAACCCAAGGAGGGGTCGCTATGAGTCGGGGCTGGCTCAACGGCACATAACAACAACAACAACATTGTCCATTACAAGTGGTACAAATTCCTTCTCCCCTGTATGGCTTACTACTGTGGAAATTAAAACACACACACACACAGAAAAAAGAAACAGAGAGAGAGAGAGAGCACTCTTAACAAAAGATAAAATTTAACTATTTTCACTCCCTAATTCAAGGACCTTAAACATTTTAACACAAATTATTTTCCCTCCTGACTTCTTGTTGTTAGATTTTGTCGAGTTAGTTTCAGCTCATATAGACTTTACTACAACAGAATGAAACACTGCTCAGTGCTGCACCATCCTCACAATTGTTATGTTTGAGTCCGCTGTTACAGCCACTGTGTCAATCCATCTCATTAAGGATCTTCTTCTTTTTCTCTGACCCTCTACTTTCACCAAGCATGATGTCCTTCTCCAGGGACTGTTCCCTCCTTATAATATGTTCAAAGAATATGAGACCAAGTGTTATCATCCCTGCTTCTAAGGAACATTCTGGCTGTACTTCTTCCAAGACAGATTTGTTGGTTTTTCTGACAGTTCACGGTATTTGCCAACACCATAATGCTAATTCTTCTGTCTTCCTTATTCATGGTTCAGCTTTCACATGCATATGAGGCAATTGAAAATACCATGGCTTGGGTCGGATGCAATTTAATCTGCAAAGGACATCTTTGCTCTTAACAAAAAGAGATCTTTTGCAGCTGATATGCTCACAGTGCAATAATTCATTTTGATTGCTTGATTGCTGCTTCTATGAGTACTGCTTGAGGATCCAAGTTAAATGAAATCCTTGACAACTTCAATATTTTCTGCATTTATCATGATGTTGCTTATTTGTCCAGTTGTGAGGATTTTTGTTTTCTTTAAATTGAGGTATAATCCATACTGAAGGCTGTAGTCTTTGATCTTCATCTGTAAGTGCCTCAAGTCCTCTTCACTTAAGCAAACATTATGTCAGCTGTATATTGCAGGTTGTTAATGAGTCTTCCTCAAATCCTGATACTACATTCTTCTTATAATCCAGCTTCTTTGATTATTTGCTCAGCATGCAGAATTAGTAAGTATGGTCAAAGGCCAGAACCCTGACACACACTTTTCCTGATTTTAAATCACGCAGTATACCCTTGTTCTCTTTGAATGACTGTCTCTTGGTCTATGCACAGGTTCCACATGAACACAATTAAGTGTTCTGGAATTCCCATTCTTTAGAATATTATCCATAATTTCTATGATCCACATAGTTGAATACCTTTGCATAATCAATAAAACACAGATAAGCATCTTTCTGATATTCTCTGCTTTCAGCCAAGATCTATCTGACATCAGCAATGATATCCTCCTTCCATCTCCACTTTGAAATCCGGTTTGAATTTCTGGCAGTTCCCTGTTGATGGTACTACTGCAATCATTTTTAAAATTATTTTCAGAAAAATTTTATTTGTGTGTGCTATTAAATGATACTGTTCAGTGATTTCCACATTCTGTTGGATCACATTTCTTTGGGATGGGCACAGATATGGATCTCTTCCAGTCGGTTGGCCAGATAGCTGTCTTTCAAATTTCTTGGCATAAACGAGCAAGAGCTTCCAGTGTTGCATTCATTTGTTGAAACATTTCAGTGAGTATTCCATCAACTCCTGGAAGTCTTGTTTTTCACCAGTCCTTCAGTATAGTTTGGAGTTCTTCCTTCAATACCATCCGTTCTTAACATTATGCTACCTCCTGAAACAGCTGAATGTCAACCAATTCTTTTTGGTACAGGGACTTTGGGTATTCCTTCTATCTTCTTTAGATGCTTCCTGCATCACTCAATATTTTGCCCATAGAATCCTTAAATATTGCAACTCAAGGTTTGAATTTTTTCTTCAGTTCTTTCAGCTTATCCTTCCCTTTTGGTTTCCAACTCCATGTCTTTGCACATTTCATTATAATGTTACTTTGTCTTCTTGAGCTTAATTTCTGTTCAGCTCCTGAATTATATGCTATTTTCTTTATGACCTTTTATTTTAACCACAGGTTAGATATTATTTTATTAGGCAATTTGTTTTAGACTTACAGACAATTTATGTGACATTTTATTTGCACACATTCATTTTAGCATCTCAGACTGCTCTTTTGGAGTTACAGTCAGCCCTCTATATCAAGAGGTTCTGTATCTGCAGAGTCAACCAACCATGGATTGAAACTATTTGTGGAAAAAAAAGAGCAATTAAGTGGTCAAAGCAACCCCTCAAAGGCTAAGAGGGAATGTAAAGTGCAATTTACATACTATTTACACTGTATTACATATCATAAGGGAGCTCTGGTAGTATAGTGCCTAAGACACTGGACTGCTAACCAGAGGGCTGGCGGTTCAAACCCACCAGCAATTCCTCGGAAGGAAGATGGGGCAATCTATTTCCATAGTGATACTGCCTCGGAAACCCAAGGAGGGGTTGCTATGAGTTGGGTCTGACTTGAGGGCACATAACAACAACAGCAACAACAAACATATCATAAGTAGTTGAGAGATGCTTTAAAATACATGGGGAGAAGTGCAATGATTATATGCAAAAACTACACCATTTTATATAAAGGATTTGAGCATCTGCAGATTTGGGTCCTGGAACCAAACCCCTGCTGATACCAAGGGATGACTGTATTTTTTCTTCTTTCTGAAGTACATTCTTCAGAAGTTTCTTAAGCAAAAGTTTTTGGTGTAAATTCTTTCAGTGTTGCTTTTTAAAAATATATAATCTGTAAACACCATCATTTAACTCTCATTTTTGAAAGATAATTTTACAGAGTACTCAACTATTTTCTCTTACCACTTTGAATTCCACTATCTTTAGTCTCTCACTGTTCCTGCTCAGAAGTCTGTTGTCAATTGACTTTGAAGGTGATCTCTTTTCTCTTTAATTGCTTTTAGAGATTCTCTGTCTTTAATATTCTGCAGTTTTACTACAATGTGTCTGGATATGTAATTATTTTCCCTTATCTTTTTGCATATGTGATTGTCTTCTGCATCATGGCTTCATTTGTTCATCAGTTCTGGGACTCAGATTAGACCTTTTTATTCTGGCCTCAAAATTTCTGAAATTTTCTTTTGTATTTTTCACCCTCTTGCCACCGGTACAAAAGTAAGAATCAGTACAGCAGCCAAATAAAATCACAATATATATATATAAAATAACAATGACAAAAGTAAAAACAAGTATTTTTTTAGCAAACTTGATTGGTGAGAATGGTTCTCAATCATTACTCTTCTAGTGATCAGTGAAACTGACATGTCTTTTTAAAATTCAATGCACCATGAACTCTTTTAAGGAGCTCTGGTGGTGTAATGGCTAAAGCATTCAGCTGCCAACCAAAAGGTCAGTGGTTCAAATCCACCAGCCACTCTTTGGAAGAAAGATGAGGCAGTCTGCTTCTGTAAAGATTTACAGCATTGGAAACTCTATGGGACAATTCTGTTCTGTCCTGTAGATTACTATATATTGGAATCAGTGGCAGTGGGGTTTTTTTATGAACTCTTTGAGAAGGAAAACAGGCCTCAAATTCGAGTGTATTCTGGATAGGACATACCCTTTGAGAGCGTGATGGTCTCATTCTGGCTAATCTATTTGTGTGTATCTTTCAGTTCAGTCATCCTTCCTTCTGCTGTGTCCCATATTTTGTTTAACCCTTCTATTAAATTTTTTATTTCAATAATTTTATTTTTCACTTTTAGAAATTTTACTTGGTTTGTTTTCAAATTTGTCTGTCTTTCCTGATAGTCTATTACTGATTTTTCATTGCTGTGATTCATCCTCTTTCTTTAAACCATTCATATAAAAAAACCCACTGCCATTGAGTCGGATCTGACTCATAGCGACCCCTCCTTGGGCTTCCGAGACAGTATCACTATGGAAGTAGATTGCCCAACCTTCTTTCCGAGGAATGGCTGGTGGGTTTGAACTGCCAGCCTTCTGGTTAGCAGTCAAATGCCTTAGGTACTATGCCACCAGAACTCCTAGTTCATATATAGCTATTCTACATTCTGTACCAGGTAATTCCAATATCTGCTTTCCTTGGGTAGTGTGGGGGAGTCTAAATGTGTTGTTTTGTTTCTAAAGAGTGTCATTCAAGGTGACTTGCCTTCTTATGTGCTTGCTGATACTTTATTTTGAGCTTATGGCTTGATCTTAAACTGTGGGGATGTAACAGGGTCAAAATTGTGAATTCTTTTCTCCAAAGAGAATCTGCATCTGATTCTGCTGAAAGCCAGAGCCACAAGTAACTCATGAGTATCTCAGACCCCCTTGAGAATCCTAGCTCAATTAGGAAGCCCCAGAGTCAGTTTCTTCTCACTGATGACAGATAACTTCTATAGTTATCTGTCTATAGGGCAATACTGTTGCTCAGTACTTCTATGGGGATTGATCTTGAGAGACACCATACCCCTTAAAGTACTCCTGAAGCTCACAACTCTGGACCTAGTTTTTATTTTATTTTTGCTGTTGTTTTGGGAGTTTCCCTACCTCTTGAGCGATCAGCTATGTCTCAGAAAATATGTCCTATGTAGGATATGTTGGAAGTTGAAGCTTGTTTTAATTCTCGAAGGGTTCTCAGGACACTTTGAATATTAAAAGGTATTTTTCCTCACTGGTCAATAGAAGGATAATCTACAGAACTGTCCCCAGTGAGGAAATTTGTTTTGATTTTTGTCATCGTGATCATATATATTTTATGACATTTCTTGGCTGCTTTTCTGATGTTCACTTTTTAAAACTGGTATTAAGTTTAAATCCTCCAATGCAAATTTTTAGTTAGGATCTCTTTATATAATATCTTTCAAAAGTGTATCACTTTTTTTTTTTTTATATAGTTCTGGGTCTTTCAATGTTAAAGAATAATCATTGTGAATATCATTTACCTTATCATCTATAAATTTATAAATGAACATATAGAGACCTTAGCACCTTGAAAACTGCTTTTACATTTTTTACACTATGTTCGCGGTACCCTTATATTCTTATCATTTGTCTCAAGATATATAGACAGGAAGATGTAAGGATATTATTACTGGATGCTTTCTGTAAGATTATTTATTGATTTGAAGAATGAAGCAGCCTTCTCCAAAGTTTCTTTTTATTAATGATAAAGGAGCAGTCTTTAACAACATTATTATTACTATTATTCCAGTGTCCATAAAATAACATGCAATTTCAATGACTTACTCTTCTGGTTATCACGAAGTTTGTGAATTGGTGTGATGAAGATGATCAGTCACCACTTAAAAAACTGTATTGTGTTTACTCTAAGGTCTTCACATTCTTCTGTGAGAATGTGATGCCTCTCTGTCTTTTTTTTTTACATTTTCTCCAAACTTCTGTCTGAAAGGTCTTCAGTTTTAACTGAAATGCTTCAGTTTTGACAAAAATTCAGGTACAATGAAATCTAAGATGGTATTGTTAATTTTACAATGAGAGTAAATGGCCTGAATTCTGTTTTACCAAGTACTGCTTTGGCCCATAAAGGCTTAGTCAATGAGGTATCACTGACTGGTAGGAAAAGAATAAAAATTCTTCCTGAGGTAGGGTCCTACATAGAAATACAAAAGAAGGTAATATGGTATTGTATGCTCTGACTCATAGCGACCCCATAAGACAGAGTAGAACTGCCCCATAGGGTTTCCAAGGCTATAAATCTTTACGGAAGCAGACTACCTCATCTTTCTACCATGGAGCAGCTGGTAGGTTTGAACCATCAATCTTTTAGTTAGCAGCCTTAACCTCTGCTCCACCCAAGTTCCTTGAATTGTATGGTGGATTGTATTTATTTACATTTTAGTTAAGTCTATGGATCTAAAATGATCTTTTATTAAAGACAGAAAAATATGATGAAACCTACCAAAGAAAAATGTATGTCCAATATGTAAGCAAGAAATGATAGCTTTGCAAGCACTAAGGTATATATATCTATCTAAGGTGGGAACTCTGGTGGCGTAGTGCCTAAAGCATTTGACTACTAACCAGAAGGCTGGTGGTTCAAACCCACCAGCCACTCCTTGGAAGGAAGGTTGGGCAATCTACTTCTGTAGTGATACCACCTCGGAAATCCAAAGAGGGGTCATTATGTGTCGGATCCGACTCGACAGTAGTAAGTTTGGTTTTTTTGGTTTGCAATACTAACACATCCAAGTATCACAAGTATAAACTTATTCCACTAATGTTGTAAAAGCATTTAAGTTGGATCCGACTTGATGACAGTGAGTTTTTTTGTTTATTGATAGTTATCTTAAGCAATGTAGCTATTCTTTTAAATTCATAAATCAATCTGCAGCTTTGGGTCAACTGTATTTTAATTATGAGCATACCTCACATATTACTGAAATGGCAAACATTAAAATGCCAAAAGACCTTTCAGAAAAAATATACAGATGAGTCAAGTTCATTTACTAATTTCACTTTCCTGGCTTTTCACTGAGTACTGGTGATAAGCTAATTTGATTACTGAGAGTCACTGGTCTGGTTTAGCTGTATTTAGAGTGTGGCAGCAATTTTATTTAGTTCCACAGTAGCAAAGAATGAGTAAATGTATTTCCCCAGTCTCAGTACCTTACAACAACGATTTCCTATTTTTTGTCTTGGAACCCTTTATTTTCTTTTTTAAAAAAAAAGTCTCTTAGATTGGTAAGATTACCAATGAATTATAAGATTACTCATCTCTAAGGTCTTATCATTTCAGGATGACTTTTGTTTATGTGGGTTATATCTATTGATATTTATCAGATTAGAAATTAAAACGGAGAAATTATGTTTCATAGGCAAACATTCCATTAGCTATGAGAGCTATGTCATCAACACATGTCATGTATCTTCTGGAACATTCTACCTACACCTATGAGAGATGAGTGCAAAAGTAAATAACAACTAGAAATATTATGAAAACAGTTTCAACTTTATGGATGCCATGAAAGGTCCTGGATCACACTTCGAGAAATGCTGACCTATAACTTGGAGAAGCCACATTACATTGTTTCACTACAAGTTTTCTTATTCTTGTCTTTAAAATATGTAGTATCTATTTTTCCTTCTCAGGTTAGGATAACTTTCTTTGCATTTTAGTCTAGGAATTCTGTAACTTATATTTTGGATGATTTGCAGGTTACTGCATTTAGTGGATAACATGCTTAGTTTTTGTCTATTTTTCTTTTCCCTCATCCAATGTAAGTTAAGGCATCCCCTGTAATTTTCAGATTTTAGGTGTTTACTTTCTATCTCTGCTTTCTACTCTTCCTAGTCCTAACTTGAAGGCATTTACATTTTCTCTCCCCTCTTCTTTTTTCTTTTCTTCTTTGCTTGCTTCTCTCTTTTAAGATTTAGTTCACTCAGAACTTAGCTTTTATCACTATCACCAACCACTGACAATGTTTTGAAAGTTGTCAGCTGTTCTCCGTAATGTTAACTCTTAACAAATCTGTACTAATAGAATCATGGTGGAACTGTGTGCTTAAAGGTTTTCTAAGTGCTGCACTAGCCCATAAGAAACAAGAACTTACTGTGGAAACTTTTAACCAACCCATTTAAATTTATTTGTTAATGTAAATTACCAAAAAGACTAACATTGAATGATTTCATCATATAAAACCACTCAGCTTCTAGTAGCAATTTATTCACTCAAAAACTATCTACATCTAACTCAATAAAAAGGCATGTTCTTATTATTCATTGAGAGCTATACAACTGACCATATGCAAGGATTTCTTATAAGATCACAGATAATTTAATTCTCTTTTAATCACAGAGTGAATGGGCTTTATTGGTTTAAATGAAAGCAAATTTGTCAGAAGTATTTAAAGGAATCATTCTGAAATAACAGACATTAGAGGTCAATAATCTCACCAAGTCAACTTATGTATGAGATGCCTTATCTGGTATGTAGTAGGAATTCAGTAAATATTAATTCCCTTTTATGGCCTGTCACACAGCTCAAGAAAAAAACAAACAGAAAAATACTCACTGCCATTAAGTCAATTCCAACTCATAGCAACCCCTCATTGGATTTCCAAGGCTGTAAATCTTTACAGAAGCAGACCACCTCATCTTTCTTCTGCAGAGCAGCTAGTGGGAGTGAACTACCAACCTTTTAGTTACCAGCCAAATGCCTAACCACTGTAGCTCTAGAGCAGCTGAAATAAGGAACCCAGATGTGATTACTCCTTCCTGACTGCTAGGCTGTATCTTTATTCTGAATGAAAAGCCCAATTGAGTACTGCATGAATTCTTATTCTATATAAACACAATTTATTTTATAAGGTAAATATTTATAAACAATTTATTCTATGTCCTGGAGTATATAATAAATTAAATACTATTTAATTCACTGAGTATATTACAATGACCTGTCTTAAAAGAGTGTACATTATAATGTGAATGGATTAGCATTTTTCTCAATTATAGGGTAGAATATTACTAAATATCTTAAGTTTTCAATATAGCAGTTTTCCCAAAGAATAGAAGTGGGGACAGAGGATTTCCTTCCCAAACTAGTTGTATCTCTTTGCCTGTCCATAATACATGGCTCCAACTAATGCCAGCATAAGAAAACACAGAGCACTAGTGTAGGAGTCCTAAGATATATGTTCTAGTCCTACACCTGCCTTACTATTGGATGGCCTTGGGCAAGCCTCTCTACTCTATTATGTCTACATCTGTAAAGTGGCTAATAGTGTCCTTGGCCAGTGCAAATGGTTAACATTCTCATTGATAACTGAAAGGTTGGAAGTTTGAGTCCGCACAAAGGAGCCCTGGAAAGAAGGAAGAAGGCCTGGTGATCTACTTCCAACAAATCAGCCACTGAAAACCCTAGGGAGCACAATTCTACTCTGACACACAAGGAGTCACCTTGAGTCTGGATCAACTCAAAAGCAATTGGTTTTTTAAAGTGACTCAGTCTATGCTGTTGCTATTGTTAGGTGCCATCAGTTGATTCTGACTCATAGCTACCTCATGTGTCAGAGAAACTGCCTCACAGGGTCTTCTTATCTGTAATCTTTACAGAAGCAGATCACTAGGTCTTTCTACTGTGGAACCCCTGCCTGGGCTCAAACTGCCAACCTTTCGTTTAATAGCTGAGAGCTTAAACATTGCACCACCAGGGCTCCTTATTCAATCTCACAAGACTACAGGAAATCTGGGTTTTGGTGGAAGCCTGTCACTATCTTACAATGATTCCTTAGACAAGCGGCTTTTTAAAATCTGCACTATACAGGGGTTGAATTAGATCACTGTCCCAAAGAGCCACTTTGGGAAAAGGTAAGCAGGGCAAAGCAGCCCCTCTTCTATCAGTTTTCTTAGGTTTCTAAATAGTGTATCATTTGAAGAATAAGTTCTACCAAAAATCAAAAAAGTTTGACAGTTTTATCCGAATTTCTTATAATGTGTTTGTAACAGGAAATGAAATACAAGATAAATTTTCAGCAAATTCTTTGGAGAAAGAGGGTTTTTTTCTTTTTTTTACCTTGCATCCTTCACAAGCATGAACTCCATAGTGGAAGCCAGAAGCTTTATCTCCACAGACACGACATTCAATTGCCATGAGGGAGTTGGAAGGCTCTTCATGAGGTTTATTATAGAGCTGAGTCTTTTCAGAATAGTAAGGCGGGGAGGCAGGCTCCACTTTGATTGCACCTGTGCACAGAAACATGTGAACAGATAGTTATCACATGGAAAACAATGCTGGAAAGACAGTAGGGCAAGTTACCATAGTGTACCCCCTCACTACTGTATTTTTATTATTTAAATGTAGAACACTGCAGAACAGTGAAAAAACTCTAGAGTTAAATCAGGGGAGAGTAGGCTTTGTCTACAGGCAAGTCATAACATCTCTGAACCTCACCTGCAAAAATAAAGCAGGGAAGGGATTTAAGACTGTGGTTCTTTTCATCTTAAAATTAAATTGAAGGGTTATATGCTCCAACACCCTGTTATACTCATGCTCCAACAGACAACATTAGTGTTTGAGAAAAGTAAGTTTATCTTGCTAATTAATGTACCATATTTGGCATTCATCACAATATTAAATATTTTTATTTAAATGTTGCATTTTAGAAGTGTCTTTAAACAACTCTTCCCACAGAAACTCCTTTGCTGTGAAAAGGTAATGAATGGTCTGCCCAGTTTGAAGGGCCATGCAAAGTTAAGAGGCAAGGTTACCACGAGTGTTCAGTAGAAAGAAGTAGTTTGTAAAATGATCTTTGATAGAGAGTGTGAGAACTTATGGAAAGTAGCTAGTACTTTTCTACTGGTTAGGATCAGGCCTATTAAATTTCCATATTAGGCTCTAACTGAAAACCACAAAGATAAATATAACCAAGTATATAATTTATCTGGGGAAAAAAAAAAACCCACCAAAACCTAACAACAACAAAAACTAGAAATACAGGAAGTTCTTACTGTCAAGGAATGGTTGCCAGTTACATAGTGGTGGCTGTGGAAAACTAGCAACTAGCACACAGAGAGATAAAGCACCACAGAAATACATTGTATCTTGAAAAGTGCAGTTTTAGATTTTCTTGAGTCTGATATTTTGATGGAATTTTAGTTAATGGAATGGAGGTTTATCAATATCCTGTGATGACAAAATTTAAATTTGTGCTGAAAACTAGGCATCAATGTTAAGCTTCTCAAACTGCAGGATTAGTAAAAATGGACTACAGTGAGAATAACTCAGTTATAATAAGTTACATGTGGAAACCTGGAACTGTTACTAAAGCGTAAGTGGCCAAAAGAATTCAAAGTTTGGATGATGGACTCTTAGCCTGGGATACAACTGGCAATGCAACCATGCCAGAAAATGCTCCTAGGTAGGAAGAAAGGAGGAAGGTGGGAGGGAGGGAAAAGGGAAAGAATGATCTAAGCATTTACACACCACCTTCCTTTCTGGCACACAGTAAATATCTAATATTTCAAGATAAGTGGATGAATAAATGAATGGTAAATGTCTTCTCTATGCAGTTCTGGTCTTTAGAACATGTATTTCAGAGTTATTGAGATATGAGTGCAAGTCCAGTCTTAGTAATCTGAAAAGTGAAAATAAACGTCATACTTTGATAGTCTTGGAGCTTCAGGTCATACTTATAGTCAGGCACCATTGGGTCTGCTCTTGTGAAGGGAATGTCTTCATAGTGTGGAGCAGAAAGGCTGGAGAAATCAACAGTGGTGAAGGGCTTGATGTCAAAAGAGTGAGAGTGATCATCCATTACAGAGAGGTCCATGGAGCCAATTCCAAAGTTGGTGGGCCAAAAGGGCATCTCTGTGTCAACCATGGTAATTCCTGAAATGGAAACAAGAAGAGTCATGAAGTTAATCCTGGAGATCACAGCCATCTTCTGTACAGAGTAAGAACCAACAGTCCTTGGTAAAGTGACTAATCTCATCTAGGTTATTACAATGACAGAAGAGAACATAACCACCTCAGTGCTATCCAGGTTGCTTTACTACAGGAAGGAAATCACCCCTTACCTGGTTACCACAGCCTGACTTGGTTTACCTGAAACTGGGTCACTATTCAAAACTGGTATACTAAGGCTGGCGGTTCAAACCCACCAGCCACTCCTCAGAAGGAAGATGGGGCAATCTACTTCCATAGTGATACTGCCTCGGAAACCCAAGGAGGGGTCGCTATGAGTCGGGTCCAACTTGACGGCACATAACAACAACAACAATCCGTATATTAGCACAGATGTGTATTTAGTTGTTTTCACTTTAAATGTCCTGTAAATAGTTCTCCTCTCATTATCTTCTATAGGAGATCATCAATTACATCTGTTAACGCTTGTTTTTAAAGACCACGGGGTTCTAGGTCAATTATGTTGTTGTTGTTGTTAAGTGCCGTCGAGTCGTTTCCAACTCATAGTGACCCCATGCACAGCAGAACGAAACACTGCCCGATCCCGCACCAGCCCCACAATCCCTGCTATACTTGAGCCCATCATCACAGCCACCACGTCAATCCATCTCGTTGAAGGCCTCCCCCTCTTTCGTCGCCCCAGGGACAACTCAGGGACGCCCAAAGCAGCAGGCCAGAAGAGCAGGAGAAAGGGGATTAAAAGCCAGGAAGCCAGACAGAGGTACAGTCAGCCACAGGGACCCAGGTGGTGGTGATAAGAGAGGTCTCCAACAGCAAGACAAACTTGTCTGTTGGTTTGTCCTACTGTGGTGACATGTAGACGTGAGTTTTGAGGCTAAGCCTCTGGTGTTTAAAACCCAGCGAGATGCACCTGGTGCACAGGTAACAGCCCAATTTATAGACTGAGACAGACTAGGAAGAAGGAAGAGGCTGTCCACTTCTCAAAGAATTGGCCAGGGAAAACCTTATGAAAAAGGTCAATTATACATATCCTAAATACTGTTCTCTTTAAAATGAAAAATTTAATACTCTATTAATGCTTTTTTATAATAGAAAAGCTGGCTGTGCACTAAAGCTAAGTAAATGAATGAATTCTTTAATTGCATTAAAAAATAATTTTAAAGTGATACTAAAATACTGCAAGTAATATTAAAATGAATCTTTTTAAAAAGTGAAGATTCCCTTCTGTACTATGAAAACTTACTCCAATATTTATTTTTTTAGTGGATATTGCTTTTCTTAAAGAGGAGAAAGTTTTCCCAGTAATGAGGACAGAAAGGTTAGTAATACATAGAAGAATCTGATTATAATTGAGAAAATGTCAAAATCAGAATCTAGTCCAGTATTAATTATAAGAGTCCCCAAATGAAAACAAAACAAAGATATAGTAAAAAATGAAATAAATAAACAAAATACACTATGGGTCCTAAGACACAAAATAGCTATTTCATAAATTACCTGATAAAGATGACAAATGCCACGTGTATTTTCCTAACTTTGAATTGTGGTCACAGTAAGGGAACTAGCACCCTGACAGGTTCTGGTTCAAAGTATTTAATGTGGACTTGTGACCCACTGGAGGGTGTAGACTTGAAAACCTTCCAACTTGTTGATCTAAAACCAGTTCACTATTCACAAGTGGTGCCCAAAATCAGTCACTAAGTATTTTAAATGTAAGTCTTTGGTCAAAACCACTAGTGGAGAGCTGTGTGAATTTAGGGTTGCTGACTCTGAGATGAAATAAATGCACAGCTCATAAACCCCAGGACTCCAGGCATTGGCTCATCTGTCTTGTTTGCAGTCATAAGCCCACTACCTAACAAAGGGCTTGGCTCATAGTAGGTACTCATTCATTATTTATTTATTAAATATTAAACGAATTGACAACTAAATTTGATGGCTGTGAAATTTTACCAGAAGGGCCGGGGCGGGGGAAAAGTAAACTAATATTTATTGAGTACCTTCCAGTAGGATTCACACTAAAGGCTGACTTGGAAATCCTACTCTCTATTAATTCTCTTCATTCTCTCATTGATGAAAAAGGTTTATGGAGGAAGGACTGCTCTCCTAGCTGTGTCTGGGAATGGATCTCTTGCTTTTTCTCAGCATGAAGAGCACTAATGAAACTTCTCTGAGTAAAATGAATCTGCTATGTCAATCTGCACCCATATCACAACAAAAAATTAAAAATTAAGTCCTCAGAATATCGGGATAGGGTGAGGGGACGCTAACTTTTGCACGAGATTAAAGATTAAAGATTTCAACTGTGGTCTTCATTAGAAAAACAAAGGGTCTTGAAAGCACAAATAAAGAGAACAGTACTGTGCTCCAGTGGTGCCAGGAGGGTTCATTAGGCACCGTTTGGGTTCACATGTCTGAGTATCTACATAAATAAGCACCCAAATAATCTTAAATTATCTGTGTTACAGTGTAAATACTGCACACCAAAGAGAAGAATGTGTGCTTGCAGTAGCTTGAAGGTCATACTGGGTTCTCAATGACATCAGAAAAGAGTTTGTGCTCTTGACGACAATGGTACCAATCAAACTGTGTCCTGTGTTTCAAAATTCATCTAAACCCACCCAACTCGGGTCACTTTGCCCATCTCCTCAGCATGCTTAACTTTTCACTTCTCTATCCTTTTTATTTTGGATAAATGAGTTTCATATAAAATATACCTCTTTTGTCTAGACTGCAATAGCCATAAAGGCAAATTTATCAGATATTTCTCATTATGGCTATTGCAAACATCTTTTGCATACAAAATAAGGTTTGACTATGTGAGTTAAAGGAGCCTGAGTGTGTACGTGGTTTGTGATTGACTGCTAACATAAAGGTTTGCAGTTTGAACCCACCCAGTGACTCTTTGGAAGAAAGGTCTGTTGATCTGCTGTAAAAATTACAGCCAAGAAAACCCTACAGAGCAGTTCTACTCTGCAACACATGGGGGGAGGAGGACGGAGTGCTTGCCATGAGGCCTCACTCACTGGCAACGCGTTTAGTTTTTTGTTTTTAACCAACACATTTGGTTTTTCTTGAATTAAAGGCAGGGATAGGCTTCTGCATGAATATTGGAAATGAATACAAGGATGCCAAAAATACCTAGGTTGCAAGAAAAATTGGTCCTCATCATTTTGCTACTTTAATTTTGTTTCATTTTTAGCATGCAATTTCAATGACTCACTATCAACGAAAGCCATGCTTCTTTATGCTGGATCATATCCCTAGGGGGGCATCTATTTTATTTAAAGATTTTTGGGAAAATTTTGTAACATTAAAATAGTCACTTATGTATTAAGGAACAGAAGAAAAAAATCATGTGAAATTTTAAGATATAATATAAAACTCTTAAAATTTTTTGTACTTGTAATATACTTCATGGTCCCAAAATGTTATGTTTTCACTGTCCTCTACTTTTAAGGGCTAAGGAGCCCTGGTGATATAGTGATTAAGTGCTTGGCTGCTAATTGTAAGTTTGGCAGTTCAAATCCATGAGCTGTTAAGGAGAAAAATGTGACTGTCTGCTTCCGTTAATATTTGCAGCCTTGGAAAATTTATGGGGGCAGTTCCATTCAGTCCAACAGAGTCACTACGAGTCAGAATTGACTTGACAGCAATTGAGTACTGTTTTTGTTTTCTAATGCTGCTATAACAGAAAATACCACAAATGTTTGGCTTTACCAAATAGGGATTTCTTCTCTCACAGTTTAGAAGGCTATAAGTCTTAGTTCAAAGTGCCAGCTCTAGGGGCTCAGTGAAGGCTCCTCGACCTTGACTTCAGCTCTGCCTCTTGCTCTTGGTCCATTGGAGCTGGAGGCATCTTTTAACTCAGGCAGCTGGTGGCTACTGAGGCTGACAAACCCAAGGTCAACAAGTAAAGTGGCACAGTCCCAAGATTAGCACGCAACACGGCAGGCCAGTAGCTCAAGTCTAGAAATAGTCCCAAGATCAGCAGGCAACATGGCAGGCCACTGAGATGAAGACTTGGCCAAATGTAGGATCTCAATGTGCCAAAACCTCAAGATTCTTCTCAAAGTTTCTTCTTACACAATGGAAGCAGACCATATCCCTAAGGGAACTAGGGAACTACTCAGCTGCTCACAGAAGATTCCACCACGGAATTGATGATCAGTCTCATCATGGGGAATAACTATATCCAGCTGCCCAGCCTCTCAAAATCAGGCCCAGCCAAGTTGACACATAACACATTAAGGCCATAATGGTCCAAGACTTGGAGAAGCACTTACCTATAGGATAAATTAAAATAGGTCTTGACATTCAAGACCTTCCCTGGCACAGCCCTAAAATGTCATGGATCACAAAAGTCCAATCCACAATCGGTCATGAGGCAATGGTGCAGAATTGAGCAGCACTTTATTATGCTGTGCATGTAGTCATCAATGAGTCAGGGGTCAACTTGACAGCAGTCAACAAAAACAACAATTTTCCACTGCTTATCCCGGACCTCACTCCCTTTCTGGGCACATCCTGTGAGTAGGGGTGCATACTACTTGCCAGGTTAAACACGCTCTGCATCTTCTAGTCTGCTAGTCTTTGCTCATATTGTTTCCTCAGAGTGAAATACTCTCTTTCTTACCCCTTATCTCTACATGTCACAGTCATACTTGTCTTTCAAAGCCCAGTCCAAATGTCACTTTCTCCATGAAAACTCCCATGAATTCTCCAAGTTAAAAAAAAAAAAAACCTTCACATCCCTGTGTTACCAAAGCACTTTGTACCCATCTTTTAATTGTGATAGAATACTTGGATAAATGTATCCACTATTAGACTTCAAATTCTGGGGCAAAGGGTCAGTATGTTATCATTCTTTTTTCTCTTTAGTCCCTCTGCACAAAGTCCTTTATTCCTCTGCTGTTTACTCAATGCTTGCCAACTGAATATTCAAGTGTAGCATGAGTTTCCATTTTGCTGTGAAAAATGGAAAAATAAAGATATTTTCTCAATAGCTTGGTTGAGCTAGGACTTGAGCATGCCAGAAAAGATGTTCATTGTCAATATTAAAATAAAACACGATTTAAACTATAATCCCCCCGCCACCACCAACTCAGTTTCTCTCATTTGATGATTACAGAAAGAAGATAGGGTCCTAGAAGGTAACTTTTTTCTTTTCCAAGTAGAAAGGGCAAAACAAGAGAGAAAAATAGTCTGTCTCTCCACCTCCAGGAAACACAGCGCCCAAATACACATTCTCCCTTCCTCCCTCCCCTTCTCCCTTTTCTCTTGTTCTGGGACACACTGACCTAAACAATATTATTCTATAAACCATAGTTACTGGGAGGCATAGTGGTTCCCTAGACAGTTCATTTTATTTTGACTTAAGAGATAGGTACTCCTAATTTTGTCTCTAGAAAATATAAGCTACTGTTTCTGCCAAACTGTAAGCTGAGTGTAGGTGTTTTCTGTTACTCCATGCAATTGCCCATGAAAGAACAAATGAACAAAATATTTGCATGAACAACAGCCCTTCTCAGGAATAAGTAACAGTGTCTTAGCTTTCCAGCTGGATGACACTGAGTAGGGTTACATTAGGGCATGTCCATGAATTTCACAACCTTCAGTGCATTTCAAGCAGGTAAATGTATCTAGGCAGACCTTGTGAGGCAGGAAAGGAATTTGTGCCATTATCTTAGACTTTCAAGCTTGGCTTTAAGCATTATGAACAGACTTTTTTTTTTTTTTTAATAATAATTGTGGTAAAAATACATTTAACACAGTATTTGCCAATTCCACATTTTTTACATGTAGAGTTCAGTGACATTGATTAATCATGTTGTACAGCCACTACCTGTATCCACTGCCAAATATTCTATCACCATTAACAGAAACTCACTGCTTTCTAAACAATGATTTCTTCCTTCTACTCTCTCCCGCGTCTGGTCATCACTAATAAAGTTTGGCCTCTCTGTGCTTGCCTATTCGAGGTATTTCGTATAAGTGGGCTCATACATTATTTGTCCTTTTGTGACTGACTGACTTCACTCAATGAGCAGACTTTTCACAGTACTCCAAGGTACCATGTATTTCAAACAAAAGTACAACCAGTGTCATGTAAAAATAACTTCTTTAATCTGACAGGCATTATTATTGAGGGGTATGGAGGTGAGTCAGAAAAGATCTTAAATTCTAAAATCAAGTACTACCTTACCATTTGGAGTTTTATGTTATCTCATGTTGTTCAGGTACCTAGTGCCACTCTGACAAGAAATATACCACAAATGGGATGGCCTTAACAAACAGGAGTTTATTCTCTTACATTTTGGAGGCTTTAAGTCCAAGTTCAAAGTGTCAGGCTCTAGGGGCTGGGTGAAAGTCCCTCAACCTTGGGGTCCAGCTCTGCCTCCTGCTCCCAGCCCACTGGAGCTAGAGGTGTTTCTTCACTCAGACAGCTGCTGGCTGCTGAGGCTGAGAAGCCCCAAGGTTGACAAGTAAAAAGGCACAGTGTTACCAAACCACATGGCAGGCCATTAACTTAAGTCCATTGTAAGACCCAAGGTCGGCAGAGCACAGCAGGCTGCTGAGCAACGACAGGGCTATATGCAGGATCCAAGCGTGCCATAGGCTAGAGATCATTCCCAAAGCTGCTGCTTATATATGGGAAGCAGACCACATACCTAAAGGCAGCTACTCAGCTGCTTGTGGTAGATCCTATCATGGAGTTGATTGCTAGTCTCATCATGGGGAATAACTACCACCAGCTGCCCAGCCACTCAACCAGGCCCAGCCAAGTTGACACACAAACATAACCATTGCACATGTAAAGAGAAAAGAAAATCTTCTATTCTAATAGCTTGGGGAAAATGTTGCATCCCCTCAATAATTGCATTAGTTAACATTTATAAAACCCTAAATCTTTGGTAGGATATTTAAAATGTCTGCCTACCAAAGGCAGACATTCTTTACAAGTTAAGCTGAATTCCATAGGGTTTCCATTGGCTGATATCTGGAAGTTTATCACCAGGCTTTTTCTCCTAGTCCGTCCTAGCCTGGCAGTTCTACTGAAACTTGCTCAGCTCAGAGCAGCATGCAAGTCTCCACTGACAGATAGGTGTTGGCTACGCATAAGATGAATTGGTAGAACCCTGGTCTCACATGGAAAGAGAAAATTCTACCACGATAAAAACCATTTACTGGATGACAACTTATAAGAGAAGAAAATGCAGGAAAAATAAATCTGTAATATAATTGGTTTCTAACCAAAATAATAAAATCTGCATTAATCAAAAGGTTTAGGGAACATGGAGTTTTGATTAATTGAATAGTCTTAAGAAACTATTGTATTGGTCCATATTTTTACATAATCAGTACAGAGACATACTCTGCTTGTTTGTTTGCTTTTTGCAATTTGTTGCTCTGAACATTAATCAATGAACCCAGGCCAGTAGGTGTCTGATGGCCTGGGTTCAAATCCTGCCTACTGCTTGCTAGTTGTGTAACCTCTTTATACTTCATTATCCCCATCTGTAAAATACAATATTGCCTACCTCATAGAGTTGTTGTGAGGATTAAATTAGATGTTATATACAAAACATGTAACACAGGCCAAACAATAACTCCTGAAAAAATACAGTTTTTACTACTACTAGTAGTACTTTTAAAAAATATTAGTTAGCAGAGTACTAGAGTCTTATAAAAGGTGGGCTAAAAGCCTCTATGCTACCACTAGGGGACAGGAAGAGGAAGAAACAGAAGCAAAGTCTATTGTTCAAGCAGGACTACGCCTAAAACAGATGTCCTGTTTTAAAGATCTCTGGAAAAGGAGAGTCCACAGCTTCTCTTGGTTACTCATTCTAATGCTTAATAGCTCTTTTGTAACCAGGAAAGTCTATGTCTTATCTGGCTTTTCCCAACTGTGTTTTACACAGTTAATTATTTTCCTTTAAAAACAATTTTTTAAAAAATTGGTGATGGAATAAATTTTGGCAATGCTAGGTTAAGCAAGGTTAAATATAGCTTTACTGCAGGACTTGTTGGATTAATATGCTAATGATTCTTGAGTATATCCAAAAGGGAGGGGAGGGCATAGTATGCAACAATTGAGGAATATGTTTGATGGAAAATAGTCTGTGAAATGATAGTAATGCTGGAGTTTGTGACTATCTTTCTGTGTGTTTTGTTTTCTATTTTCAGTCGAGATGGAAAATATATAGTTATCATCCTCTGCACAGCTGCCATTTGCCATATGTAATTGAAAAGTGTTATTAAGTTGTCCCTCAGCTTTTCATGAACTTCAGAATGATCAAGGTCAAAGATTTATATTGTTCAAAATACAACAAACCCATGAAAAAAAATGACTTCCTACTTAGACCACAAAAAAAGAAATCATAGTAAGGACTAAAGTCCTTTCCATAGAGATTATCCTAAAAGCATCCAGACAGAGGGAAAAAAAAAACAACAAAAAAGCTGTCCCATATGAAGAGTCAGGAATGACAGTGGCATTGAACTCAACAGCAACACTAAAAAACCAAACTCACTGCTATGGAGTTGTTTCCCCTCCTTGGGTTTCCAAGGCACTATCTCTATGGAAGTTGATTGCTCAATCTTTCTTCCAAGAGATGGCTGGTGGGTTTGAATTGAATTTGACTCCTGGTTAACAGTCAAAATGCCTTTGGCACTTTGCCACCAGAGCTCACTGGGAGCTAGAAAATAATTAGAGCAATGCCTTAGAAATTCAGGGGGGAAAAAAAAATCCAACTCAGAACTTTATAGTCAGCCAAGCCACCAGCCAAGTTGTTGTTATGTGTCGTGGAGTCGGACCCAACTCATAGCAACCCCTCCTTGGGTTTCTGAGACAGTATCACTACGGAAGTAGATTGCCCAACCTTCCTTCCGAGGAGTGGCTAGTGGTCTTGAACCACCAGCCTTCTGGTTAGCAGTCAAGTGCCTTAGGCACTACACTACCGGATCTCCTACCAGCCAAGAGTGAGTATAATAAAGACAGTTTCAAAAATCTAAGGTCTCAAAAAAAAAAATACCTTCCATGTGCTCTTTCCCAGAGTTCCCCACCATAACAAAGAAAAAGGAAAAATTGGGATACAGGAAACAAAGGATCTAAACACAGAGAGAAGTAAAAGGAAGTTCTAAGACAATAGCTACAGAGTAGCCTAGAAAGAATGAGTGGGAGGTTGAAGACTTCCATGTGGGATTACTTGATAAACAGATTACATGATGTGTTTGACCACTTTGAGAGGAGTTTTTATTACTCTGACAGAGTTTGAGAATGAACTAGTGATGGGATACATATAAGAAGAACCACAACAAAAATGAGCAATTACTTAGTGCAAAAAAAGAAAAAAAGAAGAATTATTCTTAAAAATAAATAGCTGTACAGGGCACCATGAGTTGGAGCCCACTTGAAGGCAATTTACAACTAACAATATACAGGGCAGGAAACAGACTCAATGCATACTGCCTGGCTCAACAGAAAGCAACACTCTCAAAGTTAGTACAATGTAAACATGGTCAACTGACTTAACCCAAAATAATAAATAACTGCACTGTAAAGATGGGGGGTGAAGGGGAAGTATGTGTTTGGGGAAAGGAGTGCATGAGGGCTAAATTATTTTCTACAATAGAAAATCACCCGGTAATTAAAAAGAAGGAAAGGGAGGGGGAGAGGGAGGAAAGAGGGGGAGGGGGAGGGAGAGGGGAGCAGGAGGTAGAGGGTGTGGTTAGAGTTCACTCAGAGGAAAGGCCAGGTGATCTACTTCCGAAAAATCAGCCATTGAAAACCCTGTGGAGCACAGGTCTACTCTGACACACACTAGGTCACCACAAATCAGGGTCAACTTGAAGGTAACTGGTGCTTTTTTGTTGTTTGTATTATTATTGATTATCTTAAAAGAGACATATAAAAATATCCACAGTAAACATCTTTGTATTTTTAAATCTTCCTCCTGTTGCTATTACAGCATCATCAAAAGTATTTTATATGAAAGTATTTGACACAATTTGGAACTCATTTATTATTTTAAAGACCACTTAACGAGGAAGGAAATAAAGAGTTATTAAACTGATGAAAAATATTTATAAAACAAAACAAACAAACAAAAAAACCTAGAGTAGCTATCATACTTAATGGTTAAATATTTAAACTTTTCCTCCTGAGTCAGGAATAAAATAAGGATGTCAGCTATCACCACTTCTACTCAACACTATAATGGAGATCCTATCCAATAGAAGGGGACAAATAGGCACGGAATTGGAAAGAGAAAAACAAGACTAACATTACTCACACATGACATGGATATATTTTCAAAGAAAGAAAACTACAACTCCTCTCCCTGTTCTAATAAATAAGAGAATTTAGTAAAAGTTGCTGGATACAAGGTCAATATTCAAAAATCAATTGTATTCCTATAAGCCAGCAACAAATAGAAAGGGAAATTTAAAAATGATTGCTGCCATAGCACTAGAAACATCAAATACCTAGGGAAAAAAATCAGTCAAAATACATGTACTACCTCCATGCTGATAACCAAAAAAAAAAAAGGAAAAGAAAATTAAAAGATACCTAAACAAATAGAGCTTTGGAGAGCTCTGGTGGCACAGTGCCTAAGGCACTTGACTGCTAACCAGAAGACTGGTTGTTCAAACCCACCAGCCACTCCTCAGAAGGAAGGTTGGGCAATCTACTTCCATAGTGATACTGCCTCAGAAACCCAAGGAGGGGTTGCTATGAGTCGAGTTTGACTGGACGTGTGCATTTGTTTTTTTGTTTTGTAAACAAATGGAGAGAGCTAGACCATGTTAATGAATTGGAAGGCTCATTATTGTAAAACTGTCAATTCTTCCCAAATTCACCAAAAAACCCCCCCGGTTGTTATGGCGTCAATTCTGACCCACAGTGACTCCACATGTGTGAGTGGGACTGTGCTCCATAGTTTCCAATGGCTGATTTTTCTGAAGGAGATCACCAGGCCTTTCCAAGGTGCCTCTGGGTGGATGCAAACTCTCACACTTTTTGTTAGCAGTCAAATGTAGAAACCATTTGCACCACCTAGAAACTAAATTATCTACCAATTCAACAAATTCCAATTAAAATCCCAGCATTTTTGTGTGAAAATTCACATGCTGGGTCTAAAACTTATATGGAAATTCAAAGAGCCAACAGTAACCAAAGGAATCTTGAAGAGGAAGAACAATGCTGCAGGACTTTTACTACTAAATGTGAAGATCTGTTATTACTATTTTTTAACTTTTTATTGCGATTTGAGTGAAACTTTACTGGGTAAATGTTTTCCATTCAACAATTCATACACCGTTTGTTTTGTGACATTGAGTGTAATCCCCACAATGTAACAGCATCTTCCCACTTCCTCCCTGCATTTTTCCCTTTGTCTTCTCTTCCCCTCTTGCCTTCTGAGCTTTATCCTCGGACAAAAGACGCTCTTTTGATCTCATATGGTTGGTTGTTCTAAGGAGTGCATACCTCTCTGGTGTTACTGCTTACTGTGTAGGCCTGTCAACTGTTTGGCTGTAAGTTGACCCATGGGGATGAGTCAGTTCCAGGTTTGGAGGGTGGCTAAGGGCCACGGTCTCAGGAGTTCCAACCTTCTGTATCAGACCAAAAAAAACTGGTCTTTTTATCATGAGTTTGAATTTTGTTCCACATTTTTCTCCCACTTTATCCAGGACTGCCTTTTGTGAGCCTTTCCAAGCTGTCAGCAGTGGTAGCCAGGCATCATCTGGTTCTTCTGGTTTTATGGTTACGGAGGCTGGGGTTCACATGGTCTGTTAGTCCTCTGGACTAACTGTTTCCACGTGTCTTTGATTTTCTTCACTCTTCTTTGCTTCGAACAGAAAGTTGCACCTTAGATGGCTGCTCACAAGGAGACCCCAGTCACTACTTACCAAAGTAGTGATGTAGAACACTGCCTTTGTGGACTATGTTATGCCAATTGATCTTGATGTCCTTGGAGACCACAGTCCTGAGCCCTCAGGCCCAGTGACTCATTCTCTCAAGGTGTTTGGTTATGGCAAAGGAGTTTTCTTAACTTTCTCCCTTTTATGCTCTACTATATTCATGGATATATTTGCAGCATATATAAATATGTATGTAGAAATACTCTCTGTCAAACCTTCCATGGGTGTAGTCCTATTTGCCTTCCAACACCTGTTCAGTTTACGTGTCTATCTATTTATCTACTCATAGATTGTTATTACTGTTATTACAGGATTGTGTATGTAGTATTTACCTTTGTTGCCTTAACTCTTGTGCTTCTCCGAGTGCCTTCTTTTGTCTTCATCATTTTATGCTGACCTCCCCCTTACTGAATATTGCCTTTCCCTTCACCCAAGTTAATACGTGTCTACCCTCTAGTTTGTGATTTACCCTCCCTCCCTTCTTACTCCTAGTAACCTTCAAAGAATGTTTCTTTTAGTGTGTAAACCTTTTGTTGAATTTTTATAATAGTGGTTTCACGTAATATTTGTCCTTTTGCGATTGACTTATTTCACTCAGTATAAATGTCCTTGGGAGCTCTGGTAGTGTAGTGCCTTAGGCACTTGACTGCTAACCAGAAGGCTGGTGGTTCAAACCCACCAGCCACTCCTCGGAAGGAAGGTTGGGCAATCTACTTCCATAGTGATACCGCCTCGGAAGCCCAAGGAGGGGTCACTATGAGTCGGTTCGGACTCGATGGCACATAACAACAACAACAACATAATGTCCTTCAGTTCATCCAAGTTTTAAGATGTTTCACAGATTCATCATTATTCTTTAATGTTGCATAATATTCCATTGTGTGTATGTATCATAGTTTGTTTATCCATTTATCCATTAATTGTGAATAATGCTGCTATGAATATGGGTATGCATATGTCTGTTGATCTCACAACTCTTTATTTCTCTAGGATATATATCTAGGACTGGGAGTGCTGAATCATACAGTATTGCTATTTCCAGCTTTTCAGGGAAGCACCATACTGTTTTCCACAGTGGCTATACCATTTTACACTCCCATTAGCAGTGTATGAGGGTTCTGGTATCTCCACACCCTTGCCAGCATTTGTTGTTTTCTGGCTTTTTTTTTTTTTTTTTTTAAACTTTGTTATTATTGCTGGGGTAAGCTGATTATCTCATTGTTGTTTTGATTTGCACTTCTCTAATGGCTAATGAGTGCAAGCATTTCCTCACGTATTTGTTAGACTCCTGGATATCATCTTTGGTAAAATGTTGTTCATTTGGTAAAAAGATTGTTTATCTTTTTATTGTTGAGATTTTGAAGTTTTCTATAAGTTTTAGAGATTAATTCTTTGTCTGGTATGTCATTGCCAAATTTTTTTCCCTGTCAAGACCTATTATAAAGCTAAAGTAATTAAGACAATATGTGTATTCGTGCAAAGGAGAAAAACAGATCAATGTAACAGAAAAGCAAGTCCAGAATCTATCCCACACACGTATAGTCACCTGGTTTATGACAAAAATGCCACTGCAATGTGGTGGAGAAAGAATGATCTTTTCAATAAATGTGATAGATCAAATGGACATCCATATGGGAAATTTAATCAACCCTACTTTACATCGTACATTAAAGTCAGTTCCAAGTGGGCTGCAGATCTAAATATTAAATACGAGAACATTTTATCAACCATAGAGTGAACGAAGATTTCTTCAACAATACATTAAAAGCACTTAACATTCATGAAATGAAAATGAAATAAGTGGCTAAAGCACTTGACTGCTAACCAGAAGGCTGGCGGTTCAAACCCACCAGCCACTCCTCGGAAGGAAGGTTGGGCAATCCTACTTCCGTAGTGATACTGCCTCGGAAACCCAAGAAGGGGTCACTATGAGTCGGGGCCGACTCGACGGCACCTAACAACAACAACAACAAATATCAGTATTAAAAAAACTTCTGTGTATAAAGTGAATAAAAAAGCAACCCACAGAGTGGGTGAAAAAAATTGCAACGTATGTATCTGACAAAGTATGCTCTAGAAAAATATTTGACAATCAAGAATTCCTATCTAAAGTACCCAGAAGAAAAACAGGCAAAAGACTTGAATGTCATAGTAAAGGACAAACAAATGGAAAACAAATATTTAAGGCATTTAACTTACTATGAATCAGGGAAAGAAAAATTAAAATGACAATATGATATAATTACACATACACCAGATGGCTAAAATGAAAAGACAGAAAAAAATGCTAAGTGCTGATGAAGACATGGAGCTACTGGAGCTCTCATGCACTGCTGGTGAAAATATAAATTGGTACAACCATGTTCAGAATGGGTGGCAGTATCTACTAAAGCTAAACACATGCTATGGTTCATATACATATCCAACAGAAATGCATATGCTTGCTCACTAGAAGAATAAGAACATTCATAGCAGTACTACGTGTCATACAGGAAACCGCTCAGATGCTCATCAACAATATGATAAATACGTATAGTGTGGTACACTTACACAATGAAACATTATACAGTAATGAGAATAAATGAACTATAGATATACAAAGGAGCTCTGGTGGCATAGTGCCCAAGGCATTTGACTGCTAACCAGAAGGCTGGCAGTTCAAATCCACCAGCCACTCCTTGGAAGGAAGACTGGGTGATTACCTCCATAGTGATACCATAACCCAAGGAGGGGTCGCTATGAGTCAGATCCGACTAGACGACAGTGAGTTTGGTTTTTTTTTTTTTGGTTTTATAGGTATAATTAAGGGAGCTCTGGTAGCATAGTGGCTAAGACACTTGCCTGCTAACCAGATGGCTGGCGGTTCAAACTCACCAGCCACTCCTCGGAAGGAAGGTTGGGCAATCCTACTTCTGTAGTGATACTGCCTCGGAAACCCAAGGAGGGGTCGGGTTTGGCTCGTTGGCACATAACAACAACAACAACAAGGTATAATTAAAACCAAATTCACTGCTGTTGAGTTGAATCCTACTCATAGCAACCCCTCCTTGGGGTTCCGAGGCGATATCTCTGTGGTAGTAGATTGCCCAGTCTTCCCTACACTCAACAATTTAAGATTAATCTCATAAACAAATGCCAAGCAAAAGAAGCCAAGACACCAAAGAGTAAACAATGTATAATTCTACTTACATAAAACATTTATTTATATGTATATAAAGACAGGCAAAACATTTATTAATATTTATATAAAAACAAAAACTGCTATGAGTTAGAAATTAGAATAGTCAGGGGGATTCTGGAGTTGTAGTATTGTTCTGTTTTTTTAATCATACAGTATGTTAATTTATGCTTTGGGAACTTCTCTCTATGTATGTTACATTTCAATAAAAAGGTTTAAATAAGAGAGAATGTTTCATAAGGATCACTAGGGAGTATGGAGGTGAATGGAAGAAAACATGTAGATCAACAAAATAAGGCAACAAAAACTCTTTTATTTGTTATAAAAGGATTGTTATATAATTTCTAGGGTATTCATTTAAAAATTATCTAATTCAGAAGTTCTAAAAGAGTACTAACATTAGTTTTAAACTACCTGTGTTTTCTAATTGGTTTCCTTGCACAATAAAGACTAACCAAGGTCCTCAAATCAGTGTAAAAGGGCTGGTAAAAGTTTGAAGAATGCACATTTTATCCTAAAGAATGAATATGTATTAAAAGTTATGCTTTTGGATAAAAGAGTGCTGGGTTCTGGCAATAGATGGTGGACTAGGCAGAAAGACTGTTGAAGAGAAAGACTCTCTTCAACAAAGAAAAGGGAAACCAATTAACACAGACACAGAAGATAATCCTGGCC
>NW_006922019.1:354574-382527 GCF_000298275.1 Orycteropus afer afer
TAGATACACTCCTTGGAGAGAACAATCATTGAGAAAGAAGGGCTGCCTATGCACAGGGAGACAGCTCAGGGGGCAGGAGTCCCTGGAGGGATGGATACTGGGAAGGGGTAACTATGAGGAGGAAGTGGGAAGGGAGCTGTTGCATTGTGGTAAACTGTGGTCAATGTCATGAGACAAAGTATAGGTAAACTCCTGTATGGAAAGTGAATTGGCTCTGTAAATCTTCACCCAAATCACAATTACAAAAAAAGAAAAAAAAGTTATGCTTTTGCTATAGAATTGATATGTTTGAGTTGTATGTAAGATCTATTCTGCTTTACAAGGACACTGAATATTTTTCAATTGTTTTATTGTGATATATATGTAAATACACACACACACATATAAATAACAAAATATCTGCAAATTCAACAATTTTGCATCTCCAATTCAGTGGCATTGCTTATATTCATCATATTGTACAACCATCACCACTATCCTTTCCACATTATCCTGTCACTACTAACAGAAATTCAAGGCCCCCTCAACTAAGGATCTCCTTTTCCCTTCCCTCCTATTCCTGATAACTACAAACAAACATAAAGAGCTCTGCTGATGCAATGAGTAAGGCATTTGACTGCTAACCAGAAGGTTGGCAGTTCAACCCACCAGTCACTCTGTGGATAGAAGACTGGGCAATCTACTTTCGTAAAAATGTACTGCCTCAGAAACCCAATGGGGGTTGCTATGAGTCAGAACTGCCTTGATGGTAGTGCGTTTGTGTTTTGGTTTGGTATGAATAAATATTGGTCTCTAAACAATTGCCCATTTCATATAAGTAAGACTATATAGTATTTGTTCTTTTGTAATTGATTCACTTTATTCAGCATGATATTTTGAAGATTCATCTATGTTGTGGCATATTATCAGGATTTCATTTCTCTTTATGGCAGAGTAAGATTCCATTGTTATGTCTCATATTTTATTTATCCATTCATCTCGACAGACATTTAGGTTTCTTCCACTTTTTGGCTATTATGAACATCGCAATGAACACTGGTATACAAGTATCTGTGTTCCTTCTAGGACACTATATTTTGAAACAATGCAGGAGATTTTATTCTGAATACTAAAGCCTACATCAGGAGTCCTGTATTTGGAAAGTTAATATGCTTGGGTTAGTTGCCTTTTGAAATATTTCACTGAAATGAAATAAAGTCCAAGATACCAGTTGCACGCTAATTATTTAACTCTTTTTGTATCAACAGCCTAATTTATAAACCTTGCTTCTTGGAAGAGTTATCATTATATTTTATTACAGGGTTTCTCTTCCCCAAACCTTTCCTTGTTTTACTTTTCTTTGGTATGTTTCTTTTTCACCATGTTTAAGCATAATACATGTTTGGTTGGTAATATATAACCACAAACAGTTCAAATCAATATAACAGATTACCTAATTCTATATGCAAGGCATTTTTCTGGCATCACAGGAAATATATTACAATGTACTTTTTGATTTTCAGAAGCTTGCAAAGGTGGAAGATGTTTAAGAGCAGAAGGAAGTATAGAGACTAACCTAGACACAGAGACAATAAGTGCTCTAGAAAAATAAAGGAGAAAGAGACTAGTGTATTCTAAAATAATCAGGGATAGCTTCCTGGGAGAGATGGGTTTGAATTACATGGTCCCAGTGGGATGAATAGCTCTGGTGGAGTAGTGCCTAGGGCATTTGACTGCTAACCAGAAGGCTAGCAGTTCAAACCCATTAGCCACTCCTTCGAAGGAAGACTGGGCAATCTACTTCTGTAGAGATATCACCTCGGAAATCCAAGGAGGGGTCGCTATGATTTGAATCCGACTCAACGGCAGTGAGTTTGGTTTGGTTTTTGGTTTAGTGGGATGAATAGGATTTGCATTGCTCTTAGTACAGATATTCCAAGGAAAAGGTACTTATATTCCTATTCTCCAGTATGCTCCCTCTGTTACCTGTGATTGCTTAAGAATAATAAATAACTACATATATTATCAAAAATAAGATGTACACTTGAAAACGGAATTGGTTTCTACTGAGTCAACTGTGTCTTATGCAGTGGTGGTTACAAGTGTGATGGCAGCATATAAAGATGGTAGCATATAAAGTTACATAAAGAGTTTTATTTTTTTTCCTTTTCTGTGGAAATGTGACCACATCTAGGTCAAACTCATACTTTGGCTTTTACTAGGATATTTTAATCAGACATTCTATATAATAAGTCTATAATTTTAAAGGCAGGGTTTTAGATAAAGGGTAAGATAATATCCAATTATCTTAAATTAACAATATTTAATTACTAATGCAAAGTGAAATAATAAGAATAATGAACATTGTACTTTTCCCTAAAGAAGTGACTTGATCAAAAGAAGTAAGGGGAGCCACAGTGCTCACATGTCTGGAACATGGGGAGGGTATTAAGACTCTTGTTTCCTGAGTTTTGCCAATGGTTGTTTGCCAAAAAAAGTAAATGAACCTTGGTTTCTTTCTTCTGGAACTATAATTAATAACGTGTATCCTTCAGGAGCTCTGGTGATGCTGTGGTTAAGGCACTGGGCTGCTAACCAAAAGGTCAGTGGTTTGAACCCACTGTTGCCCCAAGGGAGAAACATGAGGCAGTCTGGTTCCATAAGGATTTACAACCTTGCAGTTCTACTCTGTTCCATATGGTCGCTAGGAGTTGGAATCGACTGGATTGCAGTGGGTTTTGGGTTGTTTTATCTATCAGATAAGGAACTTTGATGATACAGGGGTTGAAGAATTTGGCTGCTAACCAAAAGGTCAGTAGTTCGAACCTACCACCAGCCAGTCTGTGGCAGAAAGATGACGCAGTCAGCTTCCTTAAAGATTTACAGCCTTGGAAACCCTATAGGGCTGTTCTACTCTGTCCTATAGGGTAGCTATGAGTCAGAATCGACTCCATGGCAGTGGGTTTTGGATTTATCAGACAATATCTATTCTGAAAAATAATAAGGAAAAGATTAACATGACAGTAAGCAATAACTTCAACCTAATTAACTATGGTGACAAAAACTTTTGATAGCATGGATAATGAAAATCTGTATTATCTCAAAGTGATAACTTCCATTTTAAAGGCAAGAAGAAGACAGAATCAACATCCATTAAAACTCAAAAACTCAGTGCTGTCGAGTTGGACGTGACTCATAGAGACCCCTCCTTGGGTTTGCAAGGCGATATCACTACAGAAGTAGATTGCCCAACCTTCCTTCCGAGGAGTGGCTGGTGGGTTTGAACCACCAGCCTTCTAGTTAGCAGTCAAATGCCTTAGGCACTATGCCACCAGAACTCCTAGGCACCTATAACATATCAGGTACTGAACTAAATGCTGTGTATATTGGATATTAGTTATGTAATCAGCTGATAGGCTTTTTTTTTAAGCAGGGCTAGCAAGTAAGTCTGTTGGAGCTTCAAATGAATACCAGAAATATAAAAAACTTGGGTAATTTACCAAGAAGGCAGGGATTTGCATAATTCACAAACTGAATATTCAAATCAATCAATGTCATAATAGTGCAAGCAACTCTAAATTACACATAGTTCAAAGAGATTTGTATCTGCTTTGTGCTATCTGTAGTTTGTTGGTTTGTTATGAGTACTGGTTTTAGGATAATATTCAGCATACCCTAAACCTCTGTTTGTACTTACTAGGCACATTGCAGTCCATGACCTCACCAGCACTGACAGACCTGAGGAAATCAGCTCGGATACCTATTATGTTCTAGACGTTTGTGGAATAAAGAATAAGAATAAAACATAAGTCTTGTCCTTGTTGTTGTTGTTATGTGCCATCGAGTCAGACCCGACTCATAGCGACCCCTCCTTGGGTTGCTGAGGCAGTATCACTATGGAAGTAGATTGCCCAACCTTCCTTCTGAGGAGTGGCTGGTGGGTTTGAAACGTCAGCCTTCTGGTTAGCAGTCAAGTGCCTTAGGCACTACGCTACCATCTAGTGCTGCTATAACAGAAATACTATAAATAGGTGACTTCAACAAATAGAAATTTATTCTCTCATAGCTTGGGAGACTAGAAGTTTGAATCAGAACATCAGCTCTAGGAGAAGCCTTTCTCTCTGTTGGCTCTAGAGGAGGGTCTTTGTGTCTTTGAGCGTCTGCTCTTGGGAGATCTCCATGTGGCTTGGCATCTCTCTTCCCTCATCTCTGCTTCTCATGCTTGTGTGCTTATTAATCTGTTTTTATATCTCAAAAAAGACTGATTAAAGACACACTTCATATTAATCCTGTCTCATTAACATAACAAAACAACCTACTCACAATGGGATTATAACTAGAAACACAGGGGTTAAGATTTACAACACATTTTTTTAGGGAAACAATTCAAACCATAACAGATATTATAGCACTATATTCTTTCATTTAATAAGTATTAGTGAGGAGAAGTCCCTGGGTGGTGCAAATGGTTAATGTGCTCTGCTAAATGGTTGGTGGTTTGAGTCTAGCCATAGTGCCTTGTAAGAAAGGCCTAGTGAACTAGTTTGGAAAAGCAGCCATTGACAATTCCAGGGAGCCTCTGAAAGGGATCACAACAGGAGGTCCTGGACAAAGTAGGAGAAAAATGTGAAACAAAACTGAAACTAATGAAAAAGACCAGGCTTACTGGTCTGATGGAGACTGGTGGAACCCTTGAGATTGTGACTCTTATGCCCCTTCAAGCCTAGAACTGAACTCACTTCTGTGGCTCAACTTTCAGCCAAACAATAGACAGGACTATACAGTATACATTCCTTAGAACATTAACCATATAAAATCAAAAGGGCAGCGTTTGCCCAGAAATAATGCTCAGGATGCAGGAAGTGGTAGGAAAGAAGGACAAAAGGAAAAGGCAAATATCGAAAAGAAGTAAGAAGACTGCTGCTATATTGTGGGGATTGCAGTCCATGCCACAAAACGTGTATGGATTGTTGAATGGAAAGCCAATTTATTCTGTAAACTTTCACCCAAATCACAGTAAAAAAAAAAAAATTCCATGGAGCATAGTTCTACTCTGACACACACGGGGTTGCCATAGACTAGAATCAATTCAACTGAAGTAATGGTTTAATAAAACCTGTTGCTGTCAAGTTGATTCCAACACATAGTGTTCCTACAGGAGAGGGAGCTTCCTCACAGGGTTTCCAAGGCTGTAATCTTTATGGAAGCACACTGCCTCACCTTTCTCCTGCTGAGTGGCTGGTGAGTTCAAATCATTGACCTCAACCACTGTGCCAGCAGGGCTCCTTAATGGTTTCATAAGCACTACTATTTACTAGGGAGCTGTGGTGGCATAGTGCCTAAGGCATCTGACTGCTAACCAGAAGGCTGGCAGTTTAAACCCACCAGCCACTCCTTGGAAGGAAGATCTGGCAATCTACTTCCGTAATGATACTGCCTGAGAACCTAAGGAGGGGTCGCTATGAGTTGGATCCAAGCACTATTCTAGGTATTTAGTATATATCAGTAAGTGAGCAAGACAGACAAAGATCTCTTACTTCATGGTACAGTCTTCTAGTAGGATGAAATGGACAAAAAACAGACATACGTAAATTATATGATACGGTAAACAAACAAAACAACAAAAGAAACCAGCCACTCTCAAGTCAATTCAGTTCATGATGACCTCAAGTGTGTCATGATTGTTGGATGAAGAGCAAGAAATAAAGTGAGTGAAGGGGAGATAGGTGAGGAGAAGAGGTCAGAGAATTCACTGAGGGGGAAGAAAGAAGGCAGATTTGAGCTTTTGTTATAAGTGAAAGGGGAAGCCATCACAGTTTGTTTGTTTTCCAAATTATTTATTGTAATCTGGGTGCAAAATTACAAAGCAGATTCATTCTGTTTATTCTGAACAGTTCATGCACATTTGGTCTCACGTCCCCATTACTATCCCCAACCGTAAAAAGGTCTCCTCCTTTCCTCCCTGTGACTACCCTTTCCCTGTGCCCTTTTTATCTATGTATTTCTGTCTGTCCAGCTTTCCCTCTATGTGAATGGTGCCCTTCTGATGTCTCATGGTTGACTGATCTAGCGGGTGTATCTCCCTGGGGTAAGTGTTCTGCTTGTAGGTATCTCTACTGTTGGGCTGAGAGCCAATCCACAGAAGTGAGTCCAGTTTCAGGACTGAAGGCTAAGCCAGAGCCACAGTCTCAGAGTCCCACAGGGTTTTGAGCAGAGGACAGACATGACTTACATTGAACATGATTCCTCTAACAATCCCTTAGGACTGGGCTGTTGGGAGGTCAGGGTAGAAGCAGGAAAACCAGTGAGGAGAATCTAGGTAACAGATGGTGTGTGACCAGGTAGTGGCAGTGGAGGAGTGAGAAGAGTTACAGTCAGAACATATTTCCAGTGTAGTGGAGATGGAGAGCAATTAACAGTAATGTAGTCAGGGAATGCTTCATGGAAGAGAGATCACTTGCACCTGTTCTTGAATGATAGGCAGGATTTGAAAGGGTGGAAGAATTAGGGAAGGCATTCTAGGACAGAAGGGGCTTGAAGGAAAGTGTGAGTATGGCTTCTTGGAGCAATGAGGTTACTCTGATTAGAACTGGTTGAGCAATTCAGGGTGTGGCAGGAAATAAGGTGAAATTCATAAAGTGCAGCCAGGTTATAAAGAGGTCTGAAAGCCAGGGAAAGACGTTCAGCTTTCCCAGTGTTCTCTTAAATACTGCAGGCACTCAATCAATATTAGAAGACTGATAAGAAAGACAGCCTTTTCGGACAGTTTGGATTGGGTGTCAGTTTCCAATTTAGGTCAGCTAAAAGGCAGTACAGGAATCCTGGCTTAAGGTAATGAGAGATGATTCCCATGTACGTAATCGGCAGGTGACTGTTTTTTATCTACCCTATGATGTAAACCACAAGTGTCATTTACCACTTGTGGGAACCTCAATCTTCTGCTGGCAATCCCTTGCTCCCTCAAATAAAAATTACATGGGTCTAAAAAACTGTGTACTCAAACAGCCACGTGATCTTAATTCTGAGCTTGTAAGAGTTGGATTGCAGTTGCTATCAGTTCCATGTTTGTGTGCCTCTAAATTGGTTACAGGTGCAAAAACTGCATCACAAAAAAAGGTAATCTGGTGGAGGTTTAGAGAAATGGCTCCACTCAAAGGAGTCCAATCCATTCTCAATGACAAATATTTTCACAAATTTACACGTTATTGGATGGACACTGGGCAGCCTCCAGAATACCCAATTTAAGTTGTCTAAAGGCAAGGAAAACAACAGAAACTTTGTATCACTTCTGTTGATGAAATTCAGTGAAGAAATTTACTTTTCTCAGATTTCCTCTGACCCCCCCAAAATACCCACTTTACAAAGAGCTATGGTGGTTTTAGAACCTCTCTAGGGTTATCATATTACAGTTATAAGTGAGAATGCTGACAAAAATACTAATTTACGACAATCTCTATCACAGATATAAAAGTGATTTTAATTTAGTGGCCCATGTCCTACACTTCTATTTATTTTTTAAAAAAACACTGTCATCGAGTTGCTGTCAGGTACCTTTCAAGGTGAGTTATATTTCCTATGGATCCTAGAGGAAAATAAGATTTTTTAAAAATGGACACCATGCTTTCTTGTAAGCATTTAATATAAATAACATTTGTTTTGGGTGTTTCCTGTAATTTATAATTTTTAGGGAAAGTACATGAGAAATATGAGTTTTGTGGAGCATAGTGAAGAGACTGAGAGCCTAGCAATGTACCATATCTAGTAAGTTTTGGTGATCAGAAAAGAGACTTAAAACAGTTAAGTTAGAAATAAATGATAAAACTAGTGCTACACTAAAAAGAAAATTAACATAAACAATGGTAAAAATTCTGAGAAAAACCCCAATTATTACTACATGTGAACTTGCAAAAGTCAGAGTTGTGTCAATAACCTAAGTCTTTTCTGTATTTCCTCTCCTTCATATATGTTGTTGTTATGTGCCATCAAGTTGGACCCGACTCATAGCGACCGCTCCTTGGGTTTCTGAGGCAGTATCACTATGGAAGTAGATTGCCCAATCTTCCTTCCGAGGAATAGAGAAAGCATTATTATCTAAGACAGTTTTCCAATGTCTCTGAGAAGAAAACATAATCATCACTCTCATTTAGGTCTAAAGAATAACTTCAGTCTTTGGAAATTCAGTCTCCACAGACAAATGTGAATGAAAGCTGGAAGTACTTCTACCATTAAAAAAAAAAAAAGGACACAAAACTGCTTTCTCCAAGTTTGATTGTTTCCTTATTGAAATTTTGCATGAGGTCATGCAGAGGCTTCATTTCACTCAAATAATGTCGTCTACTTTAAATAAATAAATGAAGTTTACCCACAGTGGCTGCCAACCAAAAGGTTAGAGGTGCGAGCTCACTCAGAGGTGCCCTAAAAGAAATGCCTGGTGACCTACTTTCAACAATCAGCCATTAAAACCCCTCTGGAGCACATTTCTTCTCTGACACACCAGAGTCACAGCCATGAGTTGGAAATGACCTGATGGTAACTGCTTTTTTGTTTTAAGTGTATAAAGAATTCTGCAGTTTTTGCTTTTTCAAATTCCTTAAAAAGCTTCAATTTCAGGGTATTATATCAGAGCCTTCTGTTCAATCCACAAGTCATTAATACTACAAAGCCTAAATAATAACCTCTACAAAGGGCTTTAGTGTTTAAAAAGTGCTTTTGCAAATAATGTTTTATTTAATGCCTACAATAACCCTGTATCTTCTGCTCATGTATGTGGGAACCAAGGGCCAGAGAGGATAAGTGACTTGTTCAAATTCACAAGACAAGTTTGTTGCCAGAGAGGTAGGTACTTCTATTCCTTGACACTAACCAAATCAAACACATTGCCTTCAAATCGGATCTGACTCATAGCGACCGCTCCTTGGGTTTCCGAGGTGGTATCACTGCGGAAGTAGACTGCCTAACCTTCGTGTCCCTAATTATCTCCATCTTCTGGAAAAGTGGAAACTTTGGTCAATCATGTAAATGTTTCCCAGGACAGAGCAGCTGGAGTCACGGAGACTCAGTTGAAGTATCCCCCAATAAAAATGGCACACAATCCCTCATTCACTCCTATCTCAGGAGAGACTCTCATTCTGAAGGCTCTTCTATTGCAGCATTTATCATGTCTCTAAGGCATATTTCCATTGCTCAATCAGCTCTAAAGGACAAGTGTGTCATCACCAGTCAGTGCTCTGGTGCAACAACTTCAAATTATCAAATTCACACAGGACCGAGTCTGGCACCAAAAGCAAAAGGCATATTCAGCTTGAGTTTGTAGAAGCTTTTCTTTGGTCTTGCCAATTTTCACTAGTGGAAATGGTTTTAGAGTCAGTATGGGGTTATTTAGGGTTGCTTGAGAAGGTCATGATGAAACCAAGAGGGGACTAAGATAACGAGTTCACAGTAGTAATCAGGCTCAGTAAAAAGTCTGGGGGTCCTCTTTGGATACAGTGGTCATTATAGTGGAGATTTTACTGTATGCCAATTTTATATTATGTCTAATATAGCTGAATAGCTCAATCACTCACAATAAAAGCCTCTTTTTCTTCTACAGCAATATCCAGCTGCTTGCAACAACCTCCAACTCCACTTTGTCTATGACGAGGAAGGTGGAAATCTAAACCAGTTACTGTACCTAGGCCAAATACCCAATTTCTCCAGAGTTTTGGGTGAGTGTTTCACCTTTGCTGGCTCTAGACAGCTAATGATGATCACAGTCCTCATTTATTTTCAAGTCTATCTGTTTTGGCAAGAGGTGGCACTGACATTGTCAATCCATCAGTATTTACTGGTTACCCATAAAATACAACAGAAGTAACTATCACAGGTCTTTGGCCTTTAGGAAATCATATTTTTAACAGAAAACAACACGCATGAATAAGATGTAATCAGAGACCATTAAGACAATGAGATCAAGGGCTAAGTCACTGGCACAAAATATGTGTTGTGATTGCTAAAAATTTAAGTATATACCCTGTTAGTTAAGAAAAAAAGCACTACAACCCAGAATGTTCACTGTGGCACTATTCACAACAGGCAAAAGGTTGAAACCACCCCCCAAGTGTCCATCAACAGAGATATGGTACATGCATACAATGTAGTATTATTCAGCCATATAGAAGAAGTAAGTCCTGATACATGTAATGGCATGGATGAACTCTGAAAACATTATGCTGAGAGAAATAAGTTACTCACAAAAGGGCAAGTATGACCCCACTTACATGAAATATAAGACAAATATTTGCCAAAATAATAGGCAAATGCATAGAGACAAAAGTAGATTAGTGGTTACCAGGGGCGAGGGAGGGGAAGAGAGAACGGGAAGTTACTGCTTAAGGGACACTGAATTTCTCTTTGAGGTGATTAAAAAAACTTTTGTAATTAGATAGTGATGATGACGTACAACACAGTGAATGTAATTAATGTCTGAATTACACACTTAAAATTATTAAAATGGCGAATGTTTTGTTATATATTTTATCACAATAATGTATTTAAAAAAGAAGAAGAAAAGTACTATGTTCTTCTTTTGACAGGGAATAAACAGGGAAAACTCAAGGCATTAAAAAGAAGAGATTAGCACAGAATGAAAACTAACATGAATCACATAAGGATCCTTACAAAACAGGACTTGCCCTCAGCTAACCTAAAGGATTTGCTGCATTACATTCTAGACATATTCTTTTCAGAGAAAATGATTGCATTTTGATTCAAGAATTATTTCATGGAATAGCTAGGATATTTTGCCCTAATGCAGGCTAAATTAATAACTAAAGAGAAATAACAATAACTTTTATGACTTGCAAAAAAAGAGAATACAATCATTTATTCAATATCATGAAAATAAAACCCTATTTAAGAGGTTCTGATAATAGAAATATACACCAAGTCAAACGATTATAATAAAATGAAACATTATTTCAGGAAACATCTTTTCTTAAACTTTTTAAAAAACTTGATGGTTTTAAAATCTGTGATTACTATGTCAAAATTCTAGGCTTTCAGAAAGATTAAGCTTAAAATAGAGGCATCCATTTAAACAATTAAGTGACTTAATTTTAACACCTGAGCTTTTATACTGTAAAACATGAATCATACTATGTAACACAATCTATACTGTTACATGGGCTCTATGAGAAGAGAAAAAATAAAATATAAATGAAGGAATAAATACAAAATAATACAAAACATAGGAAGCTGTGCTAAGAAACTCCAGTAGAAGGAGCTGTAGAAATGAAGAACATACATTTGACAACGGCCAAGAAAAGTGCTGAAAAATAAAATGAAGTATCTATTTGAATCTTTCATATCCGAGTAGAATAATAGTTAGAAATTTATTTAGCATGCAATAAACATTTAATCTTTTAGGAACCAAGAGTGAAATGAGATGCTTAGGAGAGATATTCTTCAAGGTCCCCACGGTCTATTCTTCTATACTTGAGTAGGCACTATGCTAGGTATCCTAAGAAACATGAGGAACAATATAACTTGGTCCCTATACTCTGAGAACTTGCAATGCTATGGCAAGATAAAATGTACACACAGATACCTAGATTTCAATGTGGAAGAGAAAAGTACTGAGAGTGTTTTAAAGAGGTATAAAAGTGCTGGAAGAGGGATAAAAATTGCTCTGAGAGCTATCTGACCTAAAAGACAAAGGAGGAAAAAGTGATCCTTCAACTATTTCAAAAATCCTTTTAACTATTTTTTGGGAGATGTACGCAAACTCAGGAAATAAAAATAAATAGGATGAGTTTGGGATATAAATACATCTCAATGCCTACAATTCAGGAAGTGAGAACACCAGGCACAGAAAAAAATATGTATCAGGGTTTTTTTTTCCAAAGGTTTTCACTATGCTTTATCAGTGAACGAACACTAGAGCAGAAAGCTAAGCCTTAAAGTACTGGAGTTCATACATGATAGTATTAGAATAAATATAATTGGAGAAATAACTTTTCCACAGTTTGATGCTCTACCAGCAATTTCAACCTTATTTAATGCCCAGAGTACCCCAAACAGCCCTTTCTAGAATAGACTTTACCTTGTGAAGTGCTTGCAGACAGTGTACCAGTGAAGGAACTGCCCTCTGGGTCAACGAGAGAATCTCCCAGAGTTTCACCCATAGCAGCATGGAATAAGGATTTGCTGTGATTCACACACTGATATTTTGTCTATTTCTTGCAACTAAGCAATCCGTTAAAAGAAAAAGACTTACAGTAATAAAACATGTGAATACACCAATGAATCAAGACATCAGTTTCCAAATATATCTGGGAGAGGCAGGAATAAACACTGAAAGGCCCTGGCCTGAACTGGCACTGTTCTGTTAAGAGAGCCAGCTATGACAAAACACGGTGTCATAATGCTGCTCACTGCTTTGGCAAGACTTACATTACAAGGAAAACATTGCCACACTGTCTCGCCAGTGACCCACATGCTTATTGTCTTGTGAGGGGTGTGAACTGTACAGTATTTAGAATTATCAGAGTAAGGAGATTGTACAATATTCAAATGCTTTCTTAAAATGGAAAACTTTAAATCCCTGGGTTATGAAATACCAGATTAATTTATTCGGACAAAGTTTTCTTCTAACTGTCCACCGCTGGCTAAATCTCTAACCACTTTATCAGAAGTAAATTTTTAAATTCAAATATGCACTCATATTTTAAATTTGGTTAACAACCTGCTACTGACATGTAAAACTCCAAAGGTATTTATTCTACTACTTCTAACTGTTGTTGAGTGGATTGCAACTCAAGGGAACTTCACGTGTCAGAGTAGAACTGTGCTCCGTGTGGTTTCTTTTCAATGGCCCATTTTTCAGAAGTGGATCACTAGGCCTTTCTTCAGAAGCATCTCTGGGTGGACTCGAACCTCCAGCCTTTTGGTTACAGCTGAGCACATTAACCATTTACATCAACCTGTGACTCTTCTCCTTTACATAGCCCAAAATGATGCTAACTGTTGTCCAAATTCCATAAAGTTAAATAGCTCAGTCAATTAAGATAGGGCCTGCTGTGTGCGTGTGTGTTTAATATTTTATTATGTTTTTGGAGAAAATTTTTATAGCAAATTAGGTTTTCATTTAACAATTTCTATACATACTGTTCAAAGACATTGGTTACACTTTTCACAATGGGTCAAGATTTTTGTTATTTCCATCTGGTTGTTCTGTTTTCATTAATTTAGCTTCCTTGTCCTCCTTCTCAGCTTTGGTCTCTAGTAACTGTTGACCTTTAGGTCTCATTTAAGTTGTTCTGGTGGTGCAGTGGTTAAAGCATTCAGTGCTAACCAAAACGCTGTGCGTTCAAGCCCATCAGTCATGGAAGACAGCTGAGAGAATCTGCTTCCATAAAGATTGGAAACCCTATGGCAGTTGCTATGAGTCAGAATTGACTCAATGGCAGTGAATTTGATTTGGTTTGAGGTCCCACTTAGATGACTATTTAGAGAAGCACAGACAGTACTCACAGGTGATATTATTTATTTTATGAGTCACTCTGTCTTTTGGCTGATAGGGGACCACCAGTAGTGGTTTGAGTTCCAAGTTCAAAAGATATTTTAAGGCAATAGTCTTGGGGTTTCCTCTAGTCCCTTCCAGCACATGAAGTCCAGATTTGTTTTTTAGGAATCTGAGTTTTGCTCTGTATTTTTCTCCCACTCTATCTGAGACCATCTATTGTGTCCTGGGTCAGAGTGGTCAGTAGTGGTAGGCGGGCACCATGGAGTCCTTCTGGTCTCAAGGTGAGGTTGTGGATCACACAGACTAGTCCTGTAGACTAGTCTCTTCTTTGAGTCTTTGGTTTCCTTCTTTCTCTTTTGCTCTAGATGCATAGAGATCAACAGTTGTATTTTAGATGGTTTCTCACCAGCTTTTAAGACCCCAGATACTGCTCACCAAACTAAGATGTAGAACATTATCTTTGTGAGTAACGCTATGCCAGCTGACCAAGCTGCCCCATGAGAATAAGATGATCCTAAGCCCTCAAATCCAGTAACACAATCCCCCAAGGTGTTTGGTAATGTTGAAATATCCATAGCTGTGTCTCCTCTGTGCTTTATTTTATATATAAATATATTATTGTTGTTGTTACTAGGCACCGTCGAGTCAGCTCCAACTCACAGTGACCCTATACAACAGAATGAAACACTGCCTGGTCCTGCGCCAGCCTCACAATCCTTGCTATGCCCGAGCCCATCATGGACAAAGTTTCAGGGCTATTCATAAAGTTTTCCAGTACTATATTAGACAGTGCTTCACTGCTATTTATAAGATTTTCACTGGTCAATTCTTGAAAAGTGGATGGCCCCTTCCTTCTCTGAGTCTGTCTTAGTCTGGAAGCTCTACCAAAACCTGTCCACCGTGGGTGACCCTGCTGGTATTTGAAATACCAGTGGCATAGCCTCCAGCCTCACAGCAACATGCAAGCCACCACAGTAGGAAAAACTGACAGACAAGTGGTGGATATGAATATACATATGCATACATATTCGCCTACAGAAATCAACTATACATGCGTACTTGTATGTCCATACGTTCTTACCTATTACAGTGCAGTGAATTACTTAATATGGCTCTTCCAGCCATGGTCTTTGTGACTCCCACCAGATGACTGGGTGGGACTCTACAAATATGAGGTGCTTATAGCCCACCAAGGAGACTGGACAGCTTACAAATAATGTAAATAAAGTACATGGCACTTATGGGGATGGGACCATGCAAATAAGATATATAGAAGCCTAATATGGGGACTGGTCAGTTTTGCCATCTTGCTAGGCTTAAAATGAGCTACTCCAGAGGCAGAAAAGGAGGATCTCACTACCATCCAGAAAAAAGAGCCAGGAGTAGAGCATGTTTGGACCTGAGATCCCTGTGCTGAACCTCCGTGACTCGGAAGACAGAGAGCTATGAGACCAGAGATAGTGAGAAGCAACAGAGACACGGTGGCAGCAGAGGCAACAGAACCAAGAGACAAACCCAAGACAGTGTTGGGCTTTCTGGCCCACAGTGCAAGAAAGCTGAGCACTCTGGGCTGGGGCTTACTGGCAGGGTAGGGTGCCTCTGAGCATTTATCAGCAGAGCTAAAAGAGATTTGTAATACTTGCCTGAGCAGGGCAGAGGCCAGGCCAAAGGGCCCAGGGAGAGACCTGTGTTTGGACACAGCTGATGGGAGGCTGTCCGAATAGAAGGACTGTGTTCTGAGTCATTTCTGACCCTGAATTTAACTTGTTACTTTCCTAATAAACTCCAAAATTCTGAGTATTGTCTGTGAGTTCTGTATGGCCATTCCAATGAATTATCAAACACAGCAGAGAAGTAGGGAATGGTATTGGGAAGGACGGTTGGTGTCAGAATTTGTAAAATTGTTGGAGGTTGGCAATATGTCTGGCCTCTGCTTAATAGGATGCAGCCTTAGGCTGTTGATCTTGATCCTTCTCCCACTTTGTGAAGTTAAAGGAGATCAGATGCTGCTCCCATACCAATTTTACACCTATACATACATAAGCATATGTGTCTATGTATATAACCACATACATATTTTGTTTGTTGTTACTGTTGTTGCAAAAATTATACATGTTGTGGCTTTTATCAAAATCATCCTTCATTCTTGTGTACTTCTCAGAGTCATCATTTACCTTGGTCAAGTTGTGCTGACTTCACCCTTATTCAGTACTGCCTTACCCATCACCAAAACTAACAAGTGTCTACTACCTAGAAAGTGACTCCCTTTCTTTCTCCCTCCCATCCCTGGTAATCACCAAAGAACGTTGCTTTCTGTATGTATACCTATTCTTGTCTTTTTATAATAAGATCATATAGTACTTGTCTTTCTGTGATTGATTTCTTTCACTCAGCATAATGTCCTCCAAGATTCATCTACGTTATAACATATTTTGAGAACTCATCATTATTTGTTATGGCTGAATAGTATTCCGCTGTGTGTATGTACCACAATTTGTTTATCCATTCATCTGTTGATGGGCAGTTACGTTGTTTCCTTTTTTTTTTTTTGGTTATTGTGATGTTGCAATGGACATAGGTGAGCATGTATTTGTTCATGTCAGTAGTTTTGGTTCTTTAGGCTATATAACTAGGAGTGGGATTTCTGGATCACAGAGTATTTCTATTACTAGCTTTTTAAGGAAGTGCCATACTATTTTCCATAGTGGTTGAACTAATTTATAATCCTACCAGCAGTGGAGCAGAGTTCCAATCTCTCTGCAACCTCACCAATACTTGTTGCTTTCTGTTTTTTTTTGATCAGTGCCATTTTTGCATGGGTGAGATGGTATCTCACTGTAGTTTTGATTTCCACCTCTCTGATGGCTAATGCTTATGAGCATCTTTTCATGTGTTTCTGGCCACATGAATGTCTTCTTTGGTGAAGTGTTTGTTCATGTCCTTTGCCCACTTAATTGGATTGTTACTCTTATTGATGTTGAGTTGCTGAAGTTTTCTATATATTTTAGAGATTAGATTATCAGAATTATCATTCCCAAAGATTTTTTTCCCAAACTATGGGTTCTCTTTTTACTCTTTGGATAAAGTTTTTTTTTTTTTTTTTAAATTGTGATTTAAGCCTCCTACTTTGTTCTTCTTCACCCAAATTGTGATTTGGGTGAAAATTTACAGAGCAAATTCACTTTCCATACAGCTGTTCACATACACTTTGTCTCATGACGTTGACCACAATTCACCACAATGCAACAGCTCCCCTCCCACTTCTTCCCTACAGTCACCTCTTCCCTGTGTCCATCCCTCCATGCACCCTTGTCCCCTGAGCTGTCTCTGTGTGCATAAACAGCTCTTCTTTCTCCCATGATTGTTCTCTCCAAGGAGTGTATTTACTTCAGGTAAATGATCAACTCCTATGCCTGTCTTTTGCTTGGGTGGAAGCCACAGGTGTGGGTTCAATTCCAGACCTGAAGGGCAGCCAGGGGCCATAGTCTCAGTGGTCCCACCTGGCTCTATGAGACCAGCAAACCTGGTCCCCCCTTTTTTTTTCCCAAATGATTTTGAGTTTTGTTCCACATTGTTCTCCCTCTCTATCTAGGATCTCCTACATAGATCTCCCTCGGAGTGGTTGACATTGGTAGCCGGGCACCATCTAGTTCTTCTGGTTTGATAAAGTTTTTTGATGAGCGTAACTATTTAATTTTTAGGAAGTCCTGTTATCTAATTTGTCTTCTGTTGCTTGTGTATTTGTAGTTGTGTTTGGTAATCTATTACTGAAAAAAAAAAAAAAAAAAAAAGATCCCATTGTTTTGTCCCTGTATTACCTTCCAGGAACTTTATAATTTTGGTTTTAACATTTAGGTCTTTGATCCAGTTTGAGTTAGTTTTTATTTACAGTGTTAGGTATGGGTTCGGTTTCATTTTTCTGCAAATGGATATCCAGTTTTGCCAGGACCATTTGTTAAAGGGGAGCTGTGGTGGCATAGAAACAGACTGCTTCTACTCCATTGAGTGGACTTAATCCCTTGTCAAAAATCAGCTGCCCAGAGATGGATGGATTTCTTTTTGTGTTCTCAATTCTATTCCACTGGTCTTTGTGTCTGTCATTGAACCAGTACCAGGCCGTTTTGATTACTGTGGCTATACAATCATGTACCATATCACATCCATTCAGGCAACAGTCAAACCCCATAAAGTCTATTATATTGAAAATCTGAGGCACATACAATGGTTTGGAATAACAAATGGGTGCTACTTTGCAATGCACATCAAAATTTTTAGTATATCTGGAAGTGTTTTTTTAATGTTTTTTATGCATAGAAAGGAGCAATATACATTAAGACAAACATACGACTAAATGACGTTAGATATGATCTTAACCTAACTGATCCAACTTATGTACAAATTCGATTTAGAGACAGACTTAGGAACAGAATTCACTTGTAATCTGGGATCTGCCAGTATATAATACATATAATAGTGTTCACATTATATACAAGTCACATAATGTCCTATTTCACAGAATGTATCGTGGACTTTAAATGATGCCTGACTGCATAGTATGTTTTGAGGTCAAGGAATGTGAAGCCTCCTACTTTGTTCTTCTTTGATACTGCTTTGGCTATTGGGCTATTTTGGCTATTCCTTTCCATATAAAGTTAGTGATGTTTTTCCATTTCAGTAAAGAATGTTGTTGGAATTTAGACTGGAATCACATTATATCTATAGATTGCTTTGGGTAGGGTTTTGATTTTATATATCTTTTAAAAAACTTTTTTAAAAACTGAATTAAGTGTATCCATCTGTAACAAATGGAGTAATGTTGCATCATTTGATGTTTAAACATCAGTTGAAGTTTAGATCATAAATGCCATGTCACAACGAAAAACGTGAAGTTCTCTCTGTGAAGAATGCGTTACCAGGAAAAAATAGACTTACACCGATGGGCTGGCGAGGAATTGTGGTCAGTTTTGTAATCAGGAAAAAGCTGGCTTCTTGCTCAAGGCCTTTGCCCTTTTTGGCAAGGAGAAGCACTAGCTCTGCCAAACTCCTAATGTGGGAGCAGGCCTCCTCTTGTCACATAAGTGGCCTAATAGAATTGCTGCAACTTGTGGATTTAAAAAGTTGCCCCCACATAGGGCAATATATCAGATGGCAATAATTACCTCAATTGCATTTATCCTGATATTCCCTAAGTGGAATATGTGTGTGTATGTGTGTGTGTGTGTGTCTCATCTACACTAAGTAACAACGCATCCTTCAAAGGGACTAGTAACTTTACTTGTCAACCATAGAGCAAGGGTTTGGTGAGAAAACACGCAGTGAGACTGACCAGCCCAGGACAAAGTAGGGAGTTGGGCAATTATGTCGTTATTTAAAGCAAAAGAAAAAGCACCCTTTATAAGGTAATTCAAGTTAAAGGAAGTTTCCAAATGTCTGAGGAAATAATAGAACTAAACTAAAAACCAAAACTTACTACCATTGAGTTGATTACGACTCATAGCAACCCTCTTTGGGTTTCTGAGGCAGTAAATATTTACAGAAGTAGATTGCCCAGTCTTCCTTCTGTAGAGTGGCAGGTGGGCTTGAACCGCCAACCTCCTGGTTAGCAGTCAAGTGCCTTAAGCACTACGCCACCAGAGCTCTTATAATAGAACTAGTTCTATCTATATTAAATTTGAATTCGCAATAAAGGAGTTGCTCCTTCTCTTTCAATTCTGGAAAATTTACTTACGTTACAAAGTAATACAGACACGATGACATAATATTTAAGGTTATGACTGAATTCCACATTCTTGGTTCAACTTATAATAGAACAAAATAAATCATTAAAGTCATGAATTCTTTCCCTCTTTTTAATTAAAACAGAAGAAAAATGTAAGCCCCGATCTGCCTACAGATACTCCTACATTGTCCCAGGATATATTTGGATCTACAAGGCAAAGCGCCTTATTTCCTATTAAGTGGCAGTGTCTCACTCACTTTCTTATCATCACCTCTGCCCTGCTCTCAGATTCCAAAGTCTCATCATCTTTTTAAAAACATGTATTTTTTTTCCCCTTAAGATTGTGCTGGAGTATAAAAATGATAAAATTGGCAGAATGATACAATTTTAGAGTATGGGGAACTCTTTAGGGTCCAACACTTTATTAATAAGATGAGAAAACTAGGCCCCAAAACACAAGTACACTCTCCAGGTACATTCAGCCTCTCATTGCAACAGAGTTGCAACTAAAGTCTCAGTCTTTAGACCACCAATTCCCAGTCCAGGCTTCTATTGCCCTTCTCTATCTTCTACTCTTAGAAGTGCCTAAATCATCTCTCTTAAGAAATGAGGCACCATGGGGGTGGAGTATGGAGTGCATTAAGGGGAAGATATGTTAACTCTTCAAAGGAACATCAGTAAATAACTGTGGTATTTGTTTTTCAATATCAATGGAGCATAGGAAAGGCTCTCAGTGTCTTTCTTCCTCTTGTTCCTACCTTCCCTCCACTCTTAGGTAGCTCATCTCTGCCACATTACCTCTGTTTAGGGGTATTCTTAGTTTTGTTTTTGAGGCCAGTAGCATTAGCTGGTTCTCAAGGTCTATTGTAGTGTCTGTTACTATTTGGGAAATGTATAGCCTCATCTCTCTAACTATTCTCAAAAAGACTAATTTCTGTACTCTTCACCTATTATTACTTCTATCCTCTTTTTTCTCAGGCACCAGTCAACTTGCCTATCTACTGTGTAGCCAGGCCTTCTAAGCCTGTAATAGTTCTCACTCTGTGCTTCAGCCATTTAAACATAAAATTATTTTAAATAGTTAATTATTCTATAGCACCTGAATCTAATAGTACCTACTCTTACAAAACTAGGAGCTCTGGTAGCATAGTGCCCAAGGCTCCTGACTGCTAACCCGAAGGCTGGCAGTTCAAACCTACCAGCCAATCCTCGGAAGGAAGGCTGGGCAATCTACTTCTGTAGTGATACTGCCTCAGAAACCCAAGGAGGGGTTGCTATGAGTTGGGTCCAACTAGACAGCACATAACAACAACAACAACAACTTAGAAAACTTACCACATTCTGTCATCTTTTTCTCTCTGGATTATGTTACCTGAAAGCAGAAACCTATCTTGCTCACTGTATTTCATTCATTTGCAACAAATATTTACTGGCAATATGTGTCAGAAATTGAGCTAGGTGCTAGGGATAAATGATAAACAAGATAGATGTGCTCTTATGGAGCTCAACAATAGTCAATAAATAAAATTATAATTTTGGTCAACACAGAACCTGGCACATAGAAGACTCAATAAACATTGGTTAAACTTTGAATGGCAAATACAAACCAAGCAATTTACAAGCACTCCAAGTTATTAACAAATGTCTATACAATGTGGACTCTTCAATTAGTGCACAGCATGTGATCACCAGAATATTTATAAGTGCTTTGGCATGCATGTGAGTATCTCTATCTTTACAACCTTAAGATTCCCCAAGGTCTTACTGTTTACAATATTAAAATCTGAAGGACATTATAGTAAGATGCACTAGAATCTTACATTGTGATGGTAAGGTCTTGGAGCTTTAGAGCTTGCCTAGGGTAATCAGTATACCAATTGGTTATCAGCACTTTGCATCTAAAGAGTACTTCTACTGCTATCCTTTCTTTGGAGAACACCCTAGAAGGATATACAGTTGTTACCTGCTTTTGAGTCAGCCCCTACTGACAGGACTCTCACACACAACTGAATGAAATGCTGTCCAGTCCTGCTCCATCACCAGGATCAGCTGGGGTTGGTCTTAGTCTAGAAGCTCCACTGAAACCTATTCAGCATCATAGAAACACACAAGCCTCCAGTGATGAGGCAGGTGGTGGCTGTACATCAGGTGCACTGGCCAGAAATGGAACCAGGTCTCCTGCATGGAAGGTGAGAATTCTATCACTAAACTCCCTACTCTCTCCAAGTTGTTGTCGTTACATGCCGTCGAATTGGACCCGACTCATAGCGAGCCCTCCTTGGGTTTCCGAGGCAGTATCATTACGGAAGTAGATTGCCCAACCTTCCTTCTGAGGAATGGCTGGTGGGTTTGAACCGCCAGCCTTCTGGTTAGCAGTCAAGTGACTTAGGCACTATGCTGCCAGAGCTCCTGACTCTCTCCTAGAGTTCCTGGTAACTTTACAGAGTGTGGAGAAGTGGTAAAAACAACCTTACCTTATGCATTCTGTACAAAAACTAATTCAGCTCCTATTGAAGGAGTTAGGGCTTTGAATGATTTTGAGAAGAAAGTCATCTCTCCGTAGACTTTTGGAGACATAAAGGGTCGCGGTATGGTTGTAGGGTGAATAGGAATGACTGTATAATGTGGAGGATGAAAGGCATATGTAACTTTTATCCTGGTTTATGACAGCTGAAAAACTTCAGCATAAAGGTGTATGTAACTTTTATCCTGGTTTATGACAGTTGAAAAACTTCAGTGTAATATTTGAGAAGGCTACTCTTCAATATTTAGTTTTATTTTATGAAACTTAACTTTGGCCAAAATCATCTGAATATTACCCAGACAAAAAAAAAAAAGTCCCCCAAATTTAGTGTATTTATAGAAGAGACTGGACTAATAAAAACTGTGACTTATTTAATAACAAAAAAATAGAGGAAGCTTACAAATTTATAGTTTAAAGAATTATAGTATTATATCTATATAATTTTGGGGGCATTATTCAGTATTTGAATAGTTTACATCAAATATCCCCATGAAATAAAATATTTTTGTGCTCTGTTATTCTTAAAAGTTAATTAAAACCTTGATTTTTCGGCTATAGATAAACTTTGGGTTTTTATTTTTTAGACTGAATTCAGATTTTTAAAATTTCTCTAATGGCTTTCTTTTTTCTTTTACGTAAATTAAGCTATGTTAGCATTGGTTTATAACAGTATTGCAGCAGTTTTGTCTTTTGCTATAGTCCCATTTAAAAGGTTGTCTTATTTAATGTTATAAGTGCTATAAAACTAATGCTCAAAAAACCAAAACCAAACTCATTGCCACTGAGTCAATTCTGACCCATAACAAGCCCCATTTGGTTTCCAAGGCTGTAAATCTTTACAGGAGGTGACTGCCTCATCTTTCCTCCATGGAACAATTGGTGGGTTCAAAACACTGACCAGTTTTGAACCACACCACCACCAAAGCTCCTTACTAATGCTAGCTCCTGAAAAATTAGGAGTGCCTTGAGAGAACAACATCTTATGCCTCTTTGTATCCCTAGAGCCTAGTACAGTGTTCCTAGTTGGCATAAAATCCATGTTTATTTTTATTGATGATGAGGATGATGAAAGAACAGATGCTTGCCACATTTGTCTCACATGTATCATTCAAGGAGGAGTTTAGAGACCTAAAAGACTGGTAACAGCACCAATTTTCTTCTTGTTCTAATAAAACTTAAAAGTTCCTATGATACTCCAAAGGAAACCAGGTACTTGCTAAGCAACAGAAAGACTACCAAGCTTGCTTCTTCCTCTGCCCCAAAGAACTGCTGTCTTTTTCTAGTGCAACTCAAGTTGGCTTGGAACCTTATCTTCTGGTGGTGGTTGCGTCAGTTCAGGGTTTCCTCATAGTCACAGAGTAGACAACATGGGAGGGAAGATGTGCCAATAGGACACATGCCTTTGAGAAGAACAAATAATCCTGTATCCTAGATGTAAATTCCACTACAACCACACAGCAACCCCAGCATTCCTGTTGTTGTTGTTTGTTGTTAAGTGCTGTCGAGTAGGACCCAACTCATAGTGACCCCTCCTTGGCTTTTTCCAAGGCAATATCACTACAGAAGTAGATTGCCCCATCTTCCTTCCAAGGAGTGGATGGTGGGTTTGAACCGCTAGCCTTGTGGTTAGCAGTCCAAGTGCCTTGGGCACTAGGAAAGATACTATTGACTATATATCTTCATATATCCATGTCATTTTTAAAATGACATTGCGAAATGTAATTTTGTTTCTGGTTTTCAAAAAGGAACTTTTTTTTATACAAGATAAGTACATGTAAACAACTTTACCATTTTGATTTTAAAAATAACTCAAAGAAATGAAATTAACTTGAAGCCAATGGCTCTAGTAGATGTGTATCTGATATTTAAAAAGGTCTCCTTAACCCTGAAGCAGTATAGTCTATGGAACAGAACAGTGATATTGGAGCCAGAACGTTTGGTTCTGATCTGGGCTCAGCCACAAACATGTGTCAACATTTCTCATCTATAGAATGTGAGGACAGGACTTTCTGTGAATAGACACATCCTTAAGGTCCTTTTGGGTTCTAATGTTGAGATACTCAAGAGGGTGCTTATTTTATTTGAGTTTAATGAAAATACCATAATTATATTCTTATTCATGTCCTATTCTTGACTTATTTTTTCCTTTTCATACATGACTGCTAATTAGGAGTAGTATAAAAAGCACTTTCATCTGGAAAAATAATCCCCAATAGTAAATTAAAAGTCTCAAAATGAAAAACCTTTTTTTTTTTTTTTTTCCTTTAAAAGTTAACTTGCCTCTAATACTTGAAAAAGCCTAAACCTGTTTAACCACTTTTAGGGACCAACTAAACACTTTTCACATTATTGTCCCTTTGAACCAAAGAAATCCCACCTAAAATATGTTAATTTGTCTTTGCATGCAATACCTGAAATTCTCCAATAATTTGATCTCTAGCAAAATAAAACATCATAGGCGATGTTATCAATTGACCCATATTTATGTTGTGGGAAACCCTTAACCTCTGAAACATGTATTTCTCTACAGTTTTCAGATTTTATCAATTAATTTTCAAGATCGATTACATGGTGATTTCCAATGTAACATATTCTGCCACTGGTGAACCATAGTAAGAATCCAGAGATGGTAAAGCAAGCTTCAAGCCACAGAGCTATAAGTTGGTTTGGTTTATATAAAATAAGCAATTTCTCATTCCTGTAATTGTACTAATGGAAATAATAGACTATTGAAAGCACAGACTCACAATATCACAGAGATTAACACATTCAAATTCTTAATTTTTGTATAAGGAAAATGGATTCCAGAAAGATTAATTTGTCCAAGATATCACTCAGAGAGTTAACAGTACAATTTGCACTGGAAATCCAGTTTCTTGATGCCCAGTCCAAAGCTCTCACCTGTGTTCTCTCTCTTTAATAGAACAAAACGCTCAATCATTGCTCTGATGAATTAATCCTTAATCTCAATAAACATGTGAGGAGTCCGTCAGCATAAAAGCAGTTGTGCTATGAAATGATGAGGATGAATTACCTATAAAAATGCTTTAGTCCATCTTACAGTTCAAGTACAGTGCTTCCTACTAAGTCCTGACTCAGTGAATTAGAATTTGGTAATACTTGAGTAGCAATCCAAGAATTCATTTTGCTGATAAACATCCTTCTGCCTCATTTATAGATTCTTCATGAGTCATCTTACTATTCTGGGGTTCTTCTGGTACTAATGATTTTCTTTCCTATTGACATAGTTCCTGACACTTAGGAAAATAATAAAATTACTATGTGAAAATTTCCACTTTGAGGTCAAAATACTCTAATTTAAAAAAAAAAAAAAGTTACTGTAGAGCTGTACAGTGTTTTATTTCATTTGAAGTTCACAATGCTGGGAGGTTGTTCAAAGCAAAACAAAAAAACAATAGCAACTACTGAATGTGGCTTCAAAATGGAACCCAGCTGATGGTTTTCAGCTATAAAGTTTTGCCTATTTATCTTTAGTCAATAAAGTATAAACAGTTAAACAGACTTGAGTCTGTGTTCAAGCTCTGTCACAGAGTTGTTACTTTGGGCATGCCACTTTATCTCTCTTAAGTTTCTGTTTTCTCATCTAAATGAGTAGTTGTGAGAATTAGAGGTGATTTAAATAAATCAGAGGATCCTGGGAGGTACAAATGGTTAAGTGCTAGACTACTAAGCTAAAGGTTGGCAGTTCAAATCCACCCAGAGTGCTTCAGAAGTAAAGCCTAGCAATCTGCTTCAGAAAAGTCACAGCGTTGGAAACCCTATGGAGCAGGTCTACTCTGACACATGAGCTATGAGTCGGAATCAACTTGAGGGCAACTAACAACAATACGTTAGGGCCTGGAACATAGTAGGTTCTCAAAATTATAATATTATGAATTCTTATAACCAAAAATGTAAATCCGATTCATGACTCTTGATAAATAAAATAATAAAAGAGCAGTCAAAAAGTAATATTCTTACTGCTCTTGTATTAAAAGGAGTTACGTAAATATATTTCAGGAAGAAATGGTGTACAAGTACAACATGAAATCTTCAAACACAAGTACAAATTTTAGAAGTTCACGTAGAAATAAACACATTCCATTTATGATATCAATTTAGAGGTTGGATAGATGACCCCTCCTTGGGTTTCCGAGGCAGTATCACTGCGGAAGTAGATTGCTCAATCTTCCTTCCAATGAGCGGCTGGTAGGTTTGAACTGCCAGCCTTCTGGTTAGCAGTCAAATGCCTTAGACACTATACCACCAGAGCTTCTTAAACTATAATTGGAAATCTGTACACAAAAAACTGAATTTTGATGACAATTAAACAATAGGTGGGGGAGGGTGCATTTTTACATCTATTTTCCACTAAGGTTAATCAGTAAGTTAATAGTTGATTGGGCCAATCTGAAAGTTTGCTTCTTAAATTAGTTTTATTAGACAGATCCCTATAATAATCTGTTCTAGTCTAGCATGCTACATTCTGACTTACAAAACTATCATCTCAAACAACATTAGTGAAAGCAAGTAGAATGGAAAAACAAATTATTTTAAGATTCAGACTTTACATTTATTTAGCACCTAGCTCCGGTGGCGTAGTGCCTAAGGCATCTGACTGCTAACCAAAAGGCTGGTGGTTCAAATCCACCAGCCCCTCCTTGGAAGGAAGGTTGGGCAATCTACTTCCATAGTGATGTTGTTGTTGTTATGTGCTGTCGAGTCGGACCCGAATTACAGCAACCCCTCCTTGGGTTTCCAAGGCAGTATCACTACAGAAGTAGATTGCCCAACCTTCCGTCCGAGGAGTGGCTGGTGAGTTTGAACCGCCAGCCCTCTGGTTAGCAGTCAAGTGCCTTAGGTACTATGCTACCAGCGCTTCCTTCCGTAGTGATACTGCCTTGGAAACCCAAGGAAGAGTCACAATGAATCGGATCCAACTCAACGGCAGTGCATTGCATTTTTGTGTTACTCTGTCAAGTGCTATGCCAAAGTATTTTAAAGTATAAAATCTTATTTAACTTTATGTCAACTCTGTGAGCTTGATGGTTAGCTCCACTTAGCAGGAGGGAAACATGTTTGGAAAAGAATTAGGCCAATGTCATGATTAGATAATGGACTATTACAGACCAAGCAAAATAGATTTAAGTGTCATATAACCAGAAATAAAAAGATGAGAAAGACTGGGCCTCAATTCTCAAGCCTCTTTCTTCCTTTTAGTAAAGAAGAAGAAGACGAGTATGCTGTTGTTGCATGGTGACTCACAGGGACCCAGTATGACAGAGTAGAACTGCCTCATAGGGTTTCCTAAAGCTGTAATCTTCATAGGAGCAGATCTCCGGATCTTTTTTTTTCCGGCAGAGCCACTGGTAGGTTCTAAACACTGATTTTTTGGTTAGCAGCTGGGCACTTCAGCCATTGCAACACCAGGGCTCCTTGAGACAAGTACAAATAACTCTAATTAAAGTGAAAGAGGTGACTCATGAGAATAAATAATAATTACCATTAACTGAAGTACTGTTTCTGTGTCAAGCCAAATCTAATAGAGCACTAACCCTGGACTTTTAGCCTTTAACTCTAAACTTCACAACAATATTGTGAAGCAGTTTATTATCATGATACAGATGATGAAATTGAGTCTCCACAGAGTTAAATAATTTGCCCAAAGTCATAGACCTAGAAAGTGGCAGAGAAAGGATTTAAACCAGATTCTGCTTAGGAACAGAGATGGAAGGAATCTGAAAAGGCTTTAGGGAAGAGAAGAAGTTTGAGATGATCCCTGAAAGATAGAGAAGCTTTGGCTTTTTAGGATTCAAACTTTACATCTATTGAGCACCTACTTTGTCAAGTGCTGTGCCAAGGTGTTTTAAAGTATAAAATCTTATTTAACTTTATGTCAACTCTGTGAGCTTGATGGTTAGCTCCATTTTTTCAGAAAGGAAACATTCTAGGAGTGGGAATGGAATAAGGAAAACAGCAAGACTGGAATAAAGCAGAAGAGTGAAAACAAATTAGAGTCATGAGAAATCACAAGCTACCTACCTATAGGAAAGTCTACAATCGAGACTGAGCAGTGAATTTACATCAATTTAGGGGACCTGGTAACCTAAGTGAGGGAGCTCTGGTCGCATAGTACTTAAGGCACTTGATTGCTAATCAGGAGGCTGGCGGTTCAAACTCATCAGCCACTCCTCGGAAGGAAGGTTGGGCAGTCTACTTCCATAGTGATA